>NW_027494287.1:0-342860 GCF_021521415.1 Bidens hawaiensis | reverse complement strand
TGTTTTAGTTTTATCATTAAAGTTAATGTTCCAGTCCAGTTCGTTTCAGCACTTAACAACTCATTTTTACAGCAAACAACCTGCTAAACAGCTCGTTTCAACGAATTTTCAGTCCGCTTCAGCACTCAACAGCTCGTTTTAACAGCAAACATGTTAAACAGCTCGTTTCAGCAAGTTTTCAGTTCGTTTCAGCACGTAATAGCTCGTTTTTACAGCAAACATCATGTTAAACAGCTCGTTTCAGCGATTTTTCAGTCCGTTTCAGCACTTAACAGCTCGTTTTTTACAACAAACAACATACTAAACAGCTCGTTTCAGCGACTTTTCAGTCCGTTTCAGCACTTAACAACTCGTTTTAACAGCAAACAACATGTTAAACAGCTCGTTTCAGCATGTTTTCAATTCGTTTCAGCACGTAACAACTCGTTTTTACAGCAAACATCATGTTAAACAGCTCGTTTCGTCAATTTTTCAGTCCGTTTCAGCACTTAACAGCTCGTTTCAGCATGTTTTGACCAGTTTTGCAGCAATTCAGCAACAAAAAATTAGCAGTTCAGCTCGTTTTTGCCCGTTTCAGCAGGTTACATAACCAATACTTCAAAACGTTTTGCGTTTTCAATCCAGAAAACAAGTATAGGCAAACGTTTAGTGTTTTCAAAACTAGTATGCAAGTATGTCCGTGCTTTCAATCCAAAACCTGGTGTCACGTGTAACAAAGTTTTCTCAAAACCAAATGAATGCATTTGACTCGCTAAATGTTACATAGTACAAGTGTTTTAAGTTATGAGAGTATGTTCAACAACACATGACTCTAAGACCCACGAATGAACTCACACACAAACACAAACTTGACCCGACGAATCGTTGGTGATAATAAGTAATGTCAACAGTAGCGAAAGTCCTAACATGTATCCACACATCATATCATGGCAAAGCAACCAAATATTCATCATACAACTTAACTTATGATCATTCAGTTCACGAGACAGATTCTAGCATGTACAAACTAATTTTATTCCCAAATAAAAGATTAATAATAAATTCTACAAAATTTACCACAGTATGATATATGAATCAGGTTTCTCAAACAATTTTTATTATATTTTTCTCATGCATAGAAAACTCACAATAATTAAACCATTACAGATAGGTACTAACAGTTCAGCAGATTGCGCAACAAAAACTAGTTTAATGGTTCTATCAACTCATTAAACCAAATTGTGTAAAGACCAATTGGGTTTTCTTTTAAACTCATAATACTAAGTTCCAGAAGTGGAACCAACCCGTTTGGGTTTGTCATTAGGGAGTTATGGTGTCCGAAAAATGAACCAGAATATAACTCCCCGAATCAGCTTTGACATATGTTTTTTGTAAAATCATAAAAGGTATTCAAAACTCATCCAAAAATTACAAAATTTACCTTTCTGGAAACTAGACTCAGAATACTATATCCTAAAATTAAATATCGATCAATAATCATCGTTTAACACTGAGTTACAGACCAATCAATAAATGAGAATGAATCTGTCAGCCAACTGTTCTCAGCAAAACTTCAACCCTAACATGTTTATGACATCACTAGGGTTCTAATTAATCATGTTAAAAACCCCCGTTAGAAAATATAAATCCAAAAATGATAAAAAGTGAAGATTCAAAAACATCACTTGCAACTTGTATCAAGATTTTTTAAATTAGAACGAATACAAATCGATTGAATCCAAGACCTAATTGCTTACATTCAAACCCTTGAACACCCAAATTTCTCAAAATTAAAGTATAAATCACCTACCTAACCAAGATGAGCTTCAATCGATGTTAATGAGTGATGAAAGTATTAGCAGCAGGTGATGGATTAGGGTTCAGATTGGTTAGTGAAGGGTGGATGTCTGGTTGGTCACACAAAAGAATTAGAATGTGGCTATTAATTATCAATAGTCATACTTTTGTTTTAATGTAACTGTTAGCTTTTAGCCATACATAAAAATTTATAAGTGGCTATAAAATAATGCTTTATGGTCACATAAACCCGTAAGTGTGACCATATGTATAAGATTTTAGCCACATATGAAACAATTAAAGTGTGGCCATTAACTACTAACGGTCACACGTTTTGTTTGCTGTCACCGTTAACTTTTAGCCACACATAAAACTTGTAAGTGGCTAACAAACAATACTTTATGGTCACAAATACCCGTAAGTGTGGCCATATGCATTAGTTTTTAACCACATCGTTATCAAACTACTATGAGCGTAGATCATATTTGGCCATAATTACTAAGTGTGGCTAGTAAAAGTCACATTTTTTTATGAAAGTGTGGCTAACGGTTTCGAACAACTATGTTTTTTGTCACACGAATTGAAAAAGTGTGGCTAAATGTTCCAGCAGGTGTGATTTTTTGCAACAAAAATCAAATTTATTTGGCTAAAGGTTCTAATAGGTGTGTTTTTAGTTCTAACAGGTGCGTTTTTAGTCACACGAATAACAAATGTGTGGCGAAAGTGACCTTTAGCCACACATTTAGACCGAGGTGTGGCAAACCGCCCAGAGCATGTGTATGGCCAAAAGCCAATATTCACGTAGTGCTAAGTACGTTCGAGTGAGACTGACCATGTGTATATTTATGGTACCTAAGTTATGTCGAAACGCTGCGGTGTTTGGCTGGGGTGACCTAGTGTAGAGACTTGAGTTTATAATGATATTGTTTTAACTTAATTATTCCTAAGCGAAGATGGGCCGAGACTTATGTGGTCTCGAGGGGTAATTGAGTAAAGAAAATATTTTAAGTGTCAGCATATTCACCAGCATTTGTTGCTGACGTATTTTCTAACATTTTGTAGGTTATCAAGAATAGAGCTTGAAGAACGAAGTGCTCATGATTCTGATGGCTCGGATATTTTGTTAAACTTAATTATTAAATGGTGGTTTGTTAAACTTATAAACAAGTATACTTAAACAAGACTTTTGTCTCGTCTTTTGTAATGTGAATATTTATAACTTTAAATCCTTATATTCTATAAAGTCTTCCGCATAAATCCGCAACTCTGATTTATTTACAATTATGGTACCAACTATTGGTCGCACTCCGAGGCCTAAGATAGGGGTGTGACAGGTTGGTATCAGAGCCATCGATCTTAGCGAATTGGGTATCATAAAACAATACCCAAGCTTCGATCCAAGCATAGGAAAACATTTTACTTGTTTATTTTATTAGGGATAAGATTGGCTGGTAACCCTTTCTTTCCCTCTCCACAATCTAAACCACCCAAGATGTCTTTCGAGAAATTAATGGAGTATTATGATAATGAAGCAAGAAGAGCAAGAAAATACTACAAATTCCCAAAGAACATCATGAGCAAGGATTACTATGAAGCATTCTTCAATTCCGACGAGGACACAATCAAACCAAGCCATATCCATATCCCGACAAAGAGCCAAGTCCAATCTACCATCTAGACAATACTCCACATCAAGTGTACCAAGCACCAAGGCACTCAAGTTATCACCCATCAAGTTTACCCATGTACCAACCATCTGAAATACCAACGTATTATCCTTCCGAGGTTCCTACTTACCAACCGCCTGAGATTCCGCCATACTACCCATCTGGTGATCCGACATACCTACCACTGAATCCTCACCCTTCATACTCCTTCCTCTCCGACCGACCAATCAAGAAGGAACCAAGATCTCCTTCATCCGACTGGATGCAGTGCCACTCAGATCAGCGAAGGTGGCATACCGGAACTTCTACCATGAATTCTGCCAACTCCCTCCTCAAAAATGAAGGACCATCTCGCAAGCCCAAAATGAAGATGATAATGCCGTACGAGAAGTTTCACATGCCTTCAATGACAAAAGAGACTGCCCAAATAATGGAAGAAGAGAAACCGAAGGAAGAGGAACCAGAAGAAGAGGAATCGGAAGAAGAGGAACCAGCAGAGGAAATGGAAGAAGACCCAGATGAGGAATACCCCGACAATCCGAATGAAGAGACGACACCTAAGGAAGAACCATTCACTCATCAAACCCCAAGTTATGGTTCTGTTGATCCCTACATGCAATTTCTTCAAGAGCTCAAGGGCAAGGCATCATCAAGATTCCCACCGTACCAGGGCAAGATTCCATCAGTTGAAGAACAAGTGAATGAAATCCGAGAACAGAATGAGGCTTCCGAAACTTTCTTCAACTACCAATCCGATGTAACTGCTTCTCCATATCCGGATCCAAGGAATCATTTTTACGTGGTTATGATGGGGTACCCTGATCCACCACCCCGCTACGGATACCCAAATGACATTCCCCAGTCACAGGAGGAACATCTTGATCGAGCCCTACATGAGACGGGCGACCTGAGAAAGAAGATAGCCATTGATGGGAAGAAAAAGAAGAAGATGGGAGAGACGCTTCTTCGTAAATGCAACAAGTTAACCAAAGTGGTGAAGAAATTCATGAAGGATTGAGATGATGGTGATGATGGCGTGTTTTCAAGAGATGAAGTATACGTGTTAAAATAATCTGTATGATATGTGTAACATATGATGTAATAAGGATAGGAGTTTATATATCGCCTAAACGATATATAAGTATGTTGTAAAATAGCATACATATCATTTTATGATATGTATATGTGTGTAAAATAAATAAAACTTGTGTTTTAAGAAAAGAAATATGTTAAATTTCAGATAAAAAGAAAAAGATAAAGATAAATTTCTCATCAAAGCAAAAATTTGGAGGCTTCTCGAATAGAAGCTGAGAAAAGAAAAGATAAGGGGAAAGAACCCGAAAACAAACAAGATGAACAAATACCTGAAAAATATATGAATCAAATTCAACAAATGATTAAAAAGGCTGTTAGAGATGAATCCGAAGCTAGATCACAATCAAGACAACCCAAACATTCCCGATCTGTTAATCCTTCTCAAAAATCTGTTAAGTCCCGTCCGACACCGTCTCATATCGAAGAAAGTGTTCATGAGTAGAATGCTGATAGAAGTGTTAGACAGAATTTAAGAAACTCAAGATCGATGGATGTTCGTTTAAGGATTTCAAATACTATGGACCGAATGAATTCCATGGAGACAAGGGAGCCATCACAACCATAAGGTGGCTTGAAGAGATGGAGACGATTGTAATAACAAGCAAGTGTTCCAACGAGGAGAAGATTCAATACTCTGCCCTTATTTTCAAAGGAGAAGCCTTGGAGTAGTGGAACACACTTATTCTGAGTAGAGGAAGGGAGGTGATGTATAATCTAACATGGAAAGAGTTTAAGGAGTTGTTAATGGAAAAGTTTTGTCCAATGCACGAGACCGACCAAATTCAAACCAAATTCCTAAATCACAAGGTTGTTGGAACAAACCTTCGTGAGTACAACACGAAATTTCACGACTACTTTCGCTTGGTTCCCCAACTGGTTACTCCTGAATCCAGCAAAGTAACACGTTATATTTGGGGACTACCACGAGAGATTCGTGACATGGTGAGGTCTCACTTGCCACAAACCGCCGATTCTGCGATGGAGTTGGCTAGTTATTTGATGGGCGGAATGATCCGCAACAAGGAAGAGGATAAGAGGGTTGTAACAACACATGACCCAAAGAAAGAAGGAAATACCCGTTTCAAGGGTAAAGGAGTTGACAACGAAGGTCCAGCTTCAACCCCAGCATCCCACAATGCAAAACTTGTAAGAAATATCATAGGGGTAGATGCAATTTTACTCCACGAGTCTGTGAATCATGTCATAGACCCGGCCACGCAACGGCCGATTGTTGGAAGAAGAAGATAACCTGTTATAACTGTAAAGAAATGGGACATCTAAGCTTTGAATGCCCAAGAATAAACTCGCGACTGGTGGTGCGGGTGGTAGCGGTCAAAAAAATGAACCAAAGAGGGGTAACGCGAGAGTCTTCGTTCTAGACACAAAGAAAGCGGCCGACATGCCGGAAACCATTACCGGTACGTTCCTAGTTAACAACACTTATGCTAGAGTCTTGTTTGATTCAGGTGCCAACTTAAGTTTTATATATTATAATTTTTGTAGTCTATTAAACGAACCTTTAATCAAACTTAATAAAACTCTAAGTGTCGAGACCGCTAGTGGCGAAATTGTTAAAATCTCCGAAACTTTAGAAAACGGAAAAATCTTATTAGCCGGTTACGTTTTGCCTATTCAACTGCTACCTATGACTCTTGCGGGTTTTGATATTGTATTGGGTATGGATTGGTTATCCAACAACCATACTCGTATCCTTTGCAATAGCAAAACTATTGAACTCTGAGCCCCTGATAAACGAACCATTCGAATTGAAGGGGATAAAGACGCTGGCCAAGTTAGCCTAATCTCCATGATAAGGGCTAACAAATTTTTAAATCAAAGATGCTTAGCATTCATGGCCTACGTCATTAAAGAATCTAAACCCAATGAAATCAAAGACGTTCCTGTTGTTTTCAATTTTGCCAATGTCTTTCCCGGCGAACTTCCCGGAATCCCTCCCGATCGTGAAGTAGAGTTTAGAATCGATCTCATTCCTGGTACTGATCCAATCGCCAAAGCTCCGCATCGCCTTGCACCAACTGAAATGAAGGAGTTAAAGAAACAACTTGACGAGCTTCTCGAGAAAGGCTTCATTCGACCAAGTTCATCACCATGGGGAGTGTCAATACTTTTTGTCAAAAAGAAAGATGGATCCATGCGTATGTGCATTGACTACCGAGCTCTCAACAAAGTCACAATAAAGAATCGTTACCCACTCCCTCGAATCGATGATCTTTTCGACCAACTTCAAGGTGCTAGTTTCTTTTCTAAAATCGATCTTCGTTCTAGTTATCACCAACTCAAAGTTTAATCCGAAGATATCCCGAAAACCTCCTTTCGAACAAGGTATGGCCATTATGAGTTCACCGTTATGCCATTCGGACTTACTAATGCGCCAGCCGCGTTCATGGACATGATGAATCGAACCTGTAAGCCTTACTTGGATAAATTTGTTATCGTTTTCATCACGACATACTTATTTATTCTAAGTCTAAGGATGATCATGAAGTCCACCTTCGAACATTACTTGAAGTTCTTAGAACCGAGAAGTTGTACGCAAAATTCTCGAAATGCGAGTTCTTGTTGCACGAGGTGCAATTTCTTGGTCACATCATCAATGTCAATGGTATTCAAGTTGACCCCGCTAAGATTGAAGCTATCTCTAAGTGGTAGGTCCCAAGGTCGCCAACCGAGATTCGAAGTTTCTTGGGATTGGCTGGCTACTATCGAAGGTTCATTGAAAATTTCTCCCATATAGCTGTTCCCCTAACTTCTCTAACTCGTAAAAACATCAAGTATGAATGGGGAGCAAAACAACAAGAGGCGTTCGATATACTCAAACAAAAGCTTACACAAACACCTATACTGGCCATGCGAGAAGGTATTGAAGATTTCATCGTCTTTAGTGATGCGTCTCATTCTGGTTTGGGATGTGTACTAATGAAATGAAAGAAAGTAAACGCTTACGCCTCTCGTCAACTCAAAGTACACAAAAAGAATTATACAACCCACGATCTAGAGTTAGGCGCCATAATCTTTGCATTGAAGATATGGAGGCATTATCTCTTTGGAGTAAGATCTACCGTGTACACTGATCATAAAAGCTTGAAACACATCTTCGATCAAAAAGAGCTTAACATGCGACAACGAAGATGGATGGAAACTCTTAACGATTACGACTGCGAGATTGTATACCATGAAGGTAAAGCCAACGTCGTGGCCGATGCCTTAAGTCGTAAGGAGCATGAAAAGCCAAAAAGAGTTCGAGCATTACGATTGGAAATTCAAATCGATCTCATTGACCAAATCAAATCTGCCCAAACTCAAGCGATCAATGAAAATCAAATCTCCGATGAAAAACGTAACGGCACCATAGACTCGCTAGTCAAAGGTGACGATGGTATCCTTAGAATGGGAAACCGGATTTGGGTACCAATCTTTGGAGACTTGCGTGAGAAAATTATGAACGAAGCTCATAAATCTAAATACATGATACACCCCGGTAGTGATAAAATGTATCAAAATCTCAAACCCAACTACTAGTGGAATGGGATGAAAAAGGACATCGCTTCGCATGTTGCGAAATGTCTAACTTGTTTAAAAGTCAAGGCTGAACACCAAAAGCCTTCGGGCATGCTCCAGCATCCTGAACTTCCCGTATGAAAGTGGGAGTTAATAACCATGGATTTTATGACCAAACTCCCGAAGACGACTCGTCAACACAATGCTATTTGGGTGATCATCGATAGATTAACCAAATCCGCTCACTTCATTCCAATCAACGAATCGTACTCAATGGATAGATTAGCGCGTATTTATATAAACAACATCATTGCTTTGCATGGAGTACCGCTATCTATAATCTCTGATCGATACAGCCGTTTTACATCTCATTTCTAGAATAGCTTCCAACAAGCGCTTGGTACGAAACTAAACCTTAACACCGCCTATCATCCACAAACCGTTGGGCAAAGCGAAAGGACAATTCAAACGTTGGAAGATATGCTCCGAGTTTGTGTGATTGACTTAGGTGGAAGTTGGGACGACCACTTACCCCTAATGGAATTCTCGTATAACAATAGTTATCACACAAGTATTCAAGTCGCAAGAAACTACCGACAAAGTTCTTCAAATCCGAGAACGGCTTAAGACGGCACGTGACCGCCAAAACAGTTACGCCGATGTCTGTCGAAAGCCGTTAAAATTCAATGTTGGTGACAAAGTTCTATTAAAAGTCTCCCCATGGAAAGACGTCGTTCTCTTCGGCAAGAAAGTAAGTCCTCGATTCGTTGGATCCCTCGAGGTACTCGAACGCATCGGCACTGATGCATATCGTTTTCGACTGCCCGAGGAAATGCAAGGGATACACGACGTATTCCATGTTTCGAATCTGAGTAAATGTTTAGCCGATGAATCTCTTTCGATGCCATTAAAAGATGTAGAAATTAACGAGAACTTAAAATTCATTGAAAAACCAATACAAATAGAATATTCGAAAACAAAGAAACTCAAAAGACGAACTTTGAAAATTGTGAAAGTTAAATGGGACTCACGAAGAGGGCCCGAGTATACTTGGGAACTCGAATCGGAAATGAAGAAGAAATACCCACACTTATTTTCGTGAAGCAATCTCGAGGACGATATTTATTTCAAGGTGGGGAGGATGTAACATCACGGAAATTTCGAGCCAAAAATGCCAAAATCCAAAGTCAAGGGACCAATCCTGTCAAAATCCAAACTGCAAGGGCTAAAATGAAAATTATGGTTTTTCTGACGCATCGAGATACGCGATGGATCAGAAGGGACACCCATCGCGTACCGCGATGGGTTGTCTGACAACGGAGGCACGTGGAGTGCCACGTGTCCACACATGTCACAACGTCCGCCACGTGTCACCACGTCAGACGCGTGTTGCCACGTGTCAACACGTGGCACAACGCCTGCCACATGGCGACACGTGGCAGGCCTACTATATGACTAGCCAAGCCTACGTCGCGGTACGCGATGGGCTAAGCCAAGGGCCGTCGCATACCGCGACGGGGCCCGGGATCAGCCAATAAATTGAGGCAATCGGCCTTCATTCCAACTCACACCAAAAATCACAACTCTCATCTCTCTCTAGAATATCCTCTCTCTCTCTCTAGAATATCCTCGTAAAACGTGCCACAACGACGAACCTCGATTTTCGTTCCATACTTTGATATTCGTACCACTCCACGACGATATTCCAAACAAGAAGGTGGTGTCGTTCCGATGTTCCGATAATCATTTTGAAGTGTGTGCCGTAAAGTATTGGTGTATCTCGATAAACGTGCCAAAGTGGAGTATTAATTAAGGAAGGTTGATAAAGAAAATGGTGTCGAAGTGCTGCTCGAGTATAAGCCAAAGAAAGGTAGGCATAATGCCCAAATAAAATAATAATAAAATATTAGGCTTAATACCCTAAGTCGAAATTATACTCGATGCTTCAAAAATAAAAAGAAAGTAAATAACAAAGAAAAGAAAAGAAAGAAATATAAATGTATATGTATATATGTGTGATTATATATAATTCTTTGTTATAAATATTATTTAAGCAATAATGAGTATTCTTAAATAATAAAGAAAAAGAAAAGAATGCGTTTCTTAAAGAAGAAAAAACGTAGGGTTTTATAAATAAACTTAAGGTTTATAAAGATTAATTTTTAACTAAAGGTTTTAAAGTAAAAGAGATTTTGAACTAAAGGTTCATCGAGATAAATAAGACTAAAGGTCTTAAGCCGGATTGTATATCCGACTAACAAAAGTTATACTCGTACTATAGGTGCGAGATAGCAAGGGAAAGACCCACGGACGGTGTTTGAAGCCGATCCTATTTAAAAGGTGAATACGCCCCAACTTTTACAAACTTGTTTACAAATGAGTCAAACGTGTTATGTATAAAATTTTACATGAGACTAAGTGTCTCTAAAAACATTGTAAATAAGAGTATAAGCCTAGCCCTCAGGCTATAGTATACGTTTGTCTGGATCCTTACATATGTGGTAAAATGCAGTGGGAACATCGCACCACGCTTGGTCACGACCTCCAGCCACGATGGGCCGAATCTAAGTACGTTCGAGTTAGACTGACCATGTGTATATTTATTGTAACTTAAGTTATGTCGAAACGCTGTGGGTTTTGCTGGGGTGACCTAGTGTAGAGACTCGAGTTTATAATGATATTGTTTTAACTTAATTATTCCTAAGCCAAGATGGGCCGAGACTTACGTGGTCTCGAGGGGTAATTGAGTAAAGAAAATATTTTAAGCGTCAGCATATTCACCAGCGTTTGTTGCTGACGTATTTCTAACATTTTGCAGGTAATCAAGAATAGAGCTTGAAGAACAAAGTGCTCATGATTCCGATGGCTCGAATATTTTGTTAAACTTAATTATTAAATTGTGGTTTGTAAAACTTATAAACAAGTATACTTAAACGAGACTTTTGTCTCGTCTTTTGTAATGTGAATATTTATAACTTTAAATCCTTATATTTTATAAAGTCTTCCGCATAAATCCGCAACTCTGATTTATTTACAATTATGGTACCAACTATTGGTCGCACTCCCAGGCCTAAGATATGGGTGTGACACTTAAGAAGCTAAATATGGTAAACTTTATTATATTTGAAAGTGATTGGTATATACTATATTTACAATTTAGCACATATATGTATAGTTTACTAAATTAAACGAAAATATAAATAGATAGATTTAAATCATATAAATCTCAATCAATCAATCATACCCAGTGAAGTCCCACCAATAGTATAGCTATAAGTAGGGTCTGGGGAGAGTGGGATGTAGGCACACCGTACCTTTATCCACATGGATAGAGAGGTGGCTTCCAGAGAGACCCTCATCTCTAACTATACATAAATTTATATAAATTTATATGATAATGTACAAAAAACCAATAGATAAATGGATTTATTTTTTAAAAATGGATCAACTTTTAAACATATATTTATAATTTAGTGATTAAAAAAATAACTTTGTAAATTGAATGTATATTAGAATTTTTTATATTTATTTACAATCAATCTTCAACGATAAACATAATATAATATGTTAATGATAACATTTAAAATAATATTCTTTTCAAAGTTTGTTGGTGATTTTTGGATTTCACCAAGTATATTGTGAAATATATTCTATTAGTTTATAGAAGTATAACATGTAAATGTCTTTTTTATAAAAGTGTATAGATATAATATAAATATAGTTTAAAGAAAAATGAATAATTTTATCATGTTATAGATATAATATAAACAAAGTGTAAAAGGAAAGTGAATAATTATTGATATATGACATACATCAGTTTTGGAGGGAAAAAATTGTGAGGATTAACCACAAACTGACACATGTCACAATTATTTTACTTTATTAGCATATGTAGATAGATATAGATATTGTTATTATGGTAAACAAAATTTCCAAAAATAATGTCGTATGAAAAAATTATAGACGTTTTAAAATGACTGAGGAATTGACATGTGTCTTGCATGTGGAGTTAAAAAATCATCTTAATTGTGTTATTACCTCCATTCTCTTTTCTTCAATTTTTAATTTTAATTTCCATCATCCATATGTAAGATCAATGAATTAGATTTCATCTCAGACTTTTCATTTTTGTTGTACTTGGTATTTAAACCTTACCCCATATTAATATTTTGTTTAGACCAACTAATAAAGTATGATTAGTTGAACTAGTTAGTTTAATATAATTAATCTCACATGCGGTCTTGTACCTGAACCATATTCCTTTATCAGTTGCAACTATTTTGGTTTCTAGATTTTTGTCTTATTCGAGTTTTCTTTTTTGTCGTCCCTACTTACGAGGTTCCTGACGTTTTCTTTCGATGAAGTTTTATGAGTTGTTTGATAGTTCTTAATGATTTTATGAGGAGCTAACTTCTTAATCGATTAGATGTAAGTGTATTTGGTTCATTTAAAAGTTAATGGTTCATAAAGTCTCTTAGTGAATAAAGTTTTAAGACCATGTATGCTGATTGATCTAGAAAATTACTTTTTAATTGGTCAGACTTTTTAAAGGCACAACACTAGATTACCAAATAACCCGTTAGTATATTAAAACCGCTACCAGCCTACCAACATATTTTATCCTTTGGCAATGCTGAAACTTATTATAGATAGTGCCTTTTATTTAAACCCGATCTGATATGTATTAAAAGAAAACTGGAAATTGTCCGAAACTTTTCACAAATATCTGATTTACCTTATCTAGTGTTAATATCTTGACCGACACTCCCACACAATCCATGCACGTGAACACTTGCTATGATCATGAATGGGAGGGACCAATAATTGTGTAAAGGATAGATCACACAACATTTCATTTCAATCATTTCAGTTGGCCATGGTTATAACATAGGATCGTCAAATTAAGAATTTGCTTGCTACAACTTTTTATTAATATGGCTTGAGAATTTCTAATTTAATTTTCTATTTAAATCTATTTTAATATTTTATTTAAATTATAAGCGATATGTCATATATTATCCAAATTTAACCTTTATCCCTAGATTTGATTAATTACGAATTTTGTTTTTACTGTAAAGAAAATCCTAATTCCCCGTGCTTGCCGCTATGGCCGGTGATTTACTAACCGTCACAACTTCTACGATTGTTCCAGAAAGTGCTTTTTCTTTGAGCGGTTGGATTTTATCTATACGAAGGACGAGGCTAAATCTGACACCATGGAATTGTGCATTTGCTTAAAGAACTACACGAGGAAGAAGTGGCAATCGGTGTCGCACAACCACTATCCGATAAAGAACAAATGTATGATGAATTGGTACGATCAAATAGTCTTTAACCGAAACATGAAAACGAAGATGCACCCTGAAAATAAACATTAAATGAAGAAGCCGAAGCCCCACCCCAGAATAAACATTAATGAAGAGAAGCAACGAACGAATTTCATGTCACAAGATTTTATATGTTCATTTTTAAAGTTATCCATAAATATTTTAGAGCAATTATCAGACAAATGTTGAATATATTAAAAATCAATAAAAAAACAAGTATTTTTAGTTTTTTTAAATGTTTGTGTATCATTTTAGTTTTTTTTTTTCTAAATTTTATGTACTTTTCCATATTTTTTTCAGATTTTATAAAGAATGGGTTTTTTAACCGAAACTGGTTAACTGGTCCCGCTTATGCCCAGACCGGTTTGATGGTGTTCGAGCTTGGCACCAGTGGCAGATAGAAGTGAAAGCCAGGGGGGTATAGACCCCCACTCACACAATCCCATGTAATGCAAAACTAGATGTTTTTTTCTTAAAAAAAATGGAAACATCATTTTAATTCATGCTCCCCTTAACATTAATATGTATCGTTGTTTTCTTCATAGTTTATTTAGTTCTTAATATTTGTATACTATTTTGTTGTAGTTTCTAAGTAATCAATCTTAAATCTTTTCTTCTATTCTTTGACCTTGGGTAGTCGTGATTACTCGTGAAACGAGCCTACTATATCATCAAATCAATTTTTATCTCGGTGTTTTACTATTTTAGTATGGTTGCTTGATATAATTAGTGGAATTCCTCAAGTCTTATGATAGTGCATAACTGTAATAGTTTTATTCAGTCAGACGTAATCTATTTTAAACTATTCGGAGTAAGGGTATTAGTAAATGACCAATGCCAATTGTAAGGATTTTATGCCGTCTTTAGAATTTAGCTAAATACATTATCATTTTTTTACTTGTTTTTACCGACCTATTTTTACATAATTGGCATGTTCTGGGCAACCCATTCTTTACACTCACTAACAAAAAATCCTGAATCCGTCACTGCTTTGCACCTTGGAAATTGGTTCAGAACCGAACTGAGTTTTGGCCAAGCCAGTTTTAACCATGTCGAACAAGGGCCATTCAGTTTTACCTGTAAATTGTAAAACGGGTAGCCCTTCTGTGCATCACTAGTGGTGACTGTGAACGTGGGGATTCCTTCTTGCATGACCTTTTCTTACCTCCATAATGTAGGACCATTTAATCCAATGGTAACCCAAGACGTGTACAAAAACTTTATATCAACCAACTGATATATAATAGATCTAAATGTGGGCTTTCTTCGATCTTCAAAACCCAATGATCCAGAGCTGGCCCAGCCCAATTTATGATGAAACTTTATCAAGTTGATTTATATAATTATGAATTTCCTGTTACCCTTTAGTCCCATTTTCGAAATGCATAGGATTTAATAAATATGTAAAATTGATAATTCACGTATAAATTATTATTCGTGTTGTGCTAATTTGTTAAAAGACATGACACTTGTACTAACTTAACTTTCAGACCCATATTTTGTCAAAAATGACATAAATAGTGATACATAGATGACTGCTAAGGCTGAGGGGTGTGGGGCTTCAACGGGGGCGCTAGAGCCCCTCCGCTCGCGCCCCCAGGCGCTAACATCACACCACCGGGGCTCTAGCGGGGGCGCTAACGGAAAAAAAAGAGAGGCGTGAGCTGGTTAGCGGCTGAAGAGAGAGAGAATCTTGCATTGGGTTTAGAAAAGAGCCGTTGGGCTCTTAAATATTAAAAAAAAAATATTTTCCTATATAATTATACTCCATTTCACCCATTTTTATACCAAAACTTCAAACATTCACCCAAAATCAATTCATCTTCTCAACTTTTTTTAAAAAAAATGGCTGGAAATTGGTTCCCAAACCTTGATTCAGATTATCTTGACGACGATTTATGGTCGTCACCCCACCAACCGATGTTTTATTCGGAGCCGCAAGAATCATCCGGCTTTCAACCATCCAACACACAACCGTCTCCTAGAGACTTCAGTAACCTAAATCCGGTCGATCAAATGCTAATAGAAAAGCAAAAGGAACGTATCCGAAAGAGGTTGATCGAATAAGACCAAGCCGAAGAATAAGAAGAAAGTTTTTTTAGTACTTTAATTTTTATTTTATTTTTAGATATTAATGTGTTTTTTTTATTAATGTGTGTTTTTTTTAATAATTTATGAGTTTTTTTAATAATACATTGTTTGAATATATTTATAAAAAATTAAAAAAAAAATTCGCTGGAGCCCCTCCACACCAGGGCCAGGGGCTCCAACGAGGGCTCCAACACCCCCCTTATCCAGTTTCTCTCTCTGCCACACGTCATAATATTATTGGTTGGAGCCCCCATTAAAGCCCCCCACACCCCTCAGCCTAAGATGACCCATATAATTGTTTCAATGAGTGTCCTTGGTATAAAACATAATTTTGAATGTATTTATTTATATATATTAATTTTGAATGTCGGTGGCCGACTCATAACATACTGTTCATTTTATCCGTACAACATCCTTTGCATAGGTTACTCCTTTTTACCCCTTACTACGTGGTCTTATACGTGTCTCAATATTGCAGCTTCTTCACATTTTCCTACGGAATAAATTTGAGAGAAGAGAAAGCGAGACTGGCGACCTCTCCGACTGCCACGTTCTATTCTTCATCTTTTTTTAACCCTTTTACAATCTGACTCTAATCGTTGTTGTACAAATCCATTATAAATTGAATTGTTGCATAGTCACATCCATAATAATAATAATGAATCGTCAATGGCCTCCACGTCTACACCCACCACCACCGTGTCGTAAGAAGGGGCCACCATACTTATGCTCTAGGTCTTTGATTCCGTGTTTACATTTTTGTAAAAAAGGTTAGTGGCGGAATTTTGCCTTTTGTTTTGTTTACAGTTTTTATTTATGCTGGCTTATGTAATTAAATATTTTTGTTGTTTAGGTGTGTGTAACCAGTTTGATGTTTTAAGTTACATTTTACTTATGTCTTTCACTCTTTTGTTTAAGTGTGTTGTGACTAGGCTTTTGTTTATCCAAAATGTTGCTTCTTTGCTTAGGGTTGTTTTAGTAGTTGTTTTCGTCTGGCGATTAGATTGACATTAGGCATTCACCCTTTTATTGATACGTTTAAGGTGATTCAATTGTTTGGCGTTAATCTCGAAGATCCCGTGATTCTGGTCCAAGAATGGCTGAAATCCTGGGCCCTAATCGTACACCCAGACACAAACAGAGAGCGTTGGTATTTTCGCGGGACTGAACTTTGTTTTTGGGCTTGGATGATGATAAAGAGCATGCGCTGCCCGTGCTGCAGCAAATCACTGCAAGCCTATCACATTCATCATGCAACTAATGTTCAGCATATCTTGGTCAACAACAGATCATGGGATTGTTATAGAATTGCATCAAAGCCAAAAAGGTTTAAACTTTTTAAAATTTAATCTGCACTTGCGCATATTTTATGTTAATCTTGACTAGGTTAACCATTACAGGAAAGGGTTAGTTATTTCAAGAGGATATACCATGCTTTCTTTGCAGAGAAGGTTAGTTATTACTTATTAGTCATTACATATTGTCTTCTTTTATCATTCGTATAGGTAATTAAACTTCTTTATTATAGACTAGGTTGGGCAAATCCGGAAAGATTCAACACGAAGGATGATAACCATAATGTGAATCTACAAAAAAACAATGAGCTTTAACGGGCCAACGGGAGCAGGTATGAATCATCAAGTTGTCTTTTTGTTTTTACTTTCTTTCACAGTTTACCAACTGTTTTTGGTCAAATAGGGAAGACTTGGACTGTAAAAGCACAAGCTGATGCAACAAGATTTGAGCCTGGCTGTTATGTTGGTGATGATGCTGAATTCTATATTGCTTAAGCTACATACGGTACTACAATATGTGAATATATATTTATTTTTGATAACTTCATACCTCTATAATGGAAGGATTACTTTGGTTTTGAAGGTCGATGAGTTTAATGTACAAGCAACACAGAAGGGGATTAATTACAACGATGAGGTTGATAGCATCATTAACTTATATATTATTTGCATTATTTGCGGTGATCGAATGATTCCTGACTTTCATTTTCAATGAAAAAATTTCCTTTTTCTTATTTTAGAGGCTGAGAGTTTCAACATTGGCAAAGATTTTTCTTGGTGAGGGTATCACAAGCTTTACTTAAGCTGTTGGAAGGAATCGTAAGCTATCAAACTCATAATTTAATTTGAAAAATCAATTTGGTTATAATGATGTAAATTCATAGCAGATGGTGACTTGGCTGAACACACCATTATTTTGTAAATAATGACTACCACCCTTACAACTTGCACTGCAGTGATGATCACTGAGAACCTGGGGGTTAGATAGATTACTGGTAATGAAGAAACACTAACCGAACCCCGGGCAGATTACTGGTAACCTGGGGGTTAGATAGATGTTTCCCACGAGGGGTTAGACCCTGAGAAGATGGTTCTTCTGATAACCTGCAAAACAGACACCGTGAGCTTGTCACTGAGAAGGGGGGGGGGTTCCTCCTTGTGACCACCCTCCGGCGTGAGAATCAGACTAGATTGCTCTTTAAATATAAGTGTATATTAAGAGATTGCTAGAGCAGATATCAGGTATAATATGATGATATAAGATAAGATATGATAAGATCAGATGGTCATACCATTTGGGGTATTTATAGCCGAAGGTAGGTTTCTAAGGAGGTATGGCCGGCTGCAACAGTGTTCATGTTCCACCAACAGTGGCCTACGCACGTGCCCTGCTGGTAGTTGGTGGGTAGGCAGCGGCTGATAGTGACCAGGCCTGCTGTGTACTATTCCTTTTCCACCAACTGCCGGCTACGCACGTGGTATGGCGGTAGTTGGTGAGTAGGCAGCGGCTAATAGTGACACAGTACAGGAGCATGCTGCTCGCCATACTGTGTCAGTAAGCTGTCGTCTCTTTAGTCAGATCTTTTTCCCATACCTCGTCAGGTACAGTACAGAAGATCTTCCTGTATCGTACGGACTGGCTTATTTGGGCGGGAGTATTCCCCCTCCCGCCCTTGTGCGGGATTGTTCCCGGCTTTGCTCATTCCTTCAGGTGACACTGAGTGATTGAGAGCTAAGTGCCTTGTGCGTGTAGCCTTGCTGCGCGGGTGGCCTTCCCTGATGGCTTGTATCCGAGGCTGCGGGGACAGGCGGAGTCCTTCACCATTGGGAGGCATTTCCTGCGGGACCAGCTTGCGTACTGCGCGTAAGGACGTCACGTCTCTGAGCATGGTTGGTCCTGCGGATCCAGTTGGTTTCTGCGCAGACGTTCCTCTTCAAGGTGAGTCTTGCGGGTCCAACTGGGCTCTGCTGGGATGTCACACCCGGCCCTGAGCGGCGGAAACAGCCGGGCGTGCACGAGTGGGGATTGATAATTAAGCACGGGCCATTGCAAAACATTCAAAGATTTTCATTGCGCATGAAATGTTTAATACAAATACATTACATTGTTTAAAGATTACATAAAAACATCCAAGTATAAAAACTGTTGAAGATTTCCACGCCATATCCCCTTTGCGCGGCGGGTACAACCACGCGCATCGAAGGGATAGAACTAAAATCTTCCAAAAAGCTAGTTTTAGATGTTCAGCGTGAGGTGCTCTAAGTGTGACTCCATGCGCTACCTAGTTATCTCCTGAAAGACACGTAAAAATATTTGAATCAGTATAAACTGAGTGAGTTCACAAGTTTTAGTAACTTGATAAATCGTATTGCATCATAATCTCGATACAAATCATTCTGAAACATAATTCTGATAGCATTATTAAACACATGCTTGGTAAAACATAGATCTATCAACATATTCTGATAAACTCGTTGCGCGGTTTACGCGCGAACATTTCTGGGAACTGTGCTCGTCTGTGTAAGTGGCGCTGCCACTACGAGCTAAAATAATGTAATACCGTCCCGCGGGTTACGCGCGGACACTTCTGGAAAACTGTGCTCGTCTGAGTAAGTGGCGCTGCCACTACGAGCAAATAATACTGTAATACCGTCCCGCGGGTTACGCGCGGACGTTGTGCCGGAAAACAAGGCGCTCGTCTGCGTAAGAGGAGCGACCTCTACGAGCGGGCTCAAACCCATAGTACTGCCCCATGACCATACTAGGCACTCGTCTGTGTAAGAGGTGCGACCCCTACGAGTGGGCGGATCAAACCAGCAGTCCCTACCCTTAGAGTTCCAATGGTAGAGTGATCACTTACTCGAATCTGGTGCACTAACATTGAAATACCATAGATAACTGTTCGCATTGCTCATCATGAAACATAACTTAAACACGTAATCGTTTGCATAGCTTGTAAGTATACCATGATAAAACATTATTTAAGTACGTGTCCCTCGCCCCGAAAGTAGTTTAAAAACAGTGAAAACAGTGAAAATAGGGGCTGTGAGACTCACCTGTGGTTCTTGTTAAGGGATTTAGTCGAGATTCGGGTTTTCTTGGTGTTGGTCTTTGAATTTGAAGGTCTAGAATACGATGAAATAGCAAGAAGTATATAAGAAATAGGAGAATATAAGGTTTGGAAAGTAGATCTCAAGTTTATAACCTCGGCTTACCTAGTAACTGGAACGGAATCGAAAATAATGGATGCTTGGGAGATGATTAGTGCAAGTTTGCAGTTCTTTGAAGTGTGTTTTGAGTGATGATTTAGGTTACATATTTATAGGCAAACTCAAGGGAACATAGTCCCTTGCTTTAGGGGATTGAAATCTTTTCATATCTAAATGTAATGATGATGGAAGTTATTATTATTTACTTAAGAGTGGAGTGGTGGATAAAAGATTTTGATTTGATTTGGACAGAACATGCAGGTCTGGGGTTGGTGAGAATAGGGTGGCTGACAGTTGACTTTTCATGTTACAGTGTGCTTTTTCAGGTACTTTTGTCAGTGTACAGTAAAAAGTGGAAAATCTCTGAAACACGCTACTGTTTCCTTTCGGGCGGGAGTAATCTCCTTATAACTGGAGAATAGACTAAGTGTTCTGCGCGTATAACTTTGTGCGCATAGCTTTCTGCGTGTAGGACATTTCTTTGCTGCGGGTAGATACGTAACCTTCTCGCAGTTAGGGACATTTGAGTTTCATTTGTAGATTCTCCAGGTGGTCTTGGTATTTCAACATAGTGATCAGTCATGTTGAAGTCAATTCCATCTTGGAGCTTCAGACAAACTAGCTCTCAACGTTCCCGCCATGCGGGTAGGTTAGTTCCCCTCCCGCACGCGCATAATTGGTTTTGGGATGCACCCGCCTTAGCCTCATGCGTGACGGTCAACCCATTTAGGCAACATAAAGTTTCATGAAAAACATAAGGCCAAAACGTTCACGCATGGCGCATATAACACATGCTCACGCTGGTTCTTAACATGGTGCGCTCGCGCAGGTTGCATGTAACAACTGCACGCGCTGACTAACATGGCGCGCTCGCGCAGGGCGCACATAACAAATGCACGCGCTGACTAATATGGCGCGCTTAATATTCACAATCACCTAATTATTAGGTTGATTACTTAGTTTAAGGGATTGGGAATTTACCGGGTGTCACATTCTCCCCTCGTTAAACGAATTTCGTCCCGAAATTTAGGAGACGTTGCTGGCAGAAGCCATGTTCTGAAAGAGGTGTGGGTATTTCATGTGCATTTGGTCTTCTCTTTCCCAAGTGAATTCAGGCCCACGCCTCGAATTCCATTGAACCTTTACTAACTTGATTCTGCTTCTGCGCAACTTTTGTTCTTTCCAATCGGTTACTGCTATAGGTTCTTCTACGAAGTGCAGCTGTTTGTCGATGTGAATCTCTTCCAACGGCAAAATCAACGTTTCGTCAGATAAGCACTTTTTGAGGTTGGACACATGGAACGTATTATGAACTCCACTGAGTTCGGCGGGTAAACGGAGCTTATAAGCAACCGGACCGATCCTTTCCAGGATCTCAAATGGTCCAATGTAGCGTGGATTCAACTTTCCTCGCTTGCCGAAACGGGGGGACTCCTTTCCATGGAGAGACTTTCAAAAGTACTTTATCCCCTACTTGAAATTCCAATGGTTTCCTTCGCACATCTGCGTAGCTCTTCTGTCTGTCGCGCGCTGTCTTAAGGCGATCCCTTATCTGAAAAATCTTGTCTGTTGTTTCCTGGATCAATTCTGGACCAGTCATTTGCTTGTCACCTACTTCAGCCCAGCATAGTGGGGATCTACACTTGCGCCCATACAAAGCTTCGAACGGCGCAGCCTTAATGCTTGTGTGATAGCTATTGTTGTAAGAAAATTCAACCAATGGAAGATGAGTATCCCAGCTACCTTCGAAATCGATTGCGCACGCGCGTAGCATATCTTCCAATGTCTGGATTGTTCGCTCGCTTTGCCCATCCGTTTGAGGATGATAAGCTGTACTCATATCAAGGCGAGTACCTAGAGCTCCTTGTAACGATCTCCAAAACCTTGATGTGAACCGACTATCTCTATCAGAAATGATGGACACTGGGACTCCATGTTTTGAAACTACTTCTCGAATATACAATCTGGCTAACTTTTCCATCTTATCGGTTTCCTTGATCGGCAGGAAGTGCGCTGACTTAGTTAGCCGATCCACAATAACCCATATTGTGTCATAGCCCCCAGGTGTCCTTGGCAGTTTGGTGATGAAGTCCATAGAGATTTGTTCCCACTTCCACATGGGAATTTCTGGCTGCTGAAGCAACCCTGACGGTTTCTGGTATTCAGCCTTCACCTTCGAACACGTCAGGCACTTACTGACATACGCCGCGATGGCGCCTTTAAGATTGGGCCACCAATACAGCGTTTTAACATCTTGGTACATCTTGTCTGCGCCAGGATGTACGGAATACCGCGTCTTGTGAGCTTCGTTTAATACTTGCTCGCGCAATCCTCCCTTGAGAGGGACCCATATGCGGTTAGCGAAATATAGATTGCCGTTCTCTTTCAGTTCCAAACTTTTAACCATACCCCCAAGGCATTCGTTTTTAACAAACTCTGGTTTCAAGGCTTCTTGCTGAGCGTCTCGGATTCGGGTAGAGAGATCTGCGTGAATGGTCAACCTTAGAGCCTTGACTCGTAGCGTTTTTATTCGCTCCTTCCTACTTAGCGCGTCTGCTACCACATTCGCCTTTCCAGGGTGGTACTTAATTTCACAATCATAATCATTCAACAACTCCACCCATCTTCGTTGCCTCATGTTTAAATCCTTTTGATCAAATATATGTTGAAGGCTCTTGTGATCCGTAAAGATTATACACTTTGTACCATAGAGGTAATGGCACCAAATCTTTAGCGCGAAGACAACCGCTCCAAGTTCTAAGTCATACGTTGTGTAGTTCTTCTCATTGGTCTTGAGTTGGCGTGAGGCATACGCTATGACTTTGTCTCGCTGCATAAGGACACATCCGAGTCCCTGATGTGAAGCGTCGCAGTAAACGACGATGTCATCCGTCCCCTCGGGTAAAGACAAAATTGGCGCACTACATAATTTCTGTTTCAACAATTGAAATGTTGTTTCCTGACTTTCGCCCCAAACAAACTTCTTGTCTTTCTGAGTTAGCGCGGTCAGAGGTAGAGCTATCTTGGAGAAGTTCTCAATGAAGCGTCGATAGTAGCCAGCTAGTCCTAGGAATTGCCTCACCTCAGTTGGGGTTTTTGGCGCTTCCCAGTTTTCGATGGCCTTGACTTTGGAAGGATCAACGTGAATTCCTTTCTCGTTTACAACGTGACCGAGAAAGTGAACTTCTCTAAGCCAAAACTCGCACTTGGAAAACTTCGCATACAACTTTTCTTTCCTCAACAATTCCAAAATCGATCTCAAGTGTTGCTCATGCTCGGCCTTGGTCCGAGAGTAAATCAGAATATCATCTATAAACACAATCACAAACTTGTCCAAATATGGTTTGCATACGCGGTTCATCAGATCCATGAATACAGCCGGCGCATTAGTTAGCCCGAAAGGCATCACTAAGAACTCATAATGGCCGTATCTAGTTCGGAAGGCTGTTTTCGGCACATCTTCCTCATGGACCCTAAGTTGGTGGTATCCTGACCGTAGATCTATCTTCGAATAATAACTGGATCCCTGCAACTGGTCAAATAAGTCGTCAATCCTCGGTAAGGGGTACCGATTCTTGACTGTCAGCTTGTTCAGCTCCCTGTAGTCAATACACATTCTGAACGAACCATCCTTCTTCTTAACAAACAGTACTGGAGCTCCCCAAGGTGAAAAGCTTGGGCGTATGAAACCCTTATCCAATAGTTCCTGTAACTGATTGGATAGCTCTTGCATCTCAGATGGAGCTAATCGATAAGGCGCTCGAGCTACTGGCGCAGCTCCTGGGACCAAATCAATACGAAACTCGACTTGTCGCGGCGGCGGTAATCCGGGCAAATCTTCAGGAAAAACTTCTGGAAATTCGCGCACTACTGGTAAGTCTTCAATTCTTCGCTCGTCTCCTTTCTTCTCTACGACATGCGCCAGGAAGGCGTAGCACCCTTTCCTTAGGCACTTTCGCGCCTTTAGGCACGAAATCAGTTTCGTCGCAACTCCCCTTCTTTCCCCTTGAATTACCAAGGTTTCTCCGTTCAACAGTGGGATCCGAACCTGCTTCTCATGGCAAATAACTTCCGCGCGGTTCTCGACTAACCAATCCATACCTACCACAATGTCAAAACTTCCCAAGTCTATTGGCAACAAGTTAATATTGAACCCGTGACCTCCCATGACTATTACACATTGTTCAGTTCTTTCGTTCGCGCATAACTGCCTACCATTGGCTAGTTCTATAGTATAAGGCGTGTCTAGCCTACTGGTTGCTAAGCCTAGGGAGTTTTTAAACTCAGCAGATATAAAGCTCAGGTCAGCGCCAGTATCAAATAAGACAGATGCAAAATGGCCGTTAAGCAAAAACGTACCGGTTACCACATTCGGCTCTTCTTTAGCTTCGCCTGCGCCGATCACAAAAGCTCTCCCGCGAGCTTGGTTCCCCTTTTGCGGGCAATCCCGACTAAAATGCCCTGGCTTCCCGCATGCGTAGCAGTTGTCGCTTGCTCCAGCGTCTCTGACACGGCAATTCATCGTCTTGTGCCCTGGTCTGCCACATTTGGCGCACGTGACGCTCGCGCATTCACCCTCGTGGTGAAACTTGCATTTGTTGCACCATGGGTAAGGGCCACTGTATCCTTTCCTTGATGGCTCCGCGGCTTGGATCGCGTAAACCCTTGCGCTTTCCTGCTTCTTGAACGGTGGCTGCTTGGAGTCGGACCCTCGGTGGTGAGAGTTCCACTTCCTCTTGGGATCAGAGGTTCGCTGCTCGATTCCGCGCGTAGTTAACATACCCGCACGGACCGTATCCCTTGTAAGGGTGATGGCCCGCGCTACCGCCTCATCAAAGGTTGGAGGCGCTGCGGCGTTGAGCGGAACCCTAACAACAGGAGGTAACCCAAAAATATACCTCTCGATCTTCTTTTCCTCCGTGTTTGCCATGTCTGGCACCAACTGGCAAAGCTCATTGAACCGGTTGTTGTAGGCGTCGATATCCGTTCCTACCATGGTGTGGTTCCAGAATTCCTGCTGCAGACTCTGGATTTCTGCGCGAGAGCAGAACTTTCTCATCATCATTTCCTTCAGTTCCTCCCAGGTCTTGTGGAGAGCAACTTCTCGCCCCAAAGTTTTCGTTTGAAGCTTCCACCAAGACGAAGCTGCCTCTTGGAACATGCAGGTCGCGTAAAGGACCTTCTGGTTCTCACTACATCCGCTAATGGAGAGAACTGTCTCCATCTTGTCAATCCAGTTGTAGAGCCCAATGGCCCCTTCGGTTCCCTTGAATGGCCAAGGCTTACAGGCCATGAATGTCTTATAGGAGCATCCTTTGTCCAAGGCTCCTGATTCGGGTTCTGGGGTCTCGTTCTGACGACCCTGACTTGATTCGGCCTTGCTGGCCTCATGTGTTGCGATCGCTTGCGCGATTATTTCCGCGAGTTCCTCGGGCGTCATGGTAATTCCCTTGGCTCTGGTTGGAGGCATTCTTGCTTAAACAGGGTGAAAATATATTAGACTTAGCGCATGTACTCTGAGTACATTATGTTATCATTATTTACTAGACAGTGTGACCCGTGTTCCTAAGTGTGTGTATAGTTTCTTTTGAAAATATTTTCTTTGAAAAATATTTCATGCGATTCCCCAACGGTTATAGTCTAGGTTAAAACTTCTTTTCCTAGTTCGCTATAACCAGTGCTCTGATACCAATCTGTCACACCCGGCCCTGAGCGGCGGAAACAGCCGGGCGTGCACGAGTGGGGATTGATAATTAAGCACGGGCCATTGCAAAACATTCAAAGATTTTCATTGCGCATGAAATGTTTAATACAAATACATTACATTGTTTAAAGATTACATAAAAACATCCAAGTATAAAAACTGTTGAAGATTTCCACGCCATATCCCCTTTGCGCGGCGGGTACAACCACGCGCATCG
The DNA here is from genome assembly GCF_021521415.1 of Bidens hawaiensis. Taxonomy (NCBI): domain Eukaryota; kingdom Viridiplantae; phylum Streptophyta; class Magnoliopsida; order Asterales; family Asteraceae; genus Bidens; species Bidens hawaiensis. Next base: position 316,959 of record NW_027494287.1, on the reverse strand, counting down.
AAGGGATAGAACTAAAATCTTCCAAAAAGCTAGTTTTAGATGTTCAGCGTGAGGTGCTCTAAGTGTGACTCCATGCGCTACCTAGTTATCTCCTGAAAGACACGTAAAAATATTTGAATCAGTATAAACTGAGTGAGTTCACAAGTTTTAGTAACTTGATAAATCGTATTGCATCATAATCTCGATACAAATCATTCTGAAACATAATTCTGATAGCATTATTAAACACATGCTTGGTAAAACATAGATCTATCAACATATTCTGATAAACTCGTTGCGCGGTTTACGCGCGAACATTTCTGGGAACTGTGCTCGTCTGTGTAAGTGGCGCTGCCACTACGAGCTAAAATAATGTAATACCGTCCCGCGGGTTACGCGCGGACACTTCTGGAAAACTGTGCTCGTCTGAGTAAGTGGCGCTGCCACTACGAGCGAATAATACTGTAATACCGTCCCGCGGGTTACGCGCGGACGTTGTGCCGGAAAACAAGGCGCTCGTCTGCGTAAGAGGAGCGACCTCTACGAGCGGGCTCAAACCCATAGTACTGCCCCATGACCATACTAGGCACTCGTCTGTGTAAGAGGTGCGACCCCTACGAGTGGGCGGATCAAACCAGCAGTCCCTACCCTTAGAGTTCCAATGGTAGAGTGATCACTTACTCGAATCTGGTGCACTAACATTGAAATACCATAGATAACTGTTCGCATTGCTCATCATGAAACATAACTTAAACACGTAATCGTTTGCATAGCTTGTAAGTATACCATGATAAAACATTATTTAAGTACGTGTCCCTCGCCCCGAAAGTAGTTTAAAAACAGTGAAAACAGTGAAAATAGGGGCTGTGAGACTCACCTGTGGTTCTTGTTAAGGGATTTAGTCGAGATTCGGGTTTTCTTGGTGTTGGTCTTTGAATTTGAAGGTCTAGAATACGATGAAATAGCAAGAAGTATATAAGAAATAGGAGAATATAAGGTTTGGAAAGTAGATCTCAAGTTTATAACCTCGGCTTACCTAGTAACTGGAACGGAATCGAAAATAATGGATGCTTGGGAGATGATTAGTGCAAGTTTGCAGTTCTTTGAAGTGTGTTTTGAGTGATGATTTAGGTTACATATTTATAGGCAAACTCAAGGGAACATAGTCCCTTGCTTTAGGGGATTGAAATCTTTTCATATCTAAATGTAATGATGATGGAAGTTATTATTATTTACTTAAGAGTGGAGTGGTGGATAAAAGATTTTGATTTGATTTGGACAGAACATGCAGGTCTGGGGTTGGTGAGAATAGGGTGGCTGACAGTTGACTTTTCATGTTACAGTGTGCTTTTTCAGGTACTTTTGTCAGTGTACAGTAAAAAGTGGAAAATCTCTGAAACACGCTACTGTTTCCTTTCGGGCGGGAGTAATCTCCTTATAACTGGAGAATAGACTAAGTGTTCTGCGCGTATAACTTTGTGCGCATAGCTTTCTGCGTGTAGGACATTTCTTTGCTGCGGGTAGATACGTAACCTTCTCGCAGTTAGGGACATTTGAGTTTCATTTGTAGATTCTCCAGGTGGTCTTGGTATTTCAACATAGTGATCAGTCATGTTGAAGTCAATTCCATCTTGGAGCTTCAGACAAACTAGCTCTCAACGTTCCCGCCATGCGGGTAGGTTAGTTCCCCTCCCGCACGCGCATAATTGGTTTTGGGATGCACCCGCCTTAGCCTCATGCGTGACGGTCAACCCATTTAGGCAACATAAAGTTTCATGAAAAACATAAGGCCAAAACGTTCACGCATGGCGCATATAACACATGCTCACGCTGGTTCTTAACATGGTGCGCTCGCGCAGGTTGCATGTAACAACTGCACGCGCTGACTAACATGGCGCGCTCGCGCAGGGCGCACATAACAAATGCACGCGCTGACTAATATGGCGCGCTTAATATTCACAATCACCTAATTATTAGGTTGATTACTTAGTTTAAGGGATTGGGAATTTACCGGGTGTCACATGGGACCTACCTCTTCAAGTCCCCCCAGTCCAATGTTCTTCTCATGAGTGTTTAATAAAGTGAGGTGAACTTTCGGACTTAAGCAAAGGGTTTTTGAAAAGGGTTTTTTAAGGTTTTCCATGGGGATTCCTCCCGCTGAAGTCCTTGTCACTTGCAGAAATTCCCGAGTTTCCTGCTTGGTCTTTGGGTATGATGCGGGTAGGCTGTAACCTCCTCGCAAGTCAGGAGCGTTGAGTCCCACTTGTGTGGATTCTCCGTGAGGTTTTGGTAGTTTTGAACATAGTGATCAATTATGTTAAAACCACCAATTCCATCCTGGAGCTTCAAACAACGTAGTTCTCGACGTTCCCGCTATGCGGGGATGTTATTTCCGTTTCCGCAAGCATTGCCCAGAAGATCCTTCTTGGTTTCAATTCCCAGCGGAGCGCTAGGTATGTGAAGGGTTTTGCCTTAACACTGTACCTGCGCTCGTCTTACGGTTACTTTACTTCCAAGGTATTCCTGGCGTCAATTCCCTGCGGGTGCTAGGTATATGAAGGGTTTTGCCTTTACACTGTACCCGCACCCGTCTTATAGTTACTTGGTTGCCGAGGAATACTTGGCTTCAATTCCCTGCGGGTGCTAGGTATGTGAAGGGTTTTGCCTTAACACTGTACCCGCAGCCGTCTTACGGTTACTTGTTTGCCAAGGTTTACTTGGCTTCAATTCCCTGCGGGTGCTAGGTATGTGAAGGGTTTTGCCTTAACACTGTACCCGCAGCCGTCTTACGGTTACTTGTTTGCCAAGGTTTACTTGGCTTCAATTCCCTGCGGGTGCTAGGTATGTGAAGGGTTTTGCCTTAACACTGTACCCGCAGCCGTCTTACGGTTACTTGTTTGCCAAGGTAAGGGGTATTTTCCCGCCTACTTTTCGATCTTTTTGAATTTTGAATTGTGAAATTCGAAGAGTTGGTGGAAAGAAGAACAGTCCAAAACTCTGAAACGTCGTGCGACGGTTTCTTCTGACTGTGTCAGATCGTGCAGGAAGTTATGGTGACGTGACAGTACATGGTCATTCCAGACGCTTTTTCAGGCGCGTGGGCTCGATTTTTCAGCCGCGCGTATAGCTGCTTTGTCGTGAAAACGACAAGTTGAAAGCGGCTCGCGCTAAAGAAGTAGCTCAGGCGCGGGCTGTCCGGGAGGAGAACCAAAGGCTTTCCGCATTGGCTGTGGAAAAGGAGAAGGCCTTCAAGGCCCTCGAGGTTGAAGTTCAGGCTCGACTTGAGGCCCGTTCCAAGGCTGCCCAAGCTGTTAATGAACAGCTTCGGCTGGCTAAGGAAACTGCGAGGAACGCAACCGAGAGAGCCACCAAGGCTGAAGCTGTTGCTGAGCCTCTGCGCGTGGAGAATGAATAACTTAAAGCCAAATTAGAGGCTCTCCAGCAGGCTCATGATGCGTTGGCGATGGAGGACGCGAAGAAGCTTCAAGAGATCCTGGACCAGAGGGGCGTGCTAGACCACACTGAGCGGAAGCTAAAGGGCGTCGAAGAGGCTGCTGCAAAGGAAGTGTTGCTTGCCAACCTTAATAAAAGTGAAGCCGAACGCGCCTGTACCCAAGCTCAAGCCGCCCTCCAAGAAGCTCTGGTTGCCAAGGAATGGCTTCTTCGAGAAGCGTTGTCTCAGGTAAGTCTAACTTCATGTCTTCACGCTTTTATAAATAGAAAAGGTTCTGACACTTGTATTTTTCTTTGTAGGTTGTGCATCGGGTCTTCTCAGAGACATCTTACGACGATGCTATGAGCGCAGCCCTCAACGCTTCTCACGAGGATGGGGAAAAGGTCGGCTTCCTGCTTGGTCTAGGGTTCGTTGAGAAAGGCGTCCCGCCATCCAACTTCCCTTTGTACAATGTTGATACTGAAGCTGTTTACGACCAAGCAGTGAATCAGTACGCCGCCTTCCCGCATCCGGTGGTGGAGAAGGTGAATGAAGTTGCTGCTGCTGATGATGGGCTAGCTATCCTTAAGGCTTTCCTTGAACTGCCACGCTCTACTGATGGGGCTGGTCCAAGTGGAAGTGGCCCTGAAGCCTGATCCTGAAGATCCCTTCCCGCTGCTAGGATAGATTTAGCTTGTATAGATTTATTTTCTTGTAGGCGGGTAGTTACCCGGCCATTCTTGTAATGAATACTTATGAAATATAAATCTTTGTGTGGGTAAGACCGCTACTTTCGTTGGGTTCCTTGCTTTGTAAACGTTGTATGACTTGCATACTTTAGTTTAAATTAGCAATTTTTCAAGTGTTTAGAATAAGTTAACCTTTGAACGTGGTAGATAGGTGTGAAGGTTTGCTTCCTCTTCCGTGATTGTGCGGGTAGGACCGTCACTTGCACGTAGTATGATGGCTAAACTTTACCATCTGACCTGCGTGTAGGTTTTCCTCATCTTTTGAGGATAAGTTAACCTTTGAACGTGGTAGATAAGTGTGAAGTTTTGCTTCCTCTTCCGTGATTGTGCGGGTAGGACCGTCACTTGCACGTAGTAGGATGGCTAAACTTTACCATCTGACCTGCGTGTAGGTTTTCCTCATCTTTTGAGGATAAGTTAACCTTTGAACGTGGTAGATAGGTGTGAAGTTTTGCTTCCTCTTCCGTGATTGTGCGGGTAGGACCGTCACTTGCACGTAGTAGGATGGCTAAACTTTACCATCTGACCTGCGTGTAGGTTTTCCTCATCCTTTTGTTAGAAATTCTGTTTTGAACCGTTCGACGCGCGGTTGTCAATAGGTTAGTGTTCAGTTCCCTTTTTCATGATTCATGCGGATAGACCGGCACTTTCATTTAATGGGAGGACTGAACTTTTCCCCTTCGACTGACCTGCGTGAAGGTTTGTCGTTTTTTGGGTTTATGCGGGTTTAGCCGCCTTCCTCACGCAACGACTTTCCACGTATTTATGCGGTGAAAACCGGCATATCCGTGTTGAATAAATTAACCGTTCGACGCGCGGTTGTCAATAGGTTAGTGTTCAGTTCCCTTTTTCATGATTCATGCGGATAGACCGGCACTTTCATTTAATGGGACTGAACTTTTCCCCTTCAACTGACCTGCGTGAGGGTTTGTCGTTTTTTGGGTTTATGCGGGTTTTGCCGCCTTCCCCACGCAACGACTCACACTTATGTATGCGGTGAAAACCGGCATTAGTGTTGATAGTTCGTAAAAATGTAAAATCATCAGCGTCAATGTTTTAAGGAGAATCGTTTCCATTAGAAGTGGCAACTTGGCCTTTTCTTTACAAATTTGGAATTGATTTACATGCAAACTGTGTAAATGAGCTCCCTTCCATGTTGTTGGGATGGGAGTGCCATCGAGCCGATACGCACCTGGTTCGGGATCTCGTTCTTTACGCAGCATGTAGTCTCCATATTGAAGCTGGAATTTTACTCGTGTTTTCCCCAGCTGGGGTTCTACACGCATCAGCCTGCTCAGCGTTCATTGCGCCACGAGATGCGCGAGCGTCCCATCTCTGACGAATGCTTCGACCATGTCCTTCACGTCTATGCATTCTTCGGTGTTGTGGCCTTTTGTCCTGTGATAGTCACAGTATTTGCTCCGATCAGCATTGTGGCGATGTCGGATTATTTGAGGCTTTGGCCATGGGAGCTCCTCGGTGGCAAATATCTCGGTGACGCTTTTGGTAAGCGGCGTCCATCTGGAGTTCTTGTTTGACTGTACATTATCTCTTCCGCCTAACCGATTTTGCAAGCCGAATGAGGTGTCAAAGTTGACCATTGACTGCCAAATGCCTAGCTTTCGCTTTTTGTTTAATCGAGCGGTAAGGACGTTGTCTTCCCTTATTTTCTGGGTGTAGAGGTTTGTGCTCTGTGGGAGATCTCTACCCAGTTGCTTCTCCGTTTCCGCAAAGCGTTTAGCTGCTGTCATGATGGCATCCCATGTGGATGGCATGCCATCTTTACCCGTTAAGGTGCGGATGAGCTCTGGGTCGTTCGCGCCCTGAATAAAGGCAGCGCGAACAAGATCTTCGCTAATGTTACCCAGACTTAGTTTCTTCGAGTTGAAGCGAGTGATGAAGTCCAGCAAAGATTCATCTTTTTCTCGAATGCACTTGAGGATTGTCCATTGCTCCTCGGTATACTTTCTTTGCTGGCTGAAGTGTTGGCTAAACTTCTGTTGGAAGTCAGCCCAGTCGTAGATGTGGTTGACCGGTAGACGATCGAACCACGCTCTAGCAGCCCCCACTAGCGTCATTTGGAACATGTAACACCACGTAGGTTCCGTCCAACTACTGACGGTTGCCCCCGCTATGAACCTGTTCAAATGATCGTCTGGATCAGATATACCATCATATGTGCCTATGCTGGACATTTGTTTGGCACTTTTAGGGGCGATTGCTTCCGCAATCTCCCTTGCAAATTTGGACGTTCCCGCATTTGCAACGTTTGGTCTGAATGTTTTGGAGAAGTCTCGTGGACTTCCTCCTGTGCTTTTTGGTTTGAAGGCTTGTCCAAAATGCCTTCTCGGTTGGGAATCCGTTTCCTTACGCTTCCCTTTTGCCCTATGGCGAGGGTTCGCGTCGGAGTCGGATTCCTCCGAGTCATCGAAGTAATCTTCGAATTCGTCAGCCTGTTGGACGGAACGCAAGCGTGCGTCCAACTCAGCCTGGAATTCCCTCTGACGCGCCTCCGCCCATGCCTTAACTTCGTCGAGTGTTTGGCGGGGGAGTCTTGTTCGTTTCTCTAACTGGGTATCGGTGATTCCCAGTGAGCGATTATTTACTGCACTTGCCCCAGCTTGGGTAACTGGGGTAGTGTTCGTAAAATTTACTTCACTTGCCCCGGCTTGGGTAGCCGGGGTAGTGTTTGTAAAAACTGTGTTGCCGGTATTCCCCCCAGTAGCTGGGGTTGTGGTTACCGGAGTTTCTTTAACCATCTTAGAAGTTTGAAAAAACTGGAGAAGAATAAAGTTCTAGCTTTATGCACGGATGGCGCCAATGAAGAAACACTAACCGAACCCCGGGCAGATTACTGGTAACCTGGGGGTTAGATAGATGTTTCCCACGATGGGTTAGACCCTGAGAAGATGGTTCTTCTGATAACCTGCAAAACAGACACCGTGAGCTTGTCACTGAGAAGGGGGGGTTCCTCCTTGTGACCACCCTCCGGCGTGAGAATCAGACTAGATTGCTCTTTAAATATAAGTGTATATTAAGAGATTGCTAGAGCAGATATCAGGTATAATATGATGATATAAGATAAGATATGATAAGATCAGATGGTCATACCATTTGGGGTATTTATAGCCGAAGGTAGGTTTCCAAGGAGGTATGGCCGGCTGCAACAGTGTTCCTGTTCCACCAACAGTGGCCTACGCACGTGCCCTGCTGGTAGTGGGTGGGTAGGCAGCGGCTGATAGTGACCAGGCCTGCTGTGTACTATTCCTTTTCCACCAACTGCCGGCTACGCACGTGGTATGGCGGTAGTTGGTGAGTAGGCAGCGGCTAATAGTGACACAGTACAGGAGCATGCTGCTCGCCATACTGTGTCAGTAAGCTGTCGTCTCTTTAGTCAGATCTTTTTCCCATACCTCGTCAGGTACAGTACAGAAGATCTTCCTGTATCGTACGGACTGGCTTATTTGGGCGGGAGTATTCCCCCTCCCGCCCTTGTGCGGGATTGTTCCCGGCTTTGCTCATTCCTTCAGGTGACACTGAGTGATTGAGAGCTAAGTACCTTGTGCGTGTAGCCTTGATGCGCGGGTGGCCTTCCCTGATGGCTTGTATCCGAGGCTGCGGGGACAGGCGGAGTCCTTCACCATTGGGAGGCATTTCCTGCGGGACCAGCTTGCGTACTGCGCGTAAGGACGTCACGTCTCTGAGCATGGTTGGTCCTGCGGATCCAGTTGGTTTCTGCGCAGACGTTCCTCTTCAAGGTGAGTCTTGCGGGTCCAACTGGGCTCTGCTGGGACCTACCTTTTCAGTTATAATGATGTAAATTCATAGCAGATGGTGACTTGGCTGAACACACCATTATTTTGTAAATAATGACTACCACCCTTACAACTTGCACTGCAGTGATGATCATAACCCCGTGCAAAATGGTTTCACAACCCCACGCAACGCGGGGGTGGAAACACTAGTTTATATATATAGTTGAATGACTTCCACATGCATTTTATCCCTTCATTTATAAAGTGAAAATTATGTTTCATAAGGTAAAAAGTGAAATGTCAATAGTATCGGGTTGATGATGTCAGGTCCCTCGATTTCAGCTGGATCTTACTTAATCATGTCATAACTCACACAGATTGATGTGTTGACAAGGGAGTTAATGACGGGTTGCTATATTTAGAAAGATATCTGTTTGTTAAGGGCGGAATCAATAACAAACATACGGTTGCTAAAACAGTATTCAATAGTAATCAATACCAACAAGATTCACTCAAAAGATTTCCATTTATATAATATCAATCATATATAGTGGATAATCGATTTAGGGTTTCTTGAAGGTTTATCCGTACTAAGACAGCCGTCACACACACAATATTCTCTTCTTAATTAATGTGTCTGTCTGCCTAAGTCCGTGTGTTGTGTGTTTTCTGTGGAGGCGTGCCCTAATTATTCCTTTTATAGGCCTGCCAACCTAGGACAGTTGTCATTCCTTCTAGAAACCCCAAACGTACATACATATTCAAATTACATAATCAGAAAACATTCTAAGTGTAAAACAAGTCTTCCGAGTAGGCTCTGAATAAGTAAACTTCTCCGATTAGACTATATGCTCTGCCTTCCTTAGACTTGGTAACATAGAAGTGTGCTCGGGATCAGTTTCCGGGTAGACTTTACTTGAAGAGTATTTTACAAAGTAAAATACTCACCGGGTAGACTTCAGTCTTCTTGACTTTGCCAGACTTTGCCCGACAAGCCCTTACGAGCAACCTTGTTCTTTGATGGTCCATTTCAACTCTTTGCTATAAAATAACTTATTAGCAAAGTGTACTCGGGAGTACAGTTTCTTGCTTGAGTTGAACCTTGCCCGATGTTACTTAGAGATATTCCATTTATACATCAAGCTTGCTCAGACCACAATTATTAATGAATACCTTGTCTGGTCTTCCAATCACTTGGCTTCATGGACTTGGTTAGCCAAAAGCTTACTCGGGAGAGAACCTTACTTGGCTATGAAGAACAGACTTGCTTGATAAAGTGAACCTTTCTCGGATTTACATAGATTAGTGAACCTTGCCTGGAAATGCAGTAATTTGCAAACCTTGCTCGGATATCCACTAAAGAAGACTACTTGAAGTAAACCTTGTCCGATAAACAAAATATTGTACCCGGCTAAGTAAAAGCTTGCTCGAAAGTCTAAGGTGTGCCCGGATCCATACTTAGCTAATTCTGAGGAGGTTGAGAAGATTCCAATCTTCCATATATCTCACTTTGGTCAAATCTTTGACTCAACAGATGAGTTTAATATATATAACCCACATATTTTTATGTGTAAAGACCATCAATCTGAACATGTATTCAATTTAAAACGAATACAACTTATATTACACATTTATATAAATATGTCAAATGAGTTGGTATATAGATTCATATTCTAATTCTAATAAAAAATATAAAAATATGGACACTTGTCACTTTGTAGTTAATAATCATACTTAGTTTTCGGCCCATTTCAATTTCGACCCAAAGTGTAAAACGGGCAGATCTTATATTTGCTAAACATAATTCAATTTCACTGAGTTAACCCTAATTCTAGACTTTTCTTCATCGGACGCATTCAGGTTCTTCGTTTGATCTAAACAGATATTTAATTTCACGTTCTTTGTGTTAGATACCTGATCTATAGGTGTTTGCATAGTTAGAGTTTTTCGTTGTTGATACTATGCTCCTTGTATGAATCAAAATCATGTTCATGAGTTTCGAACTATGATTTAGATTTTAGATAAACCTCTAACTAGATGTTTCTTACGCGCGTTGCGTGAGAAGCTTGGCAACAGACCCGAATATTAAAGCGAAACACATCGTTTAAACTTGACGCGTGTTCCGCGGGGAGCTTGGTAATGGACCCTAATATTAAAATACGGATAAACAAACACATCCTAACGATTATCAATTCGACAAAAAAATATCTAAATATAAAAAAATTTGCTCGGTATCGGTTCAACTCATTAAGGTATCGATACGACACTGACACTCTGTATGCTTACGATACAAAAAAGATACTCTATTGCGAATACAACTTCGTTTAAACATGTGATATCTTTAAATATAAACATGTCGTAACAAGTATCATATCTAACGTTATAAAAAAAAGTCAATAACATATATATGTGAATAATAACAAAAATCTATGAGGGAAGAAAAACAAATGTTAAACTTTGGTGTCAAATTGCAAAGCAAACATAGTTTAGCAAAATAAAGTTTTATGACTCAATTTAAAACAACTTAAAATTCTGAAGGGCTTATAAAGCAATTCAAAGACTCTTATAACAGTAACTTTGGGTGGTAAACTAAAATAATCTATAAACTCAAGGTATAAAAATTACAAAAGCATATTCTTTAATCATAGCAAATTAGGTTTCGTTTTATATATACAAGCTGACAACGGCTGGCCAAAAACGTGGCAAACAAAAAATAAAGAACACAGGGGGACTATATGTTGTAACTAATAATTGAAAGAACTGAATGCGCATAGATGGAAACCTTATCGTAGCAATTCAATGTGCTTTAATATATGGCTAGAGGTTGACATCGACGCGTTGCGTTGGTGTCTTATAAAACTAACAATACAAATGAAACACTTATATTTTATAAAAAAGAAAAAAAACTAAAAATTGGCCCTCACAAGGTTTAAACCCGCATGAAACATAATGCAACACAACAACTTTATCAATGAACCACCTTATTTTTTCATTTCTTGATGTAGTATGAAATCAATATATACATATACCTTTAAAAAACAACTAAAATTCGGACAAGGACATGTTCGAAACTGGGACCAACAAATTCTAATAAAACAACTTTATCACTGCAGCAACTTACATTTTGTATGACTCTATAGTTTCAAAGAAATCTAATCTTACTTTACTAATAAACAAAAATATTGATGCTTAGTTGTCCTAACCACACTTAATCCTAGCATAAAAATTCTCTCCTAATCTTTAAATCTCTCATGCCCTAATCCATTCTATCCATCGGTCATGGACGAAAATTGTTTAACCCATGAGTTAAAACATTTTCAATATATTTCAAGATATTAAGCACACATTAATGACCATTTACAGCAATTTAATACCTATGTTTTTTGATGAAAAAATATATTTCTGAGTTTCTTTTTTGGAAACCATGAATTCTGGTTTTTTTAATTCATAAATATTTATCATATAATCAATTTCAACAAAAAAAATAGGATCATATAAAAAACTTTTCATCGCAATATTTTTTTTATTATTGTTATGAAATCGTTTGAATCCGCTTTTACTGCTTCTTCGAACTCATAACATCATCGAAATCATAGCAATTTTTAATTTGTTTCTAGGTTTTCCATATTACTGTAAATTTGAGATTCTAAACTTCTTATTGTTTGTACTATATATTTTATTTTATTTTCACCTTTAATTTTGTGTCTTTATTTCAAGTAATAGACTTTATTATTCTTTTTTCATTTTACAAATCTCATATAATACTTGGGCTCAAAAGCTAGTAAATACATAAAGTGACATCGGGAATACTTATAAAAAGGAACTCATGTGGCAGCCCCTGATTTGATATCCCTAAAATCACTGTTGCAATTTAATAAAATACAACAAAAATAATTAAATTTAATAATAAACGTAATAACATACCTTATGGATAGATTGATATATTAAATAATGATACATAAAATTTTATAATTCATAAATATTTAAAAGACTCATTTAATACAACATTTAAAGTTACATTTGTAACTTTGTTAGTAATTCTATAAATGATAATATTATTAGTTGATATCTTAGTTAATTACTCTAATTAATTGACATGTGAGAGAATGGTTTTGTTTTAATAGTATAGATAGATATAATTTTCATTTTTAAATTGAAGACAATAGCTTACTATTTCAAACCTGGGGTGCTTCCTAGTTTATCTGTTCCTTTGTCATATCATTTATCCTAGGGGTGACTATCTCAATCTTTCTAGGGCCTAAGCGCATAATAGCAATTAGTCTATTTAGGTTTAATTGGACCAAAACAATATAGAAAATTAGCTAGTAATTTAGCAATTAGTTTGTTTATGTTTAATTAAACCAAACAATATGGGAAAAAAAACAAAGCACTATTGGTGGTTTGTTGGTAATGCTTCTGTTAGGTTTCAAAGCACTATTGGTGGCTGTTTGACTCTATTACAACTGACAGGTACTTTTGATTACTAGTTATTTGATTATGGTGACTTTATTTATGGTTCAGTAATGGTTGCTAGTGTTTGATAAAGAGATTCTGGTTATCTGGTTCTCATTAGTTTAGGATAATCAAGTTGCAACAAGACTTATTGTGTGAAATTAAAGTTATTTGTATACACTTAATTTTATACCATATTTTAAAACTTTTCACCTATTTTTTCCTATCATTGGTTGTATACTTGTATTGTTAGGAAAAAGATCATAGCAATTATGTACTTAGATCAGTAGTGGTACTTGAATTCATAATCTCGGGGTAAAGCTAACATACTTAAATATGTGGGTCTCGAAACTTATTTAAAGTATCTTATAATTTTTTTGTTTCTTAGACAGAAATTATTCAAAGTAAATTAACTATATTTATATCTCTATCGGAAAAAAAAAGGAGGGTGACACCTTCTTCATAAGGTGTTCAAATTCTGATATCTAGACTTTCGGATATCTGAACTTTGAGTATCCGGGCCTTTCGGATATTGGATTTCACTATCTGAATCCGCAATTTTGAATATCCGATCGGAGAGTGAACCGGCTATCGGAAATATCCGAAAAAATAAAAATTATATCAAAATTATCTGAAATATCCGAAAATTATCCGTAATATCCGAAACTTATCCGTATATTATACAAAATATCAAAAAAATTATCTGAAGTATCCAAAAATTATCCGAATTTTAAAAATAATATTTATTATTTAATAATTAAAAAAACATTTCGGATACTTCAGATATTGATGGTCGGGTATAAATATTGTATATCATTTGCTTTAATTGTATAGCTTTTAATTAGTTTTTCGTTAGAACAATGGTACTTCAAGTTTGCGTTTGGTCTCATGGGCATTAAAGATACTAATTGAAGACATTTACGAGCACACTTGTGAGCCTCGGGAGGATCGGGTTTGATGGACGCTTGATTTGGGGTTGAATAATAATAATAATAATAATAATAATAATAATATGTTACGAGATAACACTTGAAGCCAATTATTATGACATGTATCTAATTTTATGAGTAAAAATTATGATGTCAGATATTATTCTTTTCCCTTGTTGTTTTAATACAAGAAGGATGAATAAATATCAATTCATTTAGTGGGCTTCAATTGGACTTGATTAAAATGTTTATCTAATAGCTATGGCCCATTAAAGAAAGGTGTGACGTAAGGGTTCGGTTTTGGACGCCGGAGAAAAAACGCACAGAGGGAGAGAGGATCATTATTATTATTAGGTGATCATTATTTGGACGGCAGGAGGTTGCGCGAGAGAGAAAGGTCAAGCCATATTCATTCATCCATTCACCCTATTTGATGTCCTACCAAACATCGAATGAAGACCTAATCATCACCATGAGTGGCTAGTCTCCGTCTAGTCATACCCGGGATATAGAGTTTGTATTTTTCAGTTTTCTCATGTGTTTTAGAACGAATAATTTTGTAATTTTTTATGATTAATCTTTGAGTATTGATGTTTGGTATTACTGTGCACTCAGTCGATTTACGTTCATTTCGATCAGAACGATTAGTTTGCCAGTTGCTATAATAATTGCTTATAGGGTTGTTTTAACTAGTTTAAATATGATGAAGCATACAATTGCCCTTAGTTGAGTCACACTGGCAGGAAGTGTTTGATAACCAGTGCCGTATGTTAGCGATTGTTGATGTCTAAGGTTTACCTAGTTAGTCAATCTGATTTGATCTATGACAATTTATCTGTTAAGTGAACATGAGATTACTGTATATTTGCATACTTGAAACCCGGGTGTGATTTGTCTTTGTTAATTATTTGAAAGTTGCTATTTGCTTTATTATTATTAAAATCAAACTTATTTGCTTGTAGGATCAGCACTAAAACTCATTTCTTCATATTATTATAAATTAGTTACACGGTAACATTGACCACATACTCCTTGTATTCGACACCCTACTTACCCTAGCTTTCTTAGGTGAATAGGAATTGATATTAACTGTTTTTGACTAAATAGCGACAGTCTAGCATCAAAATGGCGTCGTTGCCGGGGAGTTAGTGCGCTTAGATTTTTTCGTGTTAATTGATATTTGTGTTTAATTTTAATTTTAGTCTTAATTTTTGTTTTCAGTTATTCATTTAAATTTTATTTTTTTTTATATTTTACGCGGGTTGTGTTGTTTGTGCAGATAACAGGTTTATGCACACCCGCCACTCGGGCAGACAGTCACCGTTAATTTTCGAGCCCGAAATTGAGAGGTTTGCTCGGCAGAATCGAGTTCAGAACAGAAATTCAGAGATGGAAGATCAGAACCATAACCAAAATGAAAACCAGAACCATTACCAGAACGAAACCAGAACCAGAACGAGAACCAACACCAAGACCCACTCCCACAAAATAACACGTTTCACCCAGATAACATACCTCCACCACCAAATTTCAATACCCAAAATGACCAAAATCACTCAGCTCGTGCTTCCAGAACCCGAAACCGAAACCTAAACCTAAACCGATACCTAAACCTCAATTTTGACCAAGCCGGACCTTCAGTTCCAAATAATAATCCCAACCGCAGTGTTCTGATAAATATCAATGATGTTCAACCGAGTATTCCGACAGAAGATGAAGAAGAGGGGGAAAATAATAATGGGAACGAGGATTTTGAGATTTAGAACGAGGTAGATCGGTGGGTTAGGGGAAATCGGGCAGTTGAGCCTGAGAACGAGGATGTTGAGCCGGAAGACGTGGGTGATGATAATTGGGATGAAGAGGTAGAAGAGCTAGTTAATCGAAGATGGGCTGAAGCAGTTAACAGAAACGGAAAGGGTCGAGATAGGGTGAATCGGGCAGAATGGCCCGAAAGAGTTCGTGGTATTCAGGTTAACCGGGGCGGTGTGGTGAACCGCAGGGGGCTAAGGAGGAATTATGTAGCCCCGGTTCAGGGTGTTAACAGTCGGTTCAGACCGGCTATCTCAGATGGAGCATCCCCGTTGGTTACACAGGAACGGTGCCAGGACGACAGACTTTTAAGTCCCGACCATCATATATTAATATTGTTTCCCATTTTCATGGGATGGCTTCGAAGGACCCGTATTCTCACTTGACCGATTTTCGGCTATTTGCGGGTCTATTGGTGATGGTACTTTTGATCAAGACGAGGTTCGGTTGCGGTTATTTCAGTTTTCATTAAAAGACAAAGCAAAACTCTGGTTTAACTCGCTGCCGACGAACAGTATCAGAAATTGGGCCGAGATGCAACAAGTATTTTCGAAGGAGTATTATTCGCAGTCGAAGACGAGCGAGGCCCGAATGGAAATTCGTAATTTTTCACAGTTATCGGGCGAATTATTCCATGAAGCTTTTACCAGGTATAAGGATATGATCAGAAAATGCCCACACCACCAGATCGAACTATGGGAACTGGTAAAGTGCTTTGTTGATGTTTTGACATACGAGGACTGAAAGCATCTAAAGGCCTCGTGTAATGGGCAGCTACTGAATCAGCCTGAAGTGGATGATTAGGAGTTTTTGGAATTTATGTGTGAAGATTCAAAGGGAGAAGCAGCAACCGAGAGACGAATACGTGGTACTTCCTCCAGGTCAGTTAAGTCAGTCACGAGTGAATCTGAAAGAATTGCTGAGTTAGAACGTGAACTGGCTGGGTTAAGAAAGGGTAAGAAGAAAGAAGTCGGGAAAGTTGAGTTAAATTCCCGGTTTGTGTTGATTGTGGTGAACTTGGGCATAAAGCAGAAAATTGCCCTGAGTTTTATGATGAAGAGGAGGATGATACCGAAGAGGTTATTTATGCTTACGGGGATTCCAAGGGCTAAGGGTTCAATTCAAACACTTATCACCCCGGCCTGAGGAATCACCCGAACTTTCTTTACAGGAACGCGTCTATATAGTTGAACCCGAACTTTCAGGGAACGAGCCAGAACAGGTCGTAGGGTAATTACCGCCAAGGCGGTTATCAGCAGCAGCAAGGTTCGTATAACCAGAATTGAGGTGGAAATTCTTCGGGTAATCAGGACCAACAGAAAGGGTCTTTGGGAAATTCGGATGAGTCGGTGCACTCAAAGTTGGATGCGTTGTTGAAAGTCGTGACTGATCACAAGGCTGAAACGAAACAACAGTTCGAGTTGCGAGATAAATCTTCAGAAACGATGTTGGAGAAGATTGGTCAGCTCGCAGCAGATGTGGAAAAGTGACAGAAGAACGCGGGCCCACTCCTGAGTGACACCACGGTCAACCCGAACCACTACAGCTCGAGTTCGAAAAAGCACGTTAACCATGTAAGTATTTTATGTAATGGTAAAAAGTATGATAACAAGGTTGGGATTCCACCACCACTGGTTGAGGGGTGGTGGAAGAGATTGATGAAAATCTCTTCAGTGATGACGAGCCGGAACTGGTTAAATTAAATGAACCTAATGAAAGTGAAACTAAAATTAACAAGCCATTTTTGAAGGATGACACCAACAATTCTAAGGAGAAGGTGAAAACCGTCCCCTATCCCGATTCTTTGTTGGCGCCATTGAAGACGAAGATGGCATCAAAAAAAGGCCCACAACAAGAGGAATTATGGGAAACGTTTAAACAAGTGAAAATTAATATTCCTCTTTTAGATGTCATAAAACAAATTCCCGCCTATGCTAAGTATCTGAAAGAGTTGTGCACACCGAAAAGGAGTCATAAGATTCCTAAACAGAGTGATTTTACCGATAACGTGAGGGCAATTCTTTCGGGTGCTCTTCCACCCAAGCTACAATATCCGGGAACGCCCATTATACCCATTCAAGTGGGCGATTTTAAAATGACTCGGGCGCTTCTAGATCTTGGAGCTAGTATCAGTATTCTCCCGGGAAGTCTATACGATCAGTATGACTTTAGTCCGCTTCGGGCAGCCGCTACCACGGTTGTCCTGGCTGACCAGACACCGAAACTTCCCCGAGGAGTATTGACTGATGTTATTGTTAAGGTGGAAGACTTTTATTTTCCAGTTGACTTTTTGGTCCTCGATTATGTTTCGGGTGAAAGGACCAAACAACCTACGGTTATCCTCGGTAGACTATTTTTGGCCACCGCAAATGCCAACATTAATTGTAGAAATGATATTGTTGACATGGCATTCGGTAACCGTAAGTTGAGGATTAATGTTTTCACACGTGGAGATAATTCTCCGGTCAATCAAGAGTGCTTCATGGCCGATGTCATTGATGAGTGCATCCCCCTATACGAATCTATCGTCAGTACGGATGGCAGAACGGAGACGTGTTTTTTGTTTAACAGGTTATAGGTGGAATCAGACAAGTTGCTGGAAGAGGAGGAGAAACATATGGAGATCGCAGCTGTGCGAGGAGACCGCCCACCATGGTCAGTTCAGGTGGAAGCACCACCCGAGAAGATTGATACCGGGTTGAAACCATCTATGTTGGAAGCATAGAAAGTCGAGTGAAAGAGCTCCCAAAGCATTTAAAATATGCTCTTCTTGGTAAGAATAATACTTTGCTTGTTATTATAGCTTCTAACTTATCTTTTGAACAGGAAAATGCTTTGATGGCGGTGTTGGTTGCAAACAAGGAAGCAATCGGGTGGACGATAGCAGATTTGAAAGGGAATCAGTTCCTCAATTGTGATGCACAAAATTTTAATAGATCCGGCTGTCAAACCCGCACACGATGCTCAGCGGAGGTTGAACCTGAATATGAGGGAAGTGGTGAAGAAGGAAGTGCTGAAATGGTTGGACGCTGGGATTATTTTTGCTATCTCAGAAAGCACGTAGGTGAGCCCGACTAAGACAGTACCGAAAAAGGCAGGTATCCAAGTCGTCAAGGACGACTCAGGTAATGAGGTAGCCACCCGGCCGGTAACCGGGTGGCGCATTTGTATTGATTATCAAAAACTGAACGCGGAAACATCGAAAGATCACTTTCCGCTTCTGTTTATCGATCAAATTGTTGAAAAGCTATCTAGTCAGATATTTTATTGCTTTTTAGACGGTTATTCCGGGTATAACCAGATGGCTATTCATCCTGAAGATCAGGAGAAGACCACGTTTACATGCCCGTGTGGCACATTCGCGTTTAGGAGAATGCCATTCGGGCTATGTAACGCCCCCTGCACCTTTCAAAGGTGCAATATGAGTATCTTTTCAGATATGGTGGGGGAGTCTTTGGAAATTTTCATGGATGATTTTTCGAATTTCGGCACATCTTTTGAGTCATGTTTAAATCAACTCGAAAGAGTTTTGAAAAGATGTGTTGAAATGAATTTGGTTCTTAGTTGGGAAAAGAGCCACTTCATGGTCCAAGAGGGGATTGTTTTGGGCCATGTTGTTTCGAGTCGTGGGATTGAGGTGGACCGAGATAAGGTTCAAGTTATTTCCACCTTACCCCATCCTACGAATGTCAAAGGCATCAGATCATTTTTTGGGCATGCCGGGTTTTTACAGACGGTTTATTAAGGGTTTTAGTTATATTACAAAACCTTAGGTAATTTATTACTTAAGGATGCCCCATTTGACTTTAATGATAAATGTGCTAAGGCCTTTGACACTTTAAAGTTGAAGTTGGTTGAAGCCCCGTTCTTGCAATCACCCGATTGGAGTTTACCTTTTGAAATAATGTGTGATGCAAGTGATTATCCAGTCGGGGATGTTTTGGGACAACGGGTTTACAAGAAACCCCGTTGCCATATACTATGCAAGTAAAACTCTCTTGGATGCTCAATTGAATTACACAAAAACCGAGAAAGAGTTACTAGTAGTAGTATATGCTCTTGATAAATTCAGGTCATATATTTGGGGATGTAAAACAATCATTTATCTGACCACTCTGCAGTTAGGTACCTCATGGATAAGAGGATGCAAAACCGAGGCTCATTAGATGGGTTTTGCTGCTGCAGGATTTTGATCTAGAGATTTAGGACAAGAAAGGGAGTGAAAATTTTGTTGCAGATCACTTGTCCCGGATTATTGTGAAAGATGGGAAGACAGACGGGCCCATTAACGAGTCTTTCCCGGACGAGCACATCTTGGCAGTCTCACAAAATCCTTGGTTTGATCATATTGTTAATTTTAAAGTTTCTGGTGACTTACCGGAGCATTGGCAAAGGAGAAAGAAGAAACAATTGATGTCCCAAGCTAAACAATACATTTGGGACGATCCAGACTTGTTCAAGATTGGTGTAGATCAGATGATCAGACGATGCATACCCGAGGAGGATGTCAGATCAGTGTTGGAACACGCACATTCGTCTGCGTGTGGTGGTCATTTTAGTGGCCAGAAAACCGAAGAAAAGTTTTAACGAGTGGTTTCTTTTGGCCATCGGTGTTTAAGGATGCTCACGAGTTCGCGACACACTGTTTAAAGTGTCAACATCTCGGGAGCATTTCTAAGAGGGACGAGATGCCCTTGAACCCGATCCTAGTTGTTGACATTTTTGATGTTTGGGGGATCGATTTAATGGGCCCGTTCCCGAATTCGCACGGTAATTTGTACATCCTAGTGGCCGTTGACTATATGTCTAAATGGGTTGAGGCAATAGCCACTAGGACGAATGATCACATAGTCGTTTGCAATTTTGTTCAAAGTAACATATTTTCTAGATTTGGAGTCCCCCAAACCATCATATGTGATGGGGGATCTCACTTTTAGAACTTCAAATTCGGGAAATTTCTTAAACGAAATGGTGTTGATCATAGGATTGCAACTCCTTAACATCCACAAACGAGTAGACAAGTGGAGGTTTCCAATAGGCAAATTAAACAGATTTTACTAGAAAAACCGTTCGGGCGGACCGAAAGGATTGGTCAACCAAGTTGACCGATGCTTTATGGGCCTACGAAACCGCATATAAAACGCCAATTGGAACCACTCCTTATAGACTTGTGTATGGAAAGGATTGCCATTTACCGGTTGAAATTTCACAAAGAGCGTTTTGGGTTACTAAACAGGTTAATATGGATTATGATGATGCAGGGAAGGTGAGGAAGTTGGCTTTGTGAGGGATTGAGGAGTTGAGAGACGAGGCATACGATTGTGCGTCCGCTTACAAGGCAAAGATGAAGAAATTTCATGATGCTAAAATCCGGTTGAAGAATTTTGAAGTTGGTCAAAGAGTTTGGCTCTACAACACGAGGATAAAGCTTTTTCCGGGTAAACTCAAAAGTAAGTGGATGGGTCCGTATTTGATTGTTCGAGTTAGAAATCACGGGCAATACGATATTGAAGATTTTGATGACCACGTAAGGAAAGTGGTGAATGGCTATAGGTTGAAGCCATACTTGGAGATGGAGGATATTTATAACATGGGTAAGGAATCGGTGAGTTTCATTGTAACCTCACCAGTTTATGAAGACACTTGATGGTCAATTACATGTGTTTCCAGGTTCGTGTATATTATGTTGTAACCGAACTTTGTGGGTGTTGTTCACTATAAACCCTCACGAGACCCCACTCGTCCTCCCGGGCTACCGGGAGGTTTAAAGGGCTTGTTGCATACGCTAAATGCTATCGTGATTCCTACGAAAGTGAGTTAGGTCTTTAACGTTTTAACTTGTTTAACAAAATTTATTATGAAACGACTTAATTCGGCTCGGTAATTGATTTAATAAAATTTATCAGAAAATCATTTTCATAACTCGTAAAAGACCTATGTCTTACACTTATGAGAAGCTTGCTTCTACACGTCTCGAGATTTTGCAGATTCGGTTGTCAGTTTGGTACTTGGTCGAGACGAGAGTATACGAGTGTTTATGAGAGTTCGCGAGCCGACTGGTCCTTTTCCAGTCTCATTGATATCAGGTGATTTCAATTTCATAATTTATTTTGTTTTTATTAGTTTAAATGTTAAAAGTGTAATTGTATAATTTCTAGTAGAGCCATCACATTTGAGCCCCGAGTTTTTTTTAAATTGCTTAACAGTCAAAAAGTCAGTTTTAACCACGTCCCTCAAATGTTCATTAATTGCTTAAATATTTTAACATTGAGGAAAATGTAAACCTCAAGTGCGGGGATGAGGGAAATTTGAAAATTTTAACTCGATAGTACCTCGAAGAGTGTTCGGAAACCAAAGCTGTTAACTGTTAATTATTTCCATTAATGCCAAGTATAGGTTTCTGGTCTTGGTTGGTTTGTCAGCTTCTCGATAGTCTTACTCACAAATGTTTTCATAACGAAAAGTTGAAAATAGGGTCGTTTAGGTGGGGATAACGAGTCATGGGGATAGGTACACATGGTTATATCGGCAACCTAATTCCTCCGGTGCGTGTGTAAGTTTGACCACATATATATGATACATATATAATATATAGTACACACATTTCATTTGAGTGCTTTCATCGAGAGTGATTTGGTTATTTCATGGATCGGGATCGTAGTTGGCATAAATGAAAAAGTGATAGAGGCAATTAGGTTAAGCATGGTCTGGATGAGTGTGGGTGCTGGGGTTGGGCCTCATACATTATACATATGAGCGTGGGTAATGAGAGGGGCGGGGGGGTTGGTTCCCTTAGAAAACATTTTCTTGGACCTATTCTTTCATTCGATTAACCTCGATATTATATTATGAGACGATCTGGCTTAATAGGATTCTTTGTATCTATATTTGTTTTTGTATTTGTATTTGTCCAGTATTAAGCATCACGTTTATTATGCTTAAAAAAACCAAAAAGATGTCTGTTTATATTCAGCTATGTAATAAGTAGTTCGTTTGTGTTTGAAAAAAAAAAGAAAGAAAGATGAAATCAGTGTTTTTGTTATTATTGGTTATTTAGTTGTTTTGTAATAAGCTGGGTCGGATCGGTTGATCTACTTAAAATTTTCCCTTCCATACCCTTACACCTAGCCCCGTTACAACCCTTTTTAAGTCCTCTTGATTTGCATTTGTGTCAAAGCAGTTTATGGATGGACAGT
This sequence comes from Bidens hawaiensis, assembly GCF_021521415.1. Taxonomy (NCBI): domain Eukaryota; kingdom Viridiplantae; phylum Streptophyta; class Magnoliopsida; order Asterales; family Asteraceae; genus Bidens; species Bidens hawaiensis. Next base: position 294,657 of record NW_027494287.1, on the reverse strand, counting down.
TGTTCGTATTGGGTATTGAGAGCAGAGTGATAATAGCACATCTTTTGCTAGTCCAGATATAAAACCGTGAGGAGGGATATTATATTATGAGGGGTATGAGCATGTGTGTCTTAACCGGAAACAAAGTACACTAGTCTGGGCGGCTCTATTGTTTTTATTATAGCACTTAACCTTATTTGTGGGATGTCAATCTAGAAAGTGTCAGTCTGGGAAACTGGGTATGACCTTACACCTTACTAGTATTAATGGCGATAATATACATACCTATGATAGAGTTGATGTTTGCTTTAGAGTTTCCTTGAGGGCAAAGTGTGGGGATGTGATGGTCGGGTATAAATCTTGTATATTATTGCTTTAATTGTATAGCTTTTTATTAGTTTTTCGTTAGAACAATGGTACTTCAAGTTTGCATTTGTGTTTTAGGTCATGAGCATTAAAGTTACTAATTGAAGACATTTACGAGCACACTTGTGAGTCTCGGGAAGATCGAGTTCGATGGACGCGTGATTTGGGGTTGAATAATAATAATAATAATAATAATGTTATTATTATTATGTTACGAGATAACACTTGAAGCCAATTGTTATGACATGTATCTAATTTTATGAGTAAAAATTATGATGTCAAATATTATTCTTTTCCCTCGTTGCATTACAGGAAGGATGAATAAATATCAATTCATTTAGTGGGCTCAAATAAAAAGTCAACTGGACTTGATTAAAATGTTTATCTAATAGCTATGGCCCATTAAAGAAAGGTGTGACGTAAGGGTTTGGTTTTGGAAGCCAGAGAGAAAACGCACAGAGGGAGAGAGGATCATTATTATTATGAGGTGATCATTATTTGGACGGCAGGAGGTTACGCGAGAGAGAAAGGTCAAGCCATATTCATTCATCCATTTACCCTATTTGATGTCCTACCAAACATCGAGTGAAGACCTAATCATCACCATGAGTGGCTAGTCTCCTTCGAGCCATACCCGGGATGTAGAGTTTGTATTTTTCAGTTTTCTCAAGTGTTTTAGAATGAATGATTTTGTAATTGTTTATGATTAATCTTTGAGTATTGATGTTTGGTATTACTGTGCACTCAGTCGGTTTAGGTTTATTTCGATCGGAACGATTAGTTTGCCAATTGCTATAATAATTGATTATAGGGTTGTTTTGACTAGTTTAAATATGATGAAGCATACAATTGCCCTTAGTTGAGTCACATTGGCAGGGACTGTTTGATAACCAGTGCCGTGTGTTAGCGATTGTTGATGCTTGAGTTTTGCCTAGTTAGTCAATCTGATTTGATCTTTGACAATTTATCTGTTAAGTGAACATGAGATTACTGTATATTTGCTTACTTGAAACCCGGGTGTGATTTGTCTTTGTGAATTATTTGAAAGTTGCTATTTGCTTTATTATTATTAAAATCAAACTTATTTGCTTGTGTGATCAGCACTAAAATTCATTACTTTATAATATTATAAATTAGTTACATGGTTACACAGACCATATACTACTTGTGTTCGACACCCTAGTTACCCTATCTTGCTTAGGTGAATAGGAACTAATATTAATTGTTTTTACTAGATAGCGACAGTCTAGCATTAGATATCCAAACTATCAGAAAATTTTCAAAATCAATATCCGAATCAGAAAATCCGATTCTGAATTCGAATTTTCGGATTTTTGATATACGGATTGGATGAGATTTCTTTGAACACTCCTACCTCTCTCGCCCCTTAAAAAGGTCCGCCCATGACTTTGAGAATTGGAACTGGTTATCTAATATGTCTAACAAATAATGCTCGTGCCGCTAGTGTAACATCTCGAAAAATTCCATATTTATTTTCGGTTAAAAATGTCAACTATGAAAATAAAAATACCCAATAATATTTTAATAATAAATATGGTAAAGAAATACGGAGATATATATAGATTATAAAGATGGAAGCGTTCCATGTTAAGGAAATAGGAATCCATCGCACATGAAAAGAAGGAAGAAAAGGAAACTAATTCATATGGGTTTAAATAAGGAAGATAAAGTCAATCACACATGGAAAGTAAGAAATAATTGGAAGCTTTTTATAAGGAGTTGAGTTTCCAAAGTAATATTATTATATGCCATGCATGCACCAGTAGTCATAGCGGAGGGTGGAAAGCACCTGACACGCACGCGCACAGGCTCGGGCGATGGGCGCAATATGACGCTTTGATGGCGCACTTTTCATCGCCGTGAGCCGATTTAGATTCGCCTTAGTATTTTTGGAAAGTGAAAGCGAGAACAAGAAGTGACAAGATATCAAAGTTATAAGACTAAAATGGAAATTATGGTTTTGAAGACCTATTGCGATACGCAATAGGTCAGAAGAATAACCCATCGCGATACGCGATGGGTACATCACATTTCCCCCAAGATGGGTGGTATCGCGATATGCGATCACCTAACCTTTTGGGTCATCGTGATAGGCGAAGTAATGGTGGGCACGTGTCCAACCACGTGGCAGGTCTACTAGGTGACCAATCAGACCTAGTAGATGGCATCATGATACGCGATGGCCCAACCAAAGTTCCATCGCGATACGCGATGGATCCCTTTTTTAGCCCATCGCGTACCGCTATGGGTCATAATTTCAACTCTATAAATAGGGGTGTCGGGCTCTGCATTGTGCATCCCAAATCAAACTACACACTCATATTGTCTCGATATTTGTTCCTTGATCATGACGTTCTGACGATTCGTTTCTCTAAGTACGAGCAAGTATTGAAGCTTTGTTTGTTTGTATTCTCGATTACTCGCCGACAAGTGGAAGTGATGCCCGCGTCAAGCTTAGGAATTTCATATAAGCTAGCTATACAAGGTAGGAGTACTGCCCAATTATTTTATTATATATGGATTAGACCCTAGTTGGGAGTATAGTATATACCTTGATAAGATAATAAGTGAAATATAGCTTTATAAAACAAGAGTATAGATAAAATATTATTTCTTTATAATTACAAAGATTTTGTAATGTTTCTTAACAAAGAAGAAATTTAGTATATACGTTTCTTCATGAAGAAGAAACGTATTGTTTAATTAATAAATGTTTTGGACTAAAGGTTCAAGTATAAAGAAATAATTATCAAGGTAAAGAATATGAAAATAGACTAAAGGTCTATACCTAGATCATTGATCTAGTATTTATACCTGGTTATTCTCATACAATAGGTCCGAGTTAACTTCAAAACAAAATAAGTGAAAGCGCTGATTAAAACAAATGAGAATACGCACACAACTTTAAAACTCTTTAATCGAGTCATTTACCCAGAAAAGAAAGTTTACATGGGATAATATATCCCTAAAACTTTAGTATCTGTTGGCAATTGTGCTAGTTATACGTGTCTTTGAGTCCTCTCATATATGGTAGAGGGTAGGCATACTCCTCCACGCGTGGTACAAGTTCCCGTCTCATTGAGCCAGTCTATAGAATGTGATATAATTGGTACACCGGTCTAGAGGGTCTCTGATTGTTTCGAGTATGAAATAAAGGTTTTCATAAATGTTTTAGCATCAGCATGTTCAAAAGCATGTGTTGTTGACGTATTTTATAAACTGTTTTACAGGTAACCAAGAGTAGATTTTGAAGTTGGAGTTTAGCCGTTGGGCGATCTGATTGCTCATGAATTTTTAATATTAAGATAATGTAAATTATGGTTTATAACTTCAACTGTTTTGTAACAAACTAATGGGTGTTAAATTCCCGTCTTTTGGAATATATTAATATTTTAATCAGAGCTTTCTCTTTACCACCTTAAATTCTGATATATTTACAAAACATGCACCAACTATTGGTCACACGCCTAGGCCCTAAGTTAGGGTGTGACAGGTTGGTATCAAAGCCCTCGATTTTAACGAATTAGGTATTTAATTGTAACTAAGCTTCGATCAAGGGATAAGATTTCAATATTTTATTATAGGGATAAGATAGGTTGGTATTATCTCCTATCCATTATCATTCTAAAGTTTAAAATATATATCTTTCAAGAAGTACATGGATACCTTTGCCAAGGAACGTAGGGAGGCAAACTGCCCGGAACCGGTGTATCCTAAGGAAGACGAAAGTGACGATTACTACGTCGATTTCTTTAGTCAATGTCGTCCAATCATACCCGTAGTTGCATTTGGAAGTCAACCCATCTACTTTCCTGGCACAGAGAAAATGCCAATTTTTCTCCTGAGTGATCCACCAAATCTTGAATATCATCCGTCCGATATTTCGGATTATCATCCTTCAATAGAAATGAAAGCTGGCGAGCCAATTAAGTACAGAATCGAGCAAGACACGTCCAGTTGGATGCAATGTCATTCTGACCAACTAAGGTGCCGTTTTGGAACTCCAACTTATAACTGAACAGATTCCAACAATGATTCCATAGCAGGTCCATCAAGTAGACCTAAGATGAGGGTGATGCAACCTCAAGAAAAGGTGAAAATACAAGTGGATCAAAACATAGATGATGCAAAGATTTGGACGGAGGAAGAATTTGAGGAAGATTTTGAAGAAGAAATTTTGGAAGAAATAAGTACCGAGGAAGAAATCCCTCATATTCAGGATGCTCCAAAATGCGAATGTCCACCAAATATTGGTTGCCAACATCCCATGCTTCCTATGCCTTATGCATATAATTCTCAAGATCCTTGTGTTCAAGGGTTTCCAATAGGTTTTCCACCATACACCGGTATTGTTCCTACCATCGGGTAACAACCCAATGAAATAAGGGAACAAGAAGCAACTGCTGAAGTTTTTTACAACATACCATTTGAAGAGAGTCCCCCACCACCATATCCAAGAAATCACTATGATCTCGTTATAATGGGATACCGTGATCCACCACCACAGTATGGATACCCGAATGTTATGCCACAATCACAAGAGGAACATCTTGATCGAGCCCTGCATGAAACCGATGACTTAAGGAAGAAGATTGCTACTGAGGGTGGTAAGAAGAAAAAAGTTGGAAGTAAATTACTACAGAAATGTAGTAAAATGAAGAAGATGATCAAGTATTACATGAAAGATTAGGAATCCCGCCCATTTGTGTTTGTATCGATTATTTTTGTGTCAGTTCGTGTGATATACTCTATCAATAGGACTAGTAGTTATAGTCGTTTGTAAAATATGCTAGTTGTTGTAATATATTCCGGTTTGTAAGATACTCCATCTACCGGTATATAAATAAAAACAATTTTGGTTCTAAATCCATTCTTTATAATTTCAGATGTCGAACCAATATAATCTTTCATAAAATCAAGAAGCTTCTAATGCAAGAAGCAATCAAGCTAGAACCGAACCTACTCAAGAGATTCCCGAGATTCTAATACTAAAAATGCAAGAAATGATAACGCAAGCTATGAACCCCCTAGTTCAAGATATGAAGGATGGTTCAATTCGCAAAAGTGAAACCAAACTATCCCACAAGACTATACAAACCAACAAAACCATTAAAACCAAGACTCATCCTAATCCTACTCACCAATATGAGGAAAGTGATCATGGATCAAATACTGGTGCCAACTATAACTGGAACTTTAAAAAGAAATTTAGGATCGAAGGTTGTCTTTTTAAACTTTAACTGAAACTTTAAAAAGAAACTTAGGATCGAAGGTTGTCTTTTTAAAGATTTCAAGACTTACGGCCCAAAAGAATTTTATGGCGACAAGGGCGCCATTGCTGCTTTAAGATGGTTAGAAGAGATGGAATCGGTCGTGATAATCAACAAGTGTACTGAGAAGGAAAATATTCAGTATACTTCTCAAATGTATAAAGGTGAAGCATTAGAGTGGTGGAACACTCTTATTATGGCAAAAGGGAGGGAGCCCATGTATCAGTTAGCGTGAGAAGAATTTAAAGAATTAGCGATGAAGTAATTTTGTCCAATGCATGAGACAGACTTAATCTAAACCAAGTTCCTAAACCACAAGGTGGTTGGGACTAATATGAAAGACTATAATACTAAGTTCCAATAGTATTGTAGGTTGGTGCCTCAATTAGTTACTCCCGAGCCAAGTAAGGTGACCCGTTACATCTGGGGGTTACCACGAGAAATACGAGACATGGTGAGGTCTCATTTACCACAGATCGCCGATTCCTCCATGGAACTGGTCGGTTATAGATCAATGGTTTGATTCGGAACAAGGAGAAGACAAGAAAGGAGATGGTGAAGGAAGGAAGGATACCCGCTTCAAGGGTAAACAAGTGGAGAGAAAGAAGGGAGGATTTACTCCAACAATTCCTCTATGCAAGACTTGCAAAAGACGTCATTTGGGGCGATGTAGATATGAAGTTTCTACTTCAACAAAAAAGTTTGTGACTCATGTAAACGACTAGGGCATTTAACGGCAAATTATTGGAAGTAATACTTGCTTTAATTGCAACGAAATGGGGCATCTTAGCTTCAATTTCCCTAAAAAGAATACTTTGGTAGGAGGAACTGGGGGAGGTGTCGGAGGAAGTGGCACCAAGAATGACGGAAAGAAAGGAAATGCTCGAGTCTTTGTACTCGACACGAAGAAGGTTGCGGACATACCGAACACCATCATCGGTGCATTCTTAGTTAATAAAGTTTATGCTAGAGTTTTATTTGATTCAGGTGCAAATAAAGTTTTATAGATTATAAATTTTGTAGTCAATTAAACGAACCTTTAGAAAAACTAAATATACGTTTAAGCGTTAAGACATCCAATGGTGAGACAGTTAAGATTTCCGAAACCTTAGAAAATGGAAAGATCTTGTTAGCAAGTTATGTCATACCCGTTCAATTATTACCCATGACATTAGCCGGTTTTGACATAGTTCTTGGTATAGACTGGTTATCTGATAACCATGCTCGTATCATCTTCAATAAGAAAGCCATAGAACTACAAGCTCCTAATAAACGAACAATACAAATTGCCGGTGACAAAGATGTTGGTCAAGCTAGCATAATTTCCATGATAAAATCTAAAAAATGTCTAAACCAATGTTGTTTAGAATTTATGGCCTATGTTGCCGAAGAGCCAAAACCAAAAGAGACAAAAGATGTACTTATAGTTGCCGAATTTTCAGACGTCTTTCCCGATGAGTTACCAGGTATTCCACCTAACCGAGAAGTCGAGTTTAGAATAGACTTGATTCCTATAACTACACCAATAGCCAAAGCTCCATATCAATTATCTCCGATGGAAATGAAAGAGTTGAAGAAACAACTGGATGACTACTGGAAAAAGGGTTTATTCGTCCAAGTTTGTCGCCTTGGAGAGCTCCGATATTATTCGTCAAGAAGAAAGACGTATCAATGAGGATGTGTATTGATTATAAAGCCTTGAACAAAGTAACTATTGAAAATCGATATCCGCTACCAAGAATTGACGATATATTCGATCAATTGCAAGGAGCGAGCTATTTTTCTAAAATAGACTTATGTTTGGGATATCATCAATTAAAATTTCAAGAAGAAGACATTTTGAAAACGGCATTTCACATAAGGTATGGACATTACAAGTTCACCGTAATGCCATTTGGACTCACTAATGCCCCAGCTACTTTCATGGACATGATGAACAGAATTTGCAAACCCTATTTAGATAAATTTGTCATCATATTCATTGACGATCTACTAATTTATTCTAAATCGCAAGAACATCACAAAGTGCATCTTAGGATCTTACTTGAAATACTTAGGAACGAGAAATTGCACGTTGAGTTTTCAAAGTGCGAATTATGGCTTCATGAAGTACAATTTCTTGGTCATGTGGTTAATGGCAAAGGAATTCAAGTAGACCCTGCCAAGATTGAAGCAATTGCTAAGTAGGAAAATCCAAAATCCCCAACCGAAATTCGAAGTTTCTTAGGTTTGGCGAGATACTATCAAAGATTTATTGAAAATTTCTCACGTATAGTTGTTCCTTTAACTTTGTTAACTCGAAAGAACGTCAAGTATGAATAGGGAACCAAACAATAAGAAAGCAAATGACTTACTCAAACAAAAGCTTACTAGCGCACCTATACTGGCCTTGACAGAAGGTAGGAAAGATTCCGTTGTATTTAGTGATGCATCCCATTTAGGTTTGGGTTGTGTACTAATGCAAAGAACGAAAATAATAGCTTTTGTTTTTTGTCAATTTTTCACTAAAAGAATTATACGACTCACGATCTAGAGTTATGTGCCATAATTTTCTCTTTGAAATTATGGAGACACTATCTTTCTGGAGTTAATTTTATCGTGTACACTGATCATAATAGTTTGAAGCACATATTTGATCGAAAATAACTTAACATGCGTCAAAGGAGATGGATGGAAACCTTGAATGATTATGATTGTGAAATCATCTATCATGAAGGTAAAACCAATGTGGTGGCTTACGCATTAAGCCGAAAAGAACATGAGAAACCCAAGAGAGTTAGAGCTTTAAGATTAGAAATTCAGATAGATCTAATCGAACAAATCAAGAAAGCTCAAAAGCAATCTATAGAAAAAAAATAACATATCTAAAGAAAAGCTTAATGGTAAAATTGACTCTTTATTCAAAGGAGATGATGGTATACTCAGACTTGGAAATAGAATCTGGGTACCAATAATCGGAGAGCTACGTGAAAAGATAATGAATGAAGCTCATAAGTCAAAATACATGATGCACCTCGGTAATGATAAGATGTACCAAAATCTTAAACCTAACTACTGGTGGAATGAATGAAGAAAGACATTGCTCTGCATGTAGCTAAGTGTCTAACATGTTTACAAGTAATGCTGAGCATCAAAAGCCCTTGGGTTTTCTTCAACAGCCCGAACTTCCCGTTTGGAAATGGGAAATGATAACCATGGACTTTATAACAAAACCTCCAAGGACTACTCGTCAACATAGCGTAATCTGGGTTATTATAGATAGGTTAACCAAATTCTCATTTCTTACCTATCAATGAGTCTTACTCTATGGATAAATTGGAACGAATATACGTAAACAATATCGTATTTACATTGTGTGCCATTATTTATCATATCCGATCGAGATAGTAGATTTACATCTCATGTTTGGTATAGTTTCCAAAAAGCGTTAGGAACCCAATTGAATCTTAGCACTACTTATCATCCTCAACGATGGGAAAATCTAAATAGCTATTCAAGCACTTGAAGATATGCTCCGAGCTTGTGTGATCGAATTAGGAGGAAGTTGGGCTGACCATCTTCCCATAATGGAATTCTCGTATAAAATTAGTTATCACACAAGTATTCAAGTCGCGCCATTCGAAGCTTTGTATGGACGAAAATATAGAACGCCGGTATGTTGGTCTGAAACTGGAGATAACCAAATGTCTGGACTCGAAATAGTCCAAGAAACCACAGATAAAGTGTTACATATCCGTGAGCGACTTAAGACGGGTATATATCGACAAAAGAGTTATGCTGATGTTCATCGTAAGCAGTTGGAATTTCAAGTAAGCGATAAGGTGTTATTGAAAGTATCACCTTGGAAAGGGGTGATTCGGAAAAAAAAGGAAAACTAAGTCCATGTTTTGTTGGACCATTCGAAGTGCTTGAATGAATTGACACTACATCTTATCGCTTACGTTTGCCCAAAGAAATGAAATGAATACACGACGTGTTCCATGTTTCCAACCTACGTAAGTGTCTGGCTAATGAGATTTTAGCTATGTCTTTAAGAGATGTCGAAATCAAAGAAAATTTGTGGAAAAACCTCTACAAATTGAAGATTTTAAAGTTAATAACCTTAAAGGTGAAAAACTAAAATTAGCAAAATAAGATGGAATTCCCGAAGAGGACCGGAATTTACTTGGGAATTGGAATCTAAGATAAGAAAGAAATACCCGCACCTATTTTAACGAATCTCGAGGACGAGATTCATTCCAAGGTGGGGAGGATGTAACATCTCTAAAAATACCATATTTATTTTAGGTTAAAAATGTCAACTTTGAAAATAAAAGGATCCAAAAATATTTTAATAATAAATATGGTAAAGAAATAAGGAAATATATGTAGATTAAAAATATGGAAGCATTCCATGTTAAGGAAATAAGAATCCATCCCACTTGGAAAGAAGGAAGAAAATGGAACTACTTCACATGGGTATAAATAAGGAAGATAAAGTTCATCCCACGTGGAAAGTAGGAAATAACTGGAAGCTCTTTATAAGGAGTTGAGTTTCCATACTAATATTCTTATATGTCATGCATGCACCATTGGTCCTAGTGGAGGGTGCGAAGCAACCGATGCGCACACGCACGGGCCAGGGGCACAATGTGGCGCTTTGATGGCGCACTTTGCATCGTCGTGAGCTGCTTGAGAGCCGCCTTAGTATTTTTGGAAAGTGGAAGCGAGACCAACAAGTGACAAGATTTCAAAGTTAAGGGACTAAAATGGAAATTACGGTTTTCAAAACCATCGCAATATGAGATGAGTCAGAAGAATAACCCATCGCGATACACGATAGGTACATCACATTTCCCCAGGATGGCGGTGTCGCGATACGCGATCACCTAACCTTCGCGATGACCAGGCGAAATAATTGTGGACACGTGTCCAACTAGGTGGCAGGTCTTCTAGGTGACCAATCAGACCTATTGGGCGACATCGCGATACGCGATGGCCAAACCAAAGTTCCAGCGCGATACACGATGGAATATAATATTCAGAGGCGGTTGAGCGGTCCATCGCGATACGCGATGGATCCACTTTTTAGCCTGTCACGTACCGCGATGGGTCGTAATTTAAACTCTATAAATAGGGGTGTCGAGATCTACCGTGTACATCCCAAATCAAACTTCACACTCATATTGACTCGATATTCGTGCCTTGATCCCAACGTTCCTACGATTCATTTCTCAAAGTACGTGCAAGTATTGAAGCTTTGTTTGTTTGTATTCTCAATTAACCGTCGACAAGTATAAGTGTTGCACCCGTCAAGCTTAGGCATTTCATATAAGCTCGTGATACAAGGTTGGGGTAATGCCTGATTATTTTATTATATATGGCTTAGACCTTAGTCGGGAGTATAGTCTATACCTTGATGAGATAATAAGTGAAATATAATTTTATTAAACAAGAGTATAGTTAAAATATTATTTCTTTATAATTACAAAGATTTTGTAATGTTTCTTAACAAAGAAGAAATTCAGTATATGCGTTTCTTCATGAAGAACTAACGTAGTGTTTTATTAATAAATGTTTTGGACTAAGGTTCAAGTATAAAGAAATAATTATCAAGGTAAAAAATATGCAAATAGACTAAAGGTCTATATCTAGATCATTGATCTAGTATTTATACTTGGTTATTCTCGTACTATAGGTCCGAGGTAACTTCCGAACAAAATCAGTGAAAGCGCTGATCAAAAGAAAGGTGAATACGCTCATAACTTTAAAGCTCTTTAATCGAGACATTTACCAAGAAACCAAAGTTAATTGGGATAATATATTCCTAAAACTTTAGTATATGCTGGCAATTGGGTTAGTTATACATGTGTTTGGATCCTCTCAAATGTGGTAGAGGGTAGGCATACCCCTCCACGCATGGTACACATTCCCATCTCATTGAGCCGGTCTATAAGGCTGTGAGGGCTTGATTAATATGATATAATTGGTACTCTGGTCTAGAGTATGAACTAAAGAAATAAATGTTTTCATAAATGTTTTAGCGTCAGCATGTTCACCAACATGTGTTGCTGACGTATTTTTTAAAATGTTTTACAGGTAACCAAGAGTAGATGTTTGGATTTGGAGATTAGCCGTTGGACAATCTAATGGCTCATGAAGTTTTAATATTAAAATATTGTAAATTATGGTTTATAACTTCAACTCTTTTGTAACAAACCAACGGGTGTTAATTCCCGTCTTTTGCAACATATTTATATTTTAATCATAACTTTCGCTTTACAACCTTAAACTCTGATATATTTACAAAACATGTACCAACTATTGGTCACACGCTTAAACCCTAAGTTAGGGTGTGGCAGCTAGGCCCTCGATGGGCCAAGTGATGGCACCTCCTTTGGAAACATGATTTTTTTTGTTTAGTTATGGTATAATAACGAACGTAGCAGAAACAGACCAAATTTGTGTAGATATACCGCATCGACGCTCGGACTTACAAAACTCGGGCTTTACTAACGACAAAGTTTTATCGACCGACGTCACGCCATTGGTCGACCTCAGTTTTTATATTCTGTTGACTTTTTTGTTTTAGTTCCTCTATAGTAACGAACGTAACTGAAACCGAGGTACCATAACAAACACCTTAATGTCCAGGAGCGAAATAGTCGGTTTTATCAATGGCTGAGTTTTAGTGAACGATGCCACCTTATTGGTCGATCTCTGTTTTTATATTTTGTGTGTTTTTTTTATGTTTTAGTTACAGTACCGTAACTAACGTAATAGAAACCTAGGTAACGCAACTTTTTTAGTTCTTTTCCGTAATGAGCGCAATGAAAATCGACCAAATTTGCTTATATATATTGAGGATTCATGTATTCATTATGATCTTAACCTTTTGTAGGATATAGTCTATGATATAGTCGATTATGAATAACTAGGGCACGGTGTGTGTTTTGAGATTGTAGCTAGACAGAGTAAAAGTGTACAAGTAATCAAAATAATTGAATCGTTAATTTAGAATGATTTACGGGACTATAAATAGACTCTGACTCATTCGCTAAACATCCCTTAGTGAATGAGTCACATTCACTGTGCCATTCGCTAAACAATCCTTAGCGAATGGCCTCTATACATTAGCTATCATACGCTAACATTCCCTAGCGAATGAGCAACACAAAACATGTTCATTCACTAACATTCTGAACTTTACAATAATGATATAACTAGTCCCTTGACTTATAACTAATACCTAAACAATAATAAAAGATTGAGACAAAAACTGATGTATCAACAGATATACTGCCTCAACACGGACATATAACACTCGGGTTTTGCTAACGAACGAAATTTACTGATCGGCGCCACCCCAGTAGTCGACCTCAGTTTTATCGACCGAATAAATATTGTTTTAAATATGTTGTTTTTGTAATATACAGGCTTTAGAGCCCGTTTGACACACAAGATGATCCAAATTATCAAATCACAAGTAAAGTAAATAATTACATAACTTATATGAAAAAATGTATTACATGTATGACAAAATGTATTACATCTATACTGTGTGTACATAAATTGATTTTATTTATATCACAAAATGATTTTTTTAATAAAAAAATGCATGTGAATTTAATAAAAAAAACACATGAAAAAACGTACCCGATGACACCCCTTCTATTGAAAATATCATTCTTGGTATCATTTATGTATAGTTGAAGGAATTTCGGTTATGAACCCATTTTGGGAATAAGGCTTCTCTTACAATATTAGTTCTGACCACTCAGCCAAAATACAGATGGAGCGTTATCTTTGTTGATATATTTATCAATTTATTACCCATAGAAGGAAAGGAGAACATTAAATTGTAACGACGAATGCTATAACTATATTTTTATGAGCTACACAATGAAAAATATTTTGATAAGTTTCAGGGGGCTTCTTGGCTTTGCCATAATGACAACATAAAAAGCAACATGTTATCCCATTAAATGTTGTGAATATATTGCTTGAATTGAGCATAGTTTTGCATGACATGCTTCTCATACAACGTTTCAATCACCATTTAAGCAAAAACTAATGTTGACACAAATGTTTCAAATTTGATAAAATTTAGAAGTATTGATAGGCCTAAGGTGGCATGTCGGAAGTATTCGCTATGTTTTCTTAAATTCTAATAGTTGAGTGAAACATAGTCAAGTTACAAAATTCCGGACCTTTTGATTATTTCTAGCTAAAAATACCATTGAAAATAAATTTGAAACCCGAATCATATTTAAAATTCTAATTTTCATCCTTTTGACATTTTCAGGTCAACATTTGAACATGTAACAAATTTGACGTTAAGTCTATTTGCATTATCAAACTTTTAAAAATACTTAGATTTTCCATTTTTGACCCGTAACAAATTTTGAACCAAATGTAGTTTACTTTTATCAAACAATCTATTTAGCAACTTTTGACCCGTAAAAATCAAATTTAAGTCTTACAAAACCCCGAAACAATCATTGATAAAAGAACCATGATATTAAATATGATAAGCATATTATCCTTACATTTTAACATATATATAGTGTACTAAATTAACCGATAAAATAAATGGATAGATTTTAAAACATATATTTATAAATTATATATTTATATGACAATTTACAATAAAAAAATAATAATATTAATAAATAATAATAATAATAATAGATAAATGGATTGATTTAAAAAAATAGATCGACTTTTTTAAGTATTTATTTATAATTCAATGATTTTATAATTCAATGATTAAAAAAATTGCTTTGTAAAATGAAAACATATTTGAGTTTTGTTTTTCTTTACAATCTTCAACAATATGCGTAGTATAATATGTTAATGATAGCATTTTGAAATTGTATTGTTTTCAATATTTAACAAACATGATTTGTTGTTGATTTTTGAATTTCACTAAGTATTTGGGAATATATAGTAAAATAATATGTTAATATATATTTTCATAAAAATGTATTGATATAATATAAATAGAGTGTAAAAGGAAAGTGAATAATTAACTATCTATGACATATATTATGATAATTATGATATTAGTTTTGGAGGGGAAATAGTTGTGATGTATAACCACAAAGTGACACGTATCACAATTATTTTCTTTTATTAGAAGAGTAGGATTATACGAGTGCCACTAATTTTTTTATTATATGTCAATTTAACGAATTCATTTTTTAGATAAATTTTGATACTGTAATGAACGTAGTCAATACTTAAGAAATTCGAGTTGACTTTGCTGCAATACCTGGATTTTATCGACCAAATTCGCCGTGCAATGCACAGGTAATTTACTAGTTAATATTAAAAATTTGATAAGTTTGGTGCCGCTAAGTTTGATAACTTTTTTACCCTAATTTAAAAAACTTAAAAAGAAAATTATCTAAATACGTATAAATGATTAGTTTGGTGCCGCTAAGTCGCCATTGGGCCACTTGGCGGCACCTAACTTGTCCATAACATTATGTTTTTATTTTTGTTTTTTCATTCTAGCATTGTAACGAACATAATGGAAGCTGACCAAATGACGTTTTTTCCTTTTCTTTAGTTTGTTTTAATCCCAATATCATACCGAACGTGACGGAAAACGACCTAATTTTCATAGACTCAACATCTCAATGCCCAGGACTGACAATGCTCGGTTTTACTAACGCCCAAGTTTACTGACCGACACCACCCCATTGGTATACTCAATTTATATATTTCCCCCTTTCTTACCGTAACAAATGTAGCCGAAACCGACCGAATTTGTGTCTACTTAGAGTCTCAATGCTGGGGCCCGACATCGCTTGGGTTTTTACCCACCCGGGTTTACCCACCAAACAAACGTCGTTATAAATAATGTATTTTGTTTATATATTAATTTGAGAAATATATATTTTTAGACGCTAAGGTTTTACCAATGATGTCTATACCGTAACAAATGTAAATGATATTAACTGAATTCGACCAACACTCAGATTTCAACATTGAGGTTTTACCAATTGTCCCGGCGCAACGCGGCGGGTGAAAATCTAGTTAAATACAAAAGGAGTTACTCCTTTACGTGTTCTTAATATGATTTATTCCCCGCAATTTCGCCGAAAGTAACATCGACTTGCTGGCAAGCCTACTAAAAGTGTTCGTCGCATGATTCTCATGCATTTCAAGGGAGATTAACTAACCAATTTCTTAAATTGGCGATGTTTTAACCAAAAAACAATTTTTGTTTAATCTATTTTTGAATAAAAGTTTGAGTGAGGTCTTTTAGTTGGTTGGATTTATTGTTGGTCCCATCATTTGTTACTATCGTTAGTGTAGTAGTTCCTAGTGCATCTTCTACTTTGACGCCCCATTACTACATGCGTAATGGAGTTTGGCTTCCACAAATAATAATATGATGTAGCAGTGGGTTAACGTTTGTAATACTCGGTCTAATGTAATTAGTAATCTTTACTCATCTCTTTTGACTTACGAAACACATAAATAGCCTTACACATATTGCCATACCCTAACTCACGAACATGATAAATCCCACCAATGCATTAATGGTAAGGATGGGAAGGGTGTTGCTAGGTGTTTGGTGAGAGAAGAGGGTGTTGTTGTTATTATTATTATTATTATTATTATTATTATTATTATTATTTCTTTTTTTTTTTAATCAAGTGATTAAAACGATATGGGTGTTCATTTTACGGTTACAAAATGATTCCATCGAATCGAAACAAAACCTTTTACAGAGGAACTGAATTGCATATTCGGTGTTTTGGTTCTGTTTAAGATTGAAAGCATATTGAGTTTTTGGTTTTAGAAAATTTTTATGCTGAATTGAACCACATGACCAAAATAGCAATTCTAAAAGTTATTAAAGTCTTTGTAATCAGGTTGAATTCAATTACATTTTTAAACCAACACAATTATAACATATAATAACAAAATATTAATTAAAAAAAACTAAAATAATTATTTTTTTATTCAATGGAAATCGAAAACATGACCAAATTCAAATTTAGCTTTTGGTATAGAAATCCTTAAAATTCTGTTTTCAGTTACAGCAAATAAAATTAAATTGATTAAACTAGAATAAACCGAAACCAAACCAATAAACTCCCTTAAATATCAACCAATGTCTCGATGATCTACAATAATTCTTGATCTAACAATGATCAACAATTTGTTTACTTTTAAACTCAACCCTGGCCATGTATATATTTTTCATAAAACAATATAAAATCTTTAGAAATATTAAATTAGCTAATAATAACTATATAAAACCATTGACAAATGTACAAAACGTCCCTCTCTCTCCTTACTAGTTAGAATTATCGAAGGTGCATTTACCCCTAAGACCTAAATATAGGGCAACCTGGTTGAGCTTTTTAACTTATCATGGTGGCGCATGTTTATTTATATTTCAATCCCATGCCTAAAAAGAGATTCTGTTGTGACCATAAAACTCTTATGGAAGTTTGTCATATGTTTATTCATATTAATACATTAAGCTAGCACACCATGAGAATAACTTTTAAACACATAACTTTAAGGTGGGCTTGCACTTAAAAAGCACTACATTCTTGCATGCTTTTGATATCATGAAAGATGAAAATGGTTATAGACTTTTAATCGCATTTGATTAGGTGGGTCCGGAGGATACTCAATTTTAAGGATACCAAACGCAATTTTGAAAATGAAACTCATGACGGATAAACGCCAAGTTAGAGATAAACTAACTTTGTTTTCCACCGGGGTCATAATTATAGGTCCGGATTGAATCCTGGTCACGACTGATACAATGTGTTACAAAAAATTTAACTTCATAAGGTTGCCCTTAAATAAAAATGAAAGTGACAAAATTATCGTTAGCCAAGTAAAAACAAAGTTAACCGCTTCAGTACGTTTCAAATTTGATTTTATTATTCACCACATATGTCAATGTTCATAACCAAATAAAGTTTGGTAGTATATGTATGATACAAGTTTTAAAAAAAGTGTGAGATCAGTTCATGCCTTAAAATCCAAACACGGATACAAGTTACAACCATGTTGTATTGAAAAACTATTATCTGGTTTTGACACCTTATTTAATTAAAAGAAAATAAAGCCGAAAAGATTTACATATAAAGAAATAATTTGATTTGGAAGTAATTTAAAATTATATTAAATTCAATTTAATTATCAAAAACACATAGTAATGTATTTATTTCAATTTATTTAAGAATAAGAAAAAATATGGTAAATATGTAATAATTCAGTTTTGCCTAACATATGAATCATTTATAAACTTAACATGATAAGTATGTGTTACCCATAACACTCATTTAAATTGCCATATTAGAAAAAACATATAAAAATGGGAAGTTTTTCCTTTAGTTTTTCGCTTTTATTAGCATGATATGTGATCATTGACCAAGTGACCCTACTCTAACGAATCAAGCACCCGTTATACATTGGCGTGAATTTTAATGGAAGTGATAACACTTGTCAAACAATCTCGCATGGAATAAAATGTAAATTTAAATTTAAATGCAGTGACGAAACTTGAAAATACATGTCGAGGGGGCCAGACTCAATATGTATAAAAAATTCCTAGACTAGAATTTCGGTCGAAAACGGGTGAATTTATACCATGTATAAAAATTTTCGGCTGAAAAATGATAAATTTACAGTGTCGAGCGAAAAAAAGGAGGTCGGGCTCAAAATTTCGATCGGAAACGGATAAATTTACACTATGTACAAAAATTTTCGGCCAAAAAGTGGATAAATTTACACTACCGAGCAAAAAACTGAGAGGGCCGAGCTCAAAATTTCGGTCGAAAACGAGTAAATTTACAATATGTATAAAAAATTTCGGCTGAAAAACACTATCGAGCGAAAAAACGGAAGGGGCCGGGCCACCCCTGCCAAACTAAAGCTACGCCAATGATTAAATGTTTCTCGATGCAAGATGCGAAGAGAGGTTTCTTATCCATGGCACATGGCACACTACTTGATAAATCTCAATGCCCTAGCAGATACGAGCAGAATGAAAAGATGAAGAACTTTTCATATGCATGGGAAATTGGATCCATCATGTACAACATGTTATGCGCTAGATCAGACATATAATATGATTTAAGCATGACAAGTCATTATCAATAGAATCTAGGAATGACTCATTAGTTGAGGTCTAGAACATCCTAAAGTATATTCGGAGGACAAAGGATATGATCTTGGTGTATGAAGGAGTGCTAAAAGAACTTATTGTGAGATGTTATACATATGCAAGCTTTCAAACTAAGCGTGATGATTTATGATCACAATCAGATACGTGTTCGCTCTTAATGGTGGAGAAATCAATTGGAGAAGCTCCAAGCAAAAGGTGGTTACACAGTCCACAACAAAGTATGAATACAATGTTGCTTTTTAGGCGACCAAGGATATTGCTTGAATGAAAAATCTCATCACTAATATCAAGGTATTGTTGAGCATCGAGAAACCTACATATATCTTCTGTGACAATACTCAATTCAGGTGATGATGCTCAAGCTAAAGAGCCATAGTCGCATCATAGTACATAGCATATTCAGAGGATGTTTGCTACATTCGGGAAATAGTTGAACAAAGAGATGGCTTCATTAGCAAAGTGCGTACATATATGAATTTAGCAAATTAATTCACAAAGCATACGCCTCAAGTCAAACTTGAGGCGCATGCCAGTTCTATAGGGCTTCATAAGTCTAGTGATTGAATTCGATCTATAATTTGTACTTTTTTTACGAACTATATAGTAGTATCATTTTATCTGATTTGACTTGTTCTATCTTACATTAATGCGTACTATGGTTTGTGGCAGCATGCTTATACTCTGCGAATGACTAGGGTTTTCTAAAGTGCACAGTTGATCAAATTTATGGTGGTAACTTTGAGGTAAGACTATCGTGGGTCGTTTGGATGTAAAATCGTAACAAAAGACTACAAATATTTCTTGAAGGTAAATATTGTTTGTGACCGCCTTCAAGAACGCTTCATGCATTAACGTCTTGAGTGTTTTGAAAACATGGTAGTATCTTTGTATCTTTTAAATTGAGATGTATATCGGGGCTTAAGTTCATTGAACGTTAGTCTTTGACATTATCTAACAATGTTTATTGACCAAATAGTACTTAAGGGTCTTGTTAGGAGAAATGTGAAATGCGGTGAGATGCGTGCACATATATGATAAGTACAACTTCAGTTATATTCTATAAATTTCGCAAATTACAACATAAGGGGATGGAGCTTCTCTTGTCCCATTGACACATCACCCATATATTGTTTACAAACTTTAATCATAGTTTTCACAGTTTGCTATTAATTATTCAACATTGATCAATCTCGATATCAGGAACCGAATCAGGGTTACCCTCCAACAAGCAGAATACTGGTGGGATAGTGACGGTCTGCGAAGCCCCATACGCATTCCAACAAAATGGACTTGCCATAATTTGGCCCTGCGAGGGCACCAATTCGATGTCAGAAAATGTCAAGTTGGTACATGGGACGCTGCTACTGCACCCTAAATGCATTGCTGGACTTCTAGCATCATATGTTCCCCTAATCTTCTCATAATTTATGTCAGAAATATGTACAGCCGATGTCTGGTTTGGGCACATTCCTTTCGTTTGGCAATAGTATTGGTCAATCATGATCGGGTTGCGAACACTATCCATATGGATATTGAAAAACTTCACTTTTGATACTGAGCCGAACCCTCCTTGCCATGTCTAAATCCGAACTCCATTGTCAGAATGCCTTATCACTGAGTCCATGACGGTTATGTTTGACACACATGCTCGTGTGTTACGTATCCCGAGGCTACCAATGCTACAACAAACGATATAAACAAGTCAATGACACAAAAATGACATGAGGTTGGTTTGTGTGTTATTTATTTGTGTTCGTTTATGTTCATATTTGAATGAAATTTTGGATACATGATTTACGTAGTGTTTATATTTGTTATTTGTTTTCATTTAAGTGGGTTTATTTATGCTTGTTTATTCGTTTACGTTTGTTCATATATATCCTTTTATCGTTATTCAAGTATGTTTGTTAACTATTCGTTTAGATTTAAATGAATGAACATAAACGAACACGAACACATTCATTTTTTAAACGAATGAATATGGGCACAAATATTTGCTTGACTAGATGTTCATATTCGTTTAAAGTTAAATGAATAAACACGAACATGTCATAGTTCGTGTTTTTTTATTCGTGTTTTTTTATTCGTTTACAGCGTAGAAGCAGATATCCTGGATATAGTTTTCTTTTAAAATGCATGATTATTTACACAAATCGACAAATTAGTTGTACATGGAAAGTTAATTTTATAATGAGTATGGGTTTGGCACAAAAGTGAGGAATGTTTACCTTATCCCATGGCTTGGACCACATGTTATGTTCTTTATGTCAATATTATAACTCCCGGCTCCAATTGAGACACAATCGTCGCCTACATATTGTACAACCAGGAACAAATTAATTATTAATAATATATTTTCTTTTAATTTAATAAATGATGTTTAATATTGTTTATTAGTACCTAACTTAGAACAACATGAAGTAAACGGGGTTGGAAAATATCAATATATAAACTTTTTAATTTTTTATGTACATCTTATGGGTTGGAAATGTATTACATAATAACGACTTAAAAAATCAAAATATGTTAATAATAGGTTTCAAATATACATTAAATTACGATTTAATTGAAACACAAGTTACATAATGAGGTTTTAAAATTTTAAAATAAAAGGTATTTTAAAAAAGGTTTGCTTTATTAGTATAGTTACGATTTTCTTAAAAATATATATCATGAATTAAAAGAAAAATATGCACTTAAAAAGAGAGTAAAGCTGCAAAAAAAAAATGATAAACAAGTTATATGCAAACAATACATGACCGACATATATTCTAGTCTATTAGAGCAGATAGATTACCATTGGATATAAGTGAATTGTATATCGTCACATCATATGTGTTCTCAACATGGATTCCGTCAGTGTTGGGGCTCAACGAAGGAGCTTTAATATTCAGTGACTCGATGTGTACTCCGTTACACCCGTCAAATCGGAAGTTGAATTGGGGGCTGTTTTCCACTTTAATTCCCTTAACCGTAACATTTGTGCTCATGAAAAACCTAATCGTCTGCATGATCAATTCATTGAGAGGATAATTAGCGTTTTTATTATATATTTGAAGTTATACTGGTATATTTAAATAGTAAGCTCACATATGTTAAACTTACAACGGGGCTATCACAAGGACCAGCCAATGTTGTTCCATTTGGTCCCTATCAAATAATCAAAATTCAAAACCATTATTAGTAAAATCTACAAGCTATCACACCAATTTATGTGGTGGTCAGGAAATTTTCTTTAGGTTTCCTTCTGCGAGGTCCTAGGTTCAAGCCCTGACGGCTTATATGCATGCTCTTAAATATGGGTAGCACTATAAAAAATATATATAATATATTATAAATACGTTGTAATGCACGGTTATCTAACATAATCAACTTAGAAAAGCAGACAATTATTTGCATAATGATTAAAATCAGATGTCTACATAAAAAGTTTAAGAAATATTATATTGCAATTTGCACGTAAATCTATCCATTAATATTAGTTAATTATGCAAAAACAATTTAATAAGTATGTTTATAAATTAGTTAATGATAAAGTTCTTATTTTTTTATATATTATAGGAAACACAGGAAAAGAGAAAATGAACCATACTTTGTGAGGTTTGCAAGGAAGATCCCACCACTTTTCTCCTCTCCCATCAATAACTCCACCACCTTGTAGAGACATTCCATTTACCCTATAAAACACAAGCCATTGTCTCTTGCTCAAACCTTTAGGCCACAAACTTGGTCCATCTGGTGCCATTATTGTTCCTTCAATCTATAAACATAAAAAAGAATCATTATTAAACTCAAAACCACATCATGCATCAAAAAAGAAGACATGCATGTATTCACATGATTACCTGAAAGACTACCCTATTTCCACAACTTCCAGTGAAAATTGTGGACTGTATCAAGAAACTATAATGCCTTGGGACAAGAAGGATTGATGGTTCATCGCTTTGACAGGCGGAATCCCACGCCATCTTGAATCCTTCTGTATCATCTGTCACACCGTCTCCAACAGACCCGAACGATCTCACATCAAAAACCCTTGGAAGGTTCAGAGTTTTGGGAGACGGGGATGGTTCGGGTGCAAGAGAAGGTGCTAGTGAAATGTGGTCGAGTGACCGAGAGTGGACAGTACTACAATAAATGTAGAGACTCATGAAAAAGAGCGCATAAGTGTAGCAAGTTATTAATTCCATGGTGAGCTATAGCTAGAATAAGAGGTTGGCTTAGGGTTTTATAGGACAGAAAAAGGTAAAATGTAGACAAAAGGAATCACAATTGTATGGTACTAAACCTTATCAATAGCACCCTAGATAACCAGTTTCATAGGGTTATGGTTGAAAAATGGCAAAAGAGAGAAGGCACCCACGTTTGTAGGAAGTTGAATTATGGTTTGCTTGATAACAAAGACTTTAGATGGTGTGGGTGTGACCACAATCGGCACCAAGGGACGATCAAGTTGCACCACACCAGTTGAACAAAAGGAATTGCATAGGGAAAGAGGTGTTTGTTCTCTTCATTTATACTTAGCCACTTACGTAGGTGAAGTAGTTCTAAGTGGAAGGGTGGCTTAAAAGTTATTATTATTTTTTAATCTTAGGGGGTGAGCCGACCATCAATTATCTTTTAGGAAATAGTGGATTTTTTAAGCCATTGGTTGTTTACAAAAGTGATGATGATAAAAACTTTTTTATTTTTTAATTGTTTGAAAAATGGGTTAGTAGCCGTATATATAGATAGCTATTTTGGTTTCTCGAACTTCGCAATCCACTACAAGAAACAAGCCCTATAGTGACCACCCCGATCGATTTCGACGACATTAGGTTATCAGTGGTTATTTCCTTTTCGACATTAGGTAGCGACTTTAGTTTTGCAGATTTTAACAACCTAAAGTTGCTACCTAGTTGCGACTAACTAAATTTAACAAACACAGAAGGCTCTATTGTTGATCATTACATTTAAACTGACATGTTAATTATATGAGCTACATTGAACCAGAACTTAAGAAGAGATTACATTTAGGTGCTGTTTGTTTTTCCTCAAAAGCACTTTTCCACCTCTTTTGTCTGCACTGAGAAGAAGGCGCGCAGACGTTGGGCTCTGCAGTGTGTTTGTTTTCCCAAAGACGTTTCATTAATAAACGTCCGTGCGCTCTCTTCTCCTAGAAGTGTTGGTATTGTTACTTCTCACCTCTTCTACCCCATTTTATTCCATAGTTCTTCTTCTTCATTCATCAGAGACTCCCAAATAACTTCTCCTCCTCCACCACTCCACCGCTGCCGCATCCACTCTTCCACCGCCGCCTCCAATCCTCCACCGCGCCGCCTCCACTCCTCAACAGTCGCCGCTGCACACCACGTCGCCAACCACCAACCCTGCTGCACACCACCCTGTCACCGACCACCAACCTCGCTGCACACCATCCCGTCACCGACGACCCTGTCACCATCCCGCCTGCTCCGACGCCTTTTCCATGTTTAGTAACTGTTAATTAGATATGTTAATTGATTAGTTTTTTTTAGGTTTTTGTTATTTGATTTGTTCAATTAGGGTATTGGGTTTTTGTTAATTTAATTCTTGTTAATTGATTGTTAATTCTTAATTGATTTGTAAATTGATTGTTCTATGTCTTTAGATACATTATATGTTTGAACTATCAAGTTGGGTTTGGGTGATCATCGATCGATTAACCAAATCTGCTCATTTTATTCCGATCCGCGAGAAGTATTCTGTCGAGCAGCTTGCTCAAATCTATGTTCGGGAAATCGTGTGCCGACACGGTTTGCCATTGTCTATCATCTCCGACCGCGATGCCCGTTTTACCCCTCATTTTTTGCGTTCACTTCAAGAAGCTTTGGGAACACGTCTCGATCTTAGCACCGCTTATCATCCTCAAACGGACGGTCAATCCGAACGCACAATCCAAACACTCGAGGATATGCTACAAGCATGTGTTCTTGATTTTGGTGGGAATTAGGATTCTCATCTTCCGTTCATCGAGTTCTCCTACAACAATAGCTACCACTCTAGCATTGATGTGGCTCCTTTTCAAGCTCTTTACGGTCGTAAATGTCGTTCCCCGATTTGTTGGAACGAAATCGGTGAAGCTCAAATCACGGGACCCGAAATGGTCCAAGAAGCCACCGACGTCATTGATCAAATCCGTAAAAATCTCCTAACCGCTAGAAATCGTCAAAAGAGTTACGCCGACAAACGGCGAAAACCGATCGAATTTAATGTTGACGATCTTGTCCTTCTAAAAGTATCTCCTTGGAAGGGGGTAGTCCGTTTTGGAAAGAAGGGTAAACTAGCTCCTCGTTTCGTTGGTCCTTTTAAAATTCTTGAACGCGTTGGGAAAGTAGCGTATCAACTTGAACTACCGCAAGAACTTGCCGGTGTTCATCCTACATTTCATGTTTCGAATCTCAAAAAGTGCCTAGCCGAGGGTAATCTTCATATACCCCTCGATGAAGTTCATGTTGATGAGTCTATGATTATGGTTGAACAACCCGTTGAGATTATGGATCGCAACGAGAAGAAAACCAAGCGTAGTCGTATTCGGTTAGTAAAAGTTCGTTGGGAATCACGGCGTGGCACGGAGTTTACTTGGGAACGAGAAGACACAATGAAAGAGAAGTATCCACATTTGTTTGCATCGTCGCTTCATCTTAATTTCGGGACGAAATTTTCTAAAGTAGGGAATAATGTGAAATTCGTCAATTTCGGGTCACTTTTGTTATGTAAACCCGACCCGTTTGTAACCCGAACATTTCAAATATATAAAATATTGGATCTTGTCATTTAAAATATATAAAATATTATTTTTTTTTATATTATGCATTGTTTGACCATTTAAACATACCCATTTTTATGCAAACCATAAAAGAATCTTTATACCCAACCCTTCACTCATTCCCTATATATACACACCCATCTTCTTCATTTTACTCTTGCTACATCTCCAAAAACTCTCTCAAAACTCCATAGATTCAAGGTTGTTATTTCTTATGTATTCTTGAAGTTTTGACTTCTCAAGTCAAACTAACTATAGTCTTTCATTCTAACTTGTTCATCTAACATTACTAACTCTTGAATATGGTGATACAACATATATATAATACACACCCCTTGTTTCCTTTATTTGTTACTTCACCGACTTTGGTTGGTTAAGTTTCGAATGTCATAAGGCAAGGCTTCATGGAGGACTTCGTGTTCTTGATATATATTTACACACACATAACTTATTATACATATCACTTATGACTAACTTCTAACCCTTTAGTTTGTTCATCTTATTTACAAGTTCCATGGTGTGGGTTTGTATAAGACTAACCTCGGTTTAACCGAAACTAGTCCAAATCGGAAACCGAACTTTTGTTTACTAGTTTTGTTAAAATAATTGTTTAAACATGTTTGTTGCTAGATTTGAGTTTCAAAAATCATTTTTACAAGTTCTTTGATATTAAGCATATGGAATCCATCTATGAACTCGTTGGGAGATGGAAACCGAACTAAACTGAAACTTTTGCTTAAAAGACTTGTAGTTAACTTTGTTTGTTGTAAAATTTAAGTTTTCTTCATTTATAAACCAATATACAAGTTCTCTGATATTTGGGCATGTAGAAACCATCTATGAACTATTTGTGAGATGGAGACCAAACCAAACCGAACTATACCGACTTTTACTCGCTTAAGACACACAAGTGTGTTTTTAGCTATCAAGACTTGTATATTTCTTTAAAAAAAAATAGTTTACAAACTGATTTTAATTATTTTCTTAAGTACTTGGAATAGTTGGATCCAACTTGATCTCATAACTTAGTTTGGACCGACAAAACCGAACACTCGCTTAACATGCGTTGTTAGTTCTAAACAATAGATCTACATACTTGGTTAAGTGTTAGTATGTTTTAATGAGTTATCTCATAACAATTAATATTTTGGAAAGTTGACTTTGGGTTTGACCATTTGTCAAGACCCGAACCGACAACCCGAACACTCATTAAAAACCCGTTTTAGTATCTTTAGCCTAATGGAACTTGCATTTTAGCATTTTCCCCACCTTATTACTTAACACTGGTTAAGTAAATATTAAGGTTAGATACTTTAACCCGGTTTTGAGCAAACTTACATTTTTTAAAAGGGTTATTATTATAAATTCTTAAATAGTTACATTTTAAACCTTGAACTTTAATTGATTAGTTTTTGCAACAATTATTTTATTTAAAGATCTTCAAGACAACCTTTATAAATCCAAGACTTTCTTTTATTTAGGCTTCATACGTTAAACTCGTCGTTCCGGTAAATCTCCAAATAATCAATCTTTCAAGTTTGTTACTTGAATGTGAGTAACTTCATACCCCGTTTTCTATCTTTTATTTTGGGGTGACATTTCAACTTATCTAAACTAAATGTTTTATACTTGGGTCTTAAACCACAAACGTTGTTGTATACCTTACTTGAATAATTGCTCGATTTGGTGTTCTATGCTTAGTTGACTATGTGTTTATCTCTTTTGGATGGTGGAACTATTAATCCTAGACCATTTGGCAACCCCTCATGGCAAGGTGTCGTTAACGTAATGCAATTAACGATAACTATAAAATCCTAAACTATTTGGCAACCCCTTATAGTTGGGTGTCGCTAACTTGTTAGCGATAACTATTTATCCAAGTTTATAGCTATTATTTATGGTTTTGTATACTAGTTTTGTGGCTTTTCATACTATATATCTATTGTTCAAACTTATGAATTGCTCACCAACCTTTGTGTTGATAAACTTTATTTTATGAAATGTTACAGGTTTGCATCTAGGTTGATTATGGAGTTCGGTGAAGAAAACGTCACAAATACCGTTAGGATATTAGCAAAAATGAACAATATTTGATTTGCTATATTTTGTTATATTTTGTTGTATTTGAGTTATGAATATTTGGTTATGTGACATTTTCGATGTTGTGAAATGAAATGAGTTTGTTAAATATTGTCGCTTTAAATAGTGTCATGCGCTTATGAGCAATCGTTGCACCCCAGCATGTTCCGCCGCCTTTTGTCGGGGTGTGACAAATTAATTAAAAAAATGTTTGGTTTATTCTAATTATCGGGTTTGGGATAGTTTGAGTCGTGATTGGGTTAGTTTGTGTCATGTTGTTTGGTTTTTGTTTGTGTTAGTACGTGTTATTTTAGGTTGTTCGGGTTATTCTAACATGTATTTATTTGTTTATTTATATAGATTTGACGAGACTCGACAACGGCTACACTTATGGGACTTGACAGTTTGATTACGAGATTAATGTCAGAAATTTTTTTTATAGATTGTTTGTAAGAGCCTAACGATTCTCATACATGTTAAACTTGGATGATGTATTTTGATGTTATTATTTTTAATTATGGACAATTTGTATTATTTTGTATAAATATTAGATTTATGTATTTTTAATTGTTGTTGGATAATTTTAGCAGTTTGCAGACGTTAAAAAACAAACATTATTCTTCTTGCAGACTGCAGAGATTTGGTCCACCTCTTCTGCTACATATGTCTGCAGATGTGGTCCGCAGACCGCAGACATTTTAGCTCTTAAAAATCAAACAGCACCTTAGTCTAACTCATAATCGTTATAAAATTAGTTGAGATCCATTTTTATTTGTTAAATTAAGACCGAAAAGCTTATAAAGTAATTATGACATCATCAACCAAAGTACCATTTTCTTTCCAAAGTGGGGTGTTTTTAAATATTAAATCCCCACCAAAAACCCCACAAGGAGTATGGAAATTGTGGTTTGGACGGTGGAGTGTGCATATGAGAATGCAGAAACAAGAAATAAAAGAGGCTGAGTGGAAGATACATGTCAGACCAAACATAATAACAATTCTTTCTCTTTGCCTACTCTTGAATATATCTCCGTATGAAAATATAATATAAACTATGAAAATTAATAAAAACGTAGTTTAAAACCAAAATATAAGATTACAATAATTAAACTCCAGTGACGAAGTTGTACAGGCCTCGATCCATACGATGACGGAACCAGGAAACTTTATATATAGGATCCAAAATAAATTTTGTTTTACGTTCATAATAAATCCTTGATTTTCATTTTTATATTATAAGTACAAAACGATTACAGTAGCTTTGGGCAAACGGGCAACAAGTTGCGTCGCAACCTCTTTTTGAATAACAATTATTCCTAATAAAAATGTAGCTTTAGGACTTAGGAGCCGAAGATGTCCCATGTACGACACGTCGAACCCTACTAAAAAAAGTCACAGCCTCTGGGGCCAGAAACCCAATGTACCAAAAGCAAATGAGAGAAAGACATGTTGATTCTTTAAACAAGTTTTCTCGTGTTTAACAACTTGGCCGATTCAGCCTTCAACGCAGCCTGACCCACAACCAACCCACGGTCCCTGAGCCCAACAAGAGGAGACACTCTTGTAAGATCCACACAGGCGTGCTTTTCCCCTGCCCACCCGAATACAAGAATATCAGCTGGTCGTAAAGTAGACCTCTCTTCAAGAGGAGCCGTGAAAAAGTTAACGGGTGTCTCCTTTTTAGCAGAAATTCCTACCCATTTAAGAACATCACACATAACATGCCTAACCAAATCATGTCTTTTCATAATTATATGTCGACCTCTCTTTCTAACAACCAATGTCACAGTAGAACCATTCTCCATTCACACTAGAACGATTTTCAACTTCTTTTAACATAACTTTAATTTTGTATTTAGTATATTATATATTTATACTTTTGTAAATATTTTTATAAATGATATTTCTATACAATAAAATTTGTTATTCAGATTTACAGAAAAAAACGAAAAATCATTTAAACTTTAATAAATATAATAAGATAAATGTACAAACAAATGAATCAGAAAAAATAAAATAATATAAAAAACTTCCTTTTTATATATATACTAGTTTTTAGCCCGCGTGTTAGGGTCACTTAATATATTTTTATGTTACATATTATTGTAGAGTTTAGTGTAGAAATCAATCAATAACAATTATGAACTCAAAATAGTTTATCAAATATTGAAATCAAACTTACAAATAAATTTCCTTCAAGTAAGAAAAGATCTCCTTGAAGGCACCATTTGTTGCCTTGTTAGTTTGTTTGCCACCCACTTTTAGTATAAGGCTATGGTTTGGTAGTCCAACTATTTTTAGACCGTATAATAGCTCAATGAAGTATAAATTTAGATCAATATTTCCATCTATATAGTCAGACTTCGATACAGAATATGAGCTTAAGTACTCAACTGGTTCACCAGGGAAGCTTTCGATTAGACAGTCGTTCATTTCATGGACGACCTCATTTGTTGGTGCAAGTAATGATCTTTGTTGAAAGTAGTTAGGGTCTTCGTTGTTTAAAATGTCTTGATACACAAACTGAATTAGCTTTGTGATAGGGTCATTACATTTTTCGACATGTAGATCATTTGGTCTCTCTAGTTTTGTTGTACTGTCATTAGGCTCGCCGACTTTACCTTCTCCGATGTCTAGTAACCATTGTGCAAAGTTTTTTGTTTCCTCTATATCAGGAGATGGTTGACCAATTGTTAACCTTAGGTTTCCTGTTAGTCTAAGGACACGACATTCTTCCAATTTAAAAGATTTGAATCTCTCATGGGTCATCTCTGAACTAACATGACATAAGATTACCATGAAAACGAATATGGTTATACGAAGTCAAATAATACACGTTGATTATCACACAATCAAACTAAAAAGATTTGAATCTCTCATGGGTCGGCTCTGAAATAAAACCATAATTCACCATAAAATTCACAATTCACAGGTTTCTTGATTCTTTCGTTTCATTTTCGATTTATTATGAAATTTAATCCTTTGTACTGTACTCTTTTAACAAAAGAATGCATGAAATTTAAGCAAGGAGCACTTAAGTAGTTAAGTGAATAACATTACATACATGGAGAAAAACATTGATGGGATGATGTCCACAAATAGTATTATCAGTTTCCAACAAATACTTTTTAAATTCATCTCCGGTTTCTATAGCCTCCATCCCCATTTTGTCCAATGCCTCGATCGATTTATAAATCGGTCCATGTTTTTTTTTCATAATGCATGTAGTTAAACCTATATCTAATCATAACAATAAATATTAATTAAATCTTCTAACATGAATTAAAAAGAGATAATATATATTTGGATGACCTAATAAATGCAGACATAAAAGTCGATATATTTTAACAATAGGAGTATACATGGCTTCGTTTTCAGCACTTGCAACACCAATCATGATAGGAACAACTTTCACTACACGCCTATAAAAAGGGGGTAAAATTGTAAAAACGTAAATTATTCACTCAAATGTTTCACAATTTTCTTACTGTAACCGTTAATGTCATAAAAAAACAGGCTTACATGTTAGCTGGATCAATGCTTCCGAATGCAAAGGCCGTTGCACAACCCGGATAAGAATGACCTGCATGTCTAGTGGAATTATACCACCAAAACGATAACAAATAGATTAGAAACTCGAAAGTTTAATAGAACATAGGTAGAGATTTTGACTCGTTCATATATCAATAGGTCGATTTAGGCTATGTTTTTATCTTGAAACATAATTAAAGATTCGACAAAAAGTGTTTAGAATACAACAAAAACTGCACTTTTCACAATATTAAAATGCAGCTATTTTGAAAGCCTATAAATGCAACAAAAAAAACACTTTTATAACATCAAGATGCAGCAAAAAAATCGTAATACTGAATAGACCCTACTCTTCCTAGTCGATTCTAATGGTTCCAACCCTATTCTCACTCACCCCTAGAAAAAACACAATTCAATAATGCAGAGGATATATACATTGACATTTTCTACAGATTACTTACATTTTTTTAGAAAGATGAAAAACACCTTTGTTTGATATCATAATACAAATTATAAAATTTCATACAACCTGTGTAACTAACCGGGCAATAATGTAATCATCATCCACTTAGGTTGAGTCCAAGCATAACGTTTCATTCCATTATATAGCAAACTCCTCCTAGTGATCCAGCTATATTCATTGCTCTTACCCATATTATACCCCACCTTTGATTTTTTTGGTCAACTCTGACCAAAAGGTCAACTAAAATAAAATAGCTCCGTGTCAACCAAATTTCAATTTTTACTAAAAACTCTATCCCAAATCCGAAATATAGTACATTTGACGATAAACAATAATTTGAATCTCTATATGTTTCCCCCAAATTAAAATAACTAAAACCCTAACAGATGAGTCATAATCATAATCACTGAAACTTGATGAATCTTTGTTTTCTTTTATGTTATTTGGAAATGAACTAAAGATGTAATGTAGTAAGCATGTTCTTCAACCAGTAGAGGTCAATATCTTTGTTGCAAGTATTTTGCAACAACTCTGGAGCCTGTAGCAAGACTTGTTTTAAGTTTTAACCCATGAGTTGTCACTCTGTTCAAAGCAAGGTTGGCTGGCTACTTGAGTGTTGCACTATCCAGGGATCGATACATTGTTTTGTTGTCAGCGCCTCAGCAAATATATACATTTTTCGCCAGATGGTTGACGAAGCTAGTTTCTGCCAGTTAATTGAAATTCAAATAGACGGATAGTTGACCTCCATTCATATCGAGGCGAGTCATAGTGAATAAATATGCAAGTACCTTCAAATTATATTCTAATTTCAAAAACATTGGCCAGGTATACGCGCCGAGTTTTTTTGTCAAAACCCGATAGAAAACCTAAAACCCGACGGTAATTACCCGATAAAAACTCGACGGGTTTGAGACAGGCTATAATAATCAGGTATGGGTTTGGGAATAACTAAACCCGACCCATTGTCATCCCTAATAATGGGAATAGGGAGACGCCCCACACCTACAACAGGAAGATAGAATCTTCTATCTTTGGCCATCTTCACAGCTTCACAAATCAGAAGAGCTACAACATATAATCATAAATGCTTATATCACATCATTGATCTAAATTAATGTACAATCAAGATTCAAATGTCGTATGTTATAGATAATATAATATTAATTGTTTCTTTAACTTCTTTAATGATTAAATGTTTGGCCATAGCCCAAAATTCAAATATTCAACAATCATCACTAATATGAATTGCTTATACAAAAAGATCATTAACATTAATACGAACCAATTATACACAATGATCATTAACATTAATAGGGATCACTTACACAATGATCATTATCATGAGGATGTGAATTAATTGGATATCATATTAAAATCTATCTGTCATCTAAAAAGACAAACTGTGAAAAGACAAATCTATATTCACAAATCACAAATTTGATGATAGAAATTGTTCATCTCAATCAACACTACAATATGGCAAACTGATATAATTCAATTTGTAGGCACATAGAATTATAGCTTATTAAGTTAAACATTAGAACTGTTTACAATCCTCAAGTCCAATAACCGGTTTTCTCCAATCTCCATCAAGTCCAATAAACATCTACAGATTTCGGATGTAACATCGAGATTAAAACAGTAATTATAAATGAAATCAAATAAATAAAGTTGGACAACATATAGAAATCTCTAATAAAAATCCATAACAGAATTCACAAAGATGGAAGTCGAACCAGAATCAGTTCTTTTTGGTTATTTTAGGTTAACAGCAATTTTCGAATTACCAATCCATATCACATGGAAATAAAAACAGAACGAATTTATGGTGCAAATAGGTAAAAACAATTAAGAGGTGTGTACCAATTAGGGTTGGAACTTCTACATGAAGTTCGTCGTCTTTAGGTTATGGCCGGATTCTTCAAATAAGATTGCGGATTTAAGAGATTATAGAAAATACGGTTATGATTGTGAAATACACAGAACGAACCTGGATATGAGAACATGGTGGTTATGAAGTCAAATCCTGGAAGAGCCAATATTTGAGAGCAAATAATCAGCCAGTTTGACCTAATCAAAACACATCAGAAGACATGGTGTTGAGTTTTTTGGTGTTAGGGTTTTTGGGAGTTACGGTGTTTGAGATGTTATGACTCGTTTAATGGTTATCCGGGTATGGTATAAGGTAAACGGGTTAAACCAGTTTAAATCAATGAGAGACCTTTATTCAGAATTCAAGCAATCTGGTGACTTTGGAAGAGGTGGGGAGCGACTTAAGAGCGACACATAAGATTTTATAGTAGACAATTATATAGATAGTCAGATTAAGTTTGCTAAATTAATAAACAATGAAATGGTTATAACATAGATTTCTTAAAAGTTTCACTGCTCTAATACTAAATATTAAGTAATGTTTGTTTATGTGGATTTTTAAAAAAGTATGTTTTATTTTTATTTGACTGAATTAAAAAAATTGTATTAAATTGGGCCGAAGCTTAGGGCCACCACCTTCAAAACTGAAATTAGGTCTTCGTCAACCTCGTTTCTTTAACCATGATTGTTCTTAACACATAGTTGATTGGAAAATCTATCTCTAACTTTTACTCATTTTTCATCTCATATACCCTCTACACCTACCAACGATAATTTGCGAGGGTCAAAGTAAATGAAGCGAGGAAATTAAAGACCACTAAACTTAGGCTCGCCAGAGGGTTAAAGGACCCTCCTGTGGTTCCGTTCATGGGTCGTTGCAAATCTTTAGTGACAAAGTTATATTTTGTTACGGATCTTGAACCTTTTAGTATGAATGGGCCGAAAGCTACAAGACCCAATTTTTTTCCTACTTCTAAGCAGAGACGGCCCAATATATTTGGTGACCTCAAGTGAAATAAAAAATTTGTGACTTTTTTATAAAATCCATGATATAAACCCTTCTCTCTTATTCACACTAAAAAGTTTATACAAACTATTATATTTAAATCACTAAATCATGGGATCAAATTAAATCAAAGCTTTTTAACACTAACACCGAATGAATAAATGAGCAAATTAAGTCAGTAAATCAAATCAAATCAAATGAGCAAAATAACAAATTGTGACTAAAAGATAAGGTTCATAATAATATGGCGTAATAAATTTTGTACGTTATTAAGGCCAACACATTTGCAAATTGTCTATTGTTAATTATCCTCCATTTAAAAGCACAGATTGAAAGTTTGAACCCAATACCCACCGACCCACAGCTCCACAAGCTGCAAGAAGTGACGATTTAAACTCAAACTTTTTAAAACTCAACTCCCCATTGAATTGATTGAACCTCAAAATGATCATTTAATAAATTAAAGAATGAAGAAGGCCGAAGAGAAGTATAAAAAAGGTACTGATTATGGTATGTTGAATGTACAAATAAAATTCCCAATTAAGGAAAGCAAAGGGAGTTTACTGACTAAATTGTTTAACTTTGTGTTCCATGTAATTCCCATTACCGCTTGCCCCAGACTGCGTTTAACTTTCATTTGCAGGCCAAGGTGTCACAGACCCCGACCCCTTGCCCCAGAAAAGGTCCGCTGACGCGAGGTGGTACCAGTTTTATAAAAATATTTGGAGCTAAAAAATTTATCAAGACGGTAGTTAGAAAAAATTATCAGAGTTCAAAACATTACTATGATTCTTATTTCATAAATTGGGGATAAAAATCACAATTATACAAAAAAAGTTAGGAATGTGACTACAGTGCTGTCACGCGTCTAAGTTTACACGTAAAACCCTTGAAAACTACGTCGAATTAATTAAATACCCTAAAAGAGGAAAGTGAATACGGTGCTGTCACACGCCTAAGCTTGCACGCAAAACCATTCAAAACTACGTCGTTTTGATTAAAAACAATTAAAATTTTAATTTTATTCTTGATATAATTTCTAAAACAACTCATAAACTCCAAATCTAAAGAAAAATGAACCACGTTCGTTCGTCCCCTGTAAATACGTTCATCCTTATTCATCCTCACACTATTTAATAAGGTAAACTCGACGAATTCACTATCAATCAATTTTGTTTTATGAGAATCCGCCCATAAGGTTTATTATGAACCATATATATTTTGATCGAAAACCCAATTCTATTATTAACCTATCAGATTCGTACGTTCATTCAAATTAGCAATTTCAAGAAGTGATTAATTGATTAATTCGTTCTTGAAGACAGATGAGGTATTTGTTGCAGACAAATGAACTAGGAATTAATTAGGTATTTGTTGCGGACAAATGAACTAGGAATTTGTCCGCAACAAATACCTCATCTGTCTTCAAGAAAAAATTAATCAATTAATCACTTCTTGAAATTGCTAATTTGAATGAACGTACGAATCTGATAGGTTAATAATAGAATTGGGTTTTCAATCAAAATATATAAATGGTTCATAATAAACCTTATGGGCGGATTCTCATAAAACAAAATTGATTGATAGTAAATTCGTCGAGTTTACCTTATTAAATAGTGTGAGGATGAATAAGGATGAACGTATTTACAGGGGACGAACGAATGTGGTTCTTTTTTCTTTAGATTTAGAGTTTATCAGTTGTTTTAGAAATTATATCAAGAATAAAATTAAAATTTTAATTGTTTTTAATCAAAACGACGTAGTTTTGAATGGCTTTGCGTGCAAGCTTAGGCGCGTGACAGCACCGTATTCATTTTCCCCACCAAAGTTTTAGAGGGATAAACCCTAATTTACAAAAAAAAAACACATATTCCCTTATTATTTGACAAGCCACTTATTGTAGCTTGAGTGTCCTATAACACTATTTCTATTTCTTTCACAACAAATCACATGAAACATGTAAAGAAAGTATTTGATCAACATGAATTACTAGTGAGTACATTTATTTGAAATGACACAATTTTATAGAACAACATTAAAATGTTTTTACATTTGTCTGCTTACAAATCACCGAAGGATATTTGTCAATCGATTGTATCTGTGCTTGTGGTCATATTACTTATTGGCTAACTCTTTATTCAATAAGTAACAATATTTAAGTATTGCATACAAAACCCCGCATACTAGTAGTAATTATCCCATAAGTCTAAAAAGATTTAATCACCGAAGTAATGAAAACTGTTTGAAAACATTTTAAAAAAATTTGGATTGTTATACTCTGTCATGAGTTATATAGGTATAAAAATCACAATGATAATGTTTGGGAAATAAGTGTCTCACAAGAATGTGAGTTGTTCAAAAACTCAAATGTCTCACCTTGCAAGTTTATAGATTACGAGTTTCCTGGTGTTAAGCACCTAATTTAATACAATGTAGCATGCATTAGTATAAACCAAAAAGATGTAACGATAATCACGAGATTGAAAACTCTACACGATTGCATAAAGTCTCACCTTGTTCAGGCAGAGATTCGGAGTTCGTGTGGCAATGTCTAATCGAACAGACATGATATAGTCGCGGTGATTAGTGGTATTATACCAACACTCTATTGTATAAGAGAGAGCGAGAGTGAAAACAAACAATGAACTAAGCCTTGATAACCTCCCCTTACAGGCTTCTTTTATTGTCGGTTGCATATCGCGACGGCCACAAGGAAAGGGCGTCGCGTAGTGCGAGCCGCCTTATAGGTTTGCCGAGGCAGCC
Source organism: Bidens hawaiensis (assembly GCF_021521415.1). NCBI lineage: Eukaryota > Viridiplantae > Streptophyta > Magnoliopsida > Asterales > Asteraceae > Bidens > Bidens hawaiensis. The sequence continues at coordinate 257,370 of NW_027494287.1, read as the reverse complement.
CTAGCTATACTACGTGGCATGACACATGTCATGCAACATGTCTCGGATAATTATCCAACACTTCGAGTAGCACGATGGGTCAAGTAATTACCAGTCGCGTAGCGCGCCAACCGCCAAAATATACAGATAGTTATTAGTCATCGCGTGTAACATCCCGAAATTTAACCCGGTGACCAAAAATCTATCTTTCGTAAATAAATGATATTTTCATTATTTTAAAAGATTTCAGATATTTTATTTAAAGTTATTTTATAAAAGTTTTTAGAAAAATGTTTCGTTTTATAAATTTTATGAACTCGACCCGTCTTGACCCGTAGGAAAAACCAACCCGAGCCAAAACCCGAACCCAAGAAACCGAGTATATAAACGTAAGTTCAAGACAACTCCCCCATTTTCTCTTCTTCTCTCCCACTCCCACACCCAAATGCTCTCATTCTAGAGAGAGAAGCTAGAGAGAGAAAGTGTTCAAAACGCAAACCCGAGCCCGGAATCTTGTAGCAATTCATTTTTGGTAAGTCCCTCTCGAAAATCATCCGTTTTCATAACCATTTTCGGCCTCAAATCGAGCAAAAACACCCATTTTCGTTTCTAGAGTTTTCGGGTCAAAAACCGTCTTGTTTTGGTGTCAAAATGCAGGTCTTTGTGTATAAAAACACTAGGAATCATTAGTTCTTTCAATCCCGAGCATTTCCATGTCAAAAACTTCGATTTTGGGTGAAAAATCATGAAAATCGCGAAATCCCGTAGGTTTCTCCGTCGCCCGGCTTGAAGGCGTCGACTCAGGACTCATTCGGTCGAACCAGTCGACCGAACCAGTCCATTCGACCGAATAGGGAAGCAACCGAATGGTCTCCACCTCATTCGACCGAATGAGCTTCGTATTCGACCGAACGAGTGTCTATTCGACCGAACAAGTGCCATGTTCGACCGAACGAGTTTTCCCAGCTGGTTCGACCGAGTGTGTGTCTAGTTCGATCGAGTGTGCCTCAGATTCGACCGAATGTGTGCCTATTAGACCGAATCAAGCCAGAACCAAGCTGTTTTCGTCTTTAAAACCTAGTTTTTGCTCGAGGTCGCGTAAGCTCGTTTTCTTAGACTTATAACGCGTTGTTAACCTTATATATATGTCAAATTCTAGGCTAAGGAGATCTATTGTAGCACCATCCTAACCCGAGATCAAGGTGAGTTCATAACCCCTTTTTAACTGTATTGCTTTATCAAACCACGGGGTGGAAATATGCAAAAACAATTTACTTCAAAACCTTTACACACTGTTTTCTCTGCTTTTACTCGCTTTCACTTATAACTTAACGTAATGTAAGCACTATCACAATTACTTTACTTACTCTACAAATTGTATTACTCTAAGAACTGATGCTCTATGAATTGTTGCACTATACATGTTCGCTCTACGCGCTATTGCACTATGAACTATATGCTCTCTACACTGTTGCTCTATGAACCACGGCCACTATCACGACTGCTTTGGGTATCCTGCGGGACCCATGTAAGTCTCGCTCCACTACTGACTCGACGGCCTTGGATTCTGTGTGAATCCATGTAAGTCTCGCCTCTCTCTCGCGTGGCCTCTTATGTGTATTATGTGTTATTACTTGCTCTTTTGGTCTATCTGTTATGTGCAATTATCTCGAGTATTATGAACTATTGCGTTGCCTCACACACATCGTAACTCTGGACTCTCCTCTCCACTCAATGACCCACGTGCACGCTTTTCGCGCACTATTATGAACTGTAATGATCCATGTACCCGCACTACGGTTTTACTTATGATCTGTCTTCTCACTTTGGATTTATAAACCAAAAAGCACAACAAAATATGCTGTAGGAGTGGTGGGTTAGCCGCTGGTACACCCTATATATAAACCCCTACAACCTATTTTGGTGCGCTTGTTCTTTTTCTAACTATTTTTCCTAAAAACCGGGATCATACTCAAACATGGTAGAACAAGTTGTAGGAGTGGTGGGTTAGCCGCTGGTACACCCTATATATAAACCCCTACAACTTGGTCTAGCATGCTTGTGTATGAAATCCCTTTTTCTTTTTACCACAAACTTATGTTCTCACTCAACTATTTTTGTAGTTGACGTTTTCCTGCATATTTTTAGGTAATGCTGATAGATGAAGAACAGGGATTTCTAGATGGCTTTAGGAGAAGACCGAAGGCGTAGTACTAGATTTAGTATATGTTGAACAATTATGGTGTTATTTGTATCTTTTGAACAATGTAACTTGAATATTTATGTATGCATTTCATTTAGACTCTTAACCTGTGTTATGGCTTATTCAATCTGCGACTTCGTCCACGCCCTTGGCTTTCCGCCTTTGGCCGGGGGTGTGACATCGCGTATCGCGAAGAGCCCTCTAATTATCCATCGCATACCGCGACAAAAGTAAAAATTTATTTTATTTGTTCTTGTCGTATGCGTTTGAGATTTTGGGCTCTTGGTTATTTATGGAATATTTTTTAGGGTTGTTACACCATGACCCAAATATAAGCATGATAAGCCCAAATGTATATAGAGCTTATTTAAAAAAAATGGAGGCCTCTAATGTGCGAGGCTTCATGCCCTACCTTGGACCGTTAACTTAACCGGGCCGACCCTTCTACTAATTTTTTTGCCACGGCAATCCGAGTCGGGTCTGCCTAAACAATAAAAACTCTATAATCAATCATTCAACTAAAACACTAATTCAATCATTTAAGTAAAAGACCAATTCAATCATACAACTTACCATTCATACAAAAAAAAAAGATTTAAAAAAAAAACAAAGACAAGATGCGAGGGGAAATATAAGTACCTAAAAAGAATCACAACTCAGCGTGGAGACCTTTAAATTCTTCAATTACGGATGTCAAATCAAAACTTTGAGCAAGTTCTCTTTTAATGAAAATCACCAATTTATTCGCGAGATAATTATTTGACATCTTATTGTAAAGACGATTATTGAATATTTTAATTGCTGAAAATCCCCTCTTTGTTGTTGGAGTAGAATCTGGAAGTGTCATGATTAGCCACACCACTTTATCAATCAATTAATAATCCATGCCTAGTGTAATATCTTGGAATTTTCGTATTTGAATTCGTATTCGTTTACCCGACTCTGGAATATATTTAGAATATTTCGTATTAACAAAAACTTATATTTACTAGTATTTAAATGTGTTTAACTTAGATTATAATTACATAACTTTCAATCATGCCAAATAGTCTTTAGAAACTCTTAAAATCGCTTAAAATGGCTCAAAAACGCATTAATATAAGTTCAGGGGCTAACATTGACACAATTGAAAATTAGGATTTTCCCTTACCCGGCCTCGTAGCGTAGCGCAACCAACCCATCAGATCAGCAAATCGTTTTGTTTTTCGTTTAATGCGAAATCTTTCTTAAACTGATCCTAATCACTAAAATTAAGCCCCAAGTCATGTCATATGATATTATAACTTGCCCACATTCAATTTCTTCTTGTGCAAATGAAATCTTTTGGTTAAGTGTCCTGATTTTTTTCATAATAAGCTTATTCAGTTTCCTAATCGAGTGGATTCTTATTCAACAAGTCTTACATCTTCTTATTTAACCAAACCACATCATAAAACACTAAAATGTCATTCCAAACATCAACCACCATCTATTAATCTCGAATCCCTCATCTCCTTTATCAATTTCATTAAGTTTGTTCAAGTTCTTTCATCCACAGTTTGACTTTGGCGTTCAAGACTCTTTGATTTGTGATTTCTTATTGTTCCATAATATTTCCAGGTAAGTTGTCTTCATGAAAAACATTTATTTTTGTTTAACTAACAAAATCCCTCAATCAATTTTACTAATTGATGGGTTTTTTTCGGTCAACTGAACTCCAACACGTTTAAGGGCAAAATAGTCAACAACATCCGAAGAGTTTTATGTTTATTTTGAGCTTTTGAGTGTGCTGACCAAAACCCGACTCCCGAATCGATGTTCAGATTCTGGTTAGTAACAGCTCGCATATTTACTGAAAACCTCATAACTTGAGTTCTACACATCCGTTTAATCTGATTCCAGCGGCTATATTCTTAGTTTTTACATATTATCCATAATATCAAATCATAATTATTGTGTTTTTATTAATTAAATGTTTAGTTGCAAACTGCATACTTGCTTATCGGTTTAATTCTAGCATTCGGATAGGTCCGTCATTAATTCTAGCATGTCGTCATCATAGCCATAGCCCGTTCGTGAGGCATGGTCAACTGACACCAATTACTTGCTTTCATTTAATTGTTTATACTCATGATATTTATTTAGAGTTTTTATCTTATATTATATTTAGTGTCGAAAATTGATGATTTTCTCACTCAACCCCGTGTTGACAAAATATTTTTTATATATCTTAATATATCACTTGAATATCATGAATATTGTGTGGTTGATCAATTGAATGATTATATTCCACATGCTTACTTGCTTATTTGTTTATTTAACGCATTCGGATAGGGCCATCATAATATATCGCAATAAGTATGATCATGCGCCGTCCTAGTAGCCAAAGTTCAACTCTCTAGGCAATGGTCAACCAACACCATGATTTGTATTTATTTTGTCTTAGTAGCCAAAACGCGATTCGCTAGGAAATTGCCAAATGACATAAATTAATTTCTCATTATTTAATTGTTGATGCTCATGATATTGATTTGAAGCTTTTCTCATATATTATATTTAGTGACTCACTCAACTTTATGTTGACAAACCTATTGTGTTTTGCACGCATATTGTAGGTTATATACATGGTTGGAGTGATGTATGAAGAACTTAGTTTGGACATTAGGTTATCAAATAAAAAGATAACAAGTTTGGATGTTTTTGAGATATGTTTTGGATTTATTTGTATTTGTTTGAATTTTGTATTTGATTGAAACTAATAAAGCAATTTAGATATTTTCTTAAATATCGTATGATAATGTGAGTTGTGAGCAATTAGTTCACGCCCCAGAATTTCTGCCTTAGGTTGGGGTGTGACACTAACATAATCCTAAAAATCTTATCGTCTAATGCTACTTCATGATTTGTTTTCCATAGCTATCGAAAACCTTAAATGCAAATCATCAGTCAAAATAATTATGAGATAACAGAATCCCCCTTGACTGATGATTCTCGGGCTTGTGAAGATCGACAATCTTTAAGTCTTTTCAGCAAACCAATAACTTTTAACTTCTAATATAAGATCTCCCTCGCAAAGTAAGCAACTCCAAGTTATCATCCCGATCATCCAACTGGCATATGATATGGGTCAATCTTTCAACAATTAGCAGCAAGTCAAAAGCTATCCATCAGCACCGGTAAAGCAAAAAATATCTTTACATTTGACCTCGTCACACATCTTCATGAACATCCCAATAGTTCAACATATTTCACTTCGGTTTTCCAACTCTTGATAACGTTAATGCCAAATTAACTCTTTGAAGCCCATTTACTTCACATTCGCTTGGATGTACTTATGTTTTGGGCATATGATGCAGAGTTCTAACCTCTATTCATTAATCTCGAAAAATCTGACAAGACTCGTATTGCTTTCTTCAACAAGATCAACCCATCCAAGAATTGTCTCCTTTAACAGAAGTAATCCATCGAAAACTGGTAGCCAACATTGTCAGGATCAAAGTCTTTCAGAAAGAAGTAAACGAACAGACACTCGTAGCCTACATCATCAGGTTTCAATCTCGAACAAATCAATCAACAAACAAAGAACAATTGCAGTCTGAACTCAGTCAAACATAGCTTTAAATCATGTATTACCACCCGAATTGCAGTAGTTGTTCAAGAAAACCTTGCAAACATAGAAATATATCAATCAAATAGCATCCTTGAAATTTTATCTCCCCCTTTTCTTGACAAATTGGGCAAGGTCTTGAACATACATCAACAATCTCTAACTCCTCTTTAAATTAATCGTGTGCCCCCCCGGCCAGTAGGTACGCGTTATAAATTGGCCAGAAAATATAGTTGCCAAAACTTTCAAAACTAATGTCCCACTTACTAAGAATATCTCAAAAAAAATTCGGTCAAGAAAGTTTTCCCAAAAGATGCAAAACATACCCTCATTCACTAAAACAGTATCCTCATATGTTAAACTTGTGTCCTCATTCGTTACAATTGAACGAATGGATCTCATTCGTGAAACTCAATATCGAATGAATTCATACGTTAAAACAGTCAACATTCGCCAGTTAAGTCCTCATTCATTAAACAAATCAACGAATGGGGCTCATACGCTAAGGATATAGCATATGGCCAATATAACGAATGTAAGGTAGCAAATGACCACATAACACTAATGAATGAGAAGTTGGACGGTTACTTTAGCCATCGGAAAAGCACGTTTCACTAGGAAAATCAGTTACGACGGTCGGAATAACGGTTATCTTCACCGGAATCTGCAAACCAAGCTCAATTAATGGCAGAATCATCAAATCTTCATCAAACATACAAATTAATCATGAGAGAGTCTGATTGAGCTTAACACGAATCAATTCATATTGGTATATGTTATAGGATCTAGTTCTTGATATGTAATAGATGATAGATAGGTTAGTTTGAACGAAGTGTGTGTGTGTAACGACTCAAAGAGCATAATTATCAACACTTGTTAATTTACGAAGCATGAAAAGCCTATATGTAGATAATGAAGTCCATTCGTTACACAACCCGTAATGAATGGGACTCATTCTTCTTCATTCTCTACATAACTTAAATAGTATAGCAAATGACTCATTCGCTATACCTCATTCGTCAACATTCCATGACGAATTGTGATACATTCATAACGATCAGGTCCTTTCGTTAACGAATGGACATTAACGATAACGTATAGGTTCGTTCGTTAAACATCCTTAACAAATGAACACTTAAACATAACGAATTGAACTGGTGTAATTACCAAAATGCCCTTAACATTATTATAAATAAATTACATTTAATAAAAAGACGGAGACGACCAAAACGGTGTACTAACAAACTACCACTCATCTCATTCTCTTTGTCTTTAATTTAGCTGAATCGCTTCGTCTTCCAATCCGCACAGCTATGAACTCCAAACGCGTGACAAACATGAACAACACGATGGAATTGCATAGCACGATCATAATCTTTAACGTCAGCAAAACAAATCTTATTCTTGAACAACTAGTCTTTATCCATCTCTGATAAATTAATGAGCCACATTGGATCGATGACTTGTATGAAATCGGTCTTCAACCTTGTGCCAAGAACGATAACCGCTTCGCCGGTACGGTTGTCATAGTACCACCTGTTGAATGTCTTGTAAAGACTTTGTGGAAACATCTTTATAGGAACTCGCTTCATTTTGTGCGGCGGCTTGATCTTTAACACAAGCTTCCTCCAACAAGTCTTCAGATCGATCTCGTCGATATATTTTCTAGTTGGAACCTATGGCTTGAAAAAATTAAACCCGTGATTGACCTCAAATAACAGATGTTTATGAAACTATCCTGCCAGTTGATTACCACCACGATTCATAAACGGCCGATTAGCAAGCGTTCGCACATCCAACCTCGACAACGTTAGAACGTCGGTGATGTATTGATAATATCGAACACCATGCTCCCATTTAATTATGCACACCTTAAGGTTTGAATCATCCAACTACGAGACAATATCACCTTTGACGGTCTCCGTTGTTTTGAAAGCAGTCTTTTCGTGAGCCGTTGCACGTGCTTTGACCTCCATTTCTTGTTCTTCGTATATAGACAAGGATATTCCGCTGCCATCACATCTTCAACCTCGATGTCTTCATAAATAAATGACGTATTCCTAGATGGAAAACTCGTGTCAAATCGGACTTCATCGTCATCAATGACCTCGACATCCTCCTCAGCTTCTAACATGTCCAAGTCCTCATCGTTAACACCCAACAACAATGAGATTTGATCTCGAGACAAGGCAAAGTCCATAAACTCTCCTTCCTCGATCTCATCGGCATTGTCTGTACTCATAACAATACCATGAACGTTGTCCATAAATAAGATGGTGTTGGCTTTGATTGACATGATTGGCTTCATGTTAGTAGTATCTTCGTATACTACCAACTGTCGATCATTGCCCTCGGTTTCACCACCACCAGCAGTAGATGAGGTACTTTCAGATTGTTTCTGATAACTTCCACCAAAACCCGCATCTGGATCTTTATCATCATCGTTATTCTTCAACTTTTTTCAACACATCCTCCTTACATGTCAGTTGAAGAATAACTTCCTCTTGAGCCATAAATCTTCCCCCCTGAGTAGTAACAAGCTCACAGAGTTCTCGATTCTCTTTATGGCAGTAAGAAATGTGACTAACCATTCGCCTTTAATCAATTCTCACCTGGTCTTGCAAGTGACGATCCGTAGCCATTTGATTTTCCTGTAAGTGGATCAAGCTGAGCTGGACCCTGAGGACGATTTAACCTCATAAATGATTGAGCCATCGGTTGCATTTGCATCGTAGTCGGAGCGGGAGATGTGACAATCGTGTAATAGGAGAGGTCGGCATAAGAGATAACATCGATTATGGAATCAACGTGAATCTCGGATTAGTGGATGCCGTTGTCGTCAGTGTAATAGCCGAGGTACTAACAGTAGGCAATACCACCGGTACTTTTTGTGGAATAGACGACCTTGGTTCATAAGGACCAATCTCCACCCCATTTCTCCTTGTTACTCTTCTCTTAGCTGGTTGTTCTTTCATGACCACTTTCCCTTTTCTCTTGCCTTAAGAAGCTTCAGAAGCAGCTGCCTCGACCACGTTACGTTCACCAACACCCCTATTTCCACCATCATTCCCGTCGTTGTTTCCACCTGATCCATCTTCACATTCAGAATTGGAATCATCATGGATCCAACGATCAATAGATGGACATACATAATTAGATATGTCTTCATTCGCTTTATCGTATATTCAGTCATGTGCTCCAACACCATGACATCATTCATCAAAGATTAATCAATCACAAGATCAGGAATCAGATCCTAAATGATAAGTTGAAGAAAGCGATGATACATAAAAAATTTGTTATTTCGATGTTTAACCAAACAATTCTCCTTCAAGTGATAAAATATCAGCTCTGAGAAATTGAATGGTTTGTCTAATCCACCCTTATGTCCACCAATGCAATGAATGATGACAAGTAGTAGGTACTTGTATTGCTCGCACAAGTACGCTATGTTGTATTGTGAAGGGTCAAGATCGGGTTTATAGAATATTCTACTAAACAAGCCTCAAATCAGCGTCTTATCAAATTCACATGGATGATTGACCGTGTCAGCAAAACGAAAAACTTGACAAATTACATCAACATCAATCTTTATCATCTTATTCTGCACAACAACAATGATAGTCTCCTCAGCATCATTGTAATGAGCACTATCCCAGAATGGACGTATCACACTGAAATGCACTGGGACATCAGCTGAAATGGTAAAGTGAACGCGTGAGCGACATAAGAATGAAAGTATGTTGTGTTTGTTGTCATAGGAAAGTTCAGCAACGTCCGGTGCAACGTCTTGTGGTGCTTGTGGTTGTGGTTCCTGTTGTGCTTGAACCTGTTGTGCTTGTGGATCCTCTTGAATAACATGATTTTCTTGAATGACTGGGTTCAATTAAGCAAGTGCATCAGCCATAATTTCATCAACCCTATCTAAAACGTAAACACGATTAGTAAATTCGAACATTTTATAACTTAAACAAAAATTCACTTATACTTGGTGAAAATTTGATTATGTTTAAAATACATTAGCTTATTCGTTATCGCATTTGTTTATGACGAATGGGTTCATTCGTTATAACGAATGAAATGGTTCGTTATCATTAAACTAATGAAGAGCATAATAACGAATGCCTTAGTAACAAATGAGTTCATTCGTTGACTATGCAAGACGAATGAAGTTTCATTCGTTATACAATCAAACGAATGTACCTATTCGTTATATTAAGCATGACGAATGGGTTCATTCGACCACTATAGACGCGAATGAATCTCCATTCGTTATCTATAACGAATAGACCTAATAAAGATTAAGGTTTGACTCACAATCCGTCCAAGTCAAAATTAATCAAACATAGATAGTCAAACATGCAAAACTGAAATTGCAAATTGATTGAACACACCCAGACTCAAAGTAAAACTTATCCTATTAGTCTCGTAATAGCATCGCTAATAAACCCAAAGCAACAATTACATCAAATTAAAAAGTTAAAATGACTCATTTGATACATACAATATTGGTCAGTAAAATCTCTTAATTAACCCACTAATAGTTGATCAAATTTGACAAAACTGATCATGTTAAACTAGTCTTACCTTGTGAATATTGATCAATTAGAAAAACAAAGTTTAATGATGGTTGATTTTCCTGGAAAAATTGCGAGAGTTTCTTTTAGGAAGTGCAATAAACAAGGTAAACGAATGGTTCATTCTTCTCATAGTGTGGTATATATATTACTAGATCTACACGCACCCCTACGCACACGAATGAGCTCATTCATTAATTCCAAATTAACGAATGGCCATTCAATCGTTAAATCATTCGTTAACAACATGTAACGAATCAACTTATAAATTAACACAATCACGAATAACCCACTATTCATTCTTCATTCGTTATCACAATCATAACGAATGAGGTCATTCGTTATCAGGCCAGCGGAAGCGAATGAGGTGTAACGAATGAAGACATTCATTATCCTTTCTCAATGCGAATGACTTTCATTCGTTATGAATTATGATAGCGAATGGGTTCCATTCGTTACAATCAAAGTAACGAATGGGGTATTAAATAACAAAGAAAAATGAAAGTTTTTCATTTTCAACTTTCCAAGGATTAAGTATGCATTGAAACCCGTGTTTTGATGAACTTTACCTTAAAATGTTTACCACTTGGGGTAAAAAACCAACATCTTAACGTGTTTTACGTGAAAAACACATAAGTTAAAAAGAACTAACTTAAAAACGTGGAAAATCTTTTTGTATTTTTTTTTCAGTTTTCAAACTTTACCATATAGTTCGGAAATCGAAAGTAAAGCAGAAACAAATTAAAAACAAAATTATTTTTGGATTTTGAGTATTTTCGAAAATAAAAAACAGAATTAATGTAACAACTAAGACAAATATGAAGTCTATTCTACGAAAGCAATATTTTTGTGAGTTGAGCAGAGAATCATATTGATCAAATTACCCTTCCACCATAGTTTTATATTTCAGTGTTATTATGACTGGTGTTAAATCAGTCATTGGTATTGTTGTCCACTTATTCTTTAACAACAAATATTTATGAAATTTCAGTGCTATGATTACATTTTTTCAATTAAGCTCAATAGGATCAATTATAACAAGTCACACACTCATATTCCAGAAATACAGAAACAAAGAAATTCCACGATCGAACTACCAAAATCAAATTAGCTAGAAATCCGAGCTCTAAAGGATTCATTTTTTATTTAAAAGCTAGGACTTGGGGGTTCTTATAGATCTAATTCATTGAAATTCCATCCAATAAAACGGAAGAATTATAAATCTCTAAAATAATAGATAGAAATACCGCAAATAGAGCCATTGCGACGCCCATCAAAGGGGTCGTTCCCCACCCAGGAGCTACTTTACCATATTCAGAATTCAAGGGTTTTAATAAAACCCCTACACGAATCGTAAGTGGCCCCCATCTTTCAGACATAGTTTTACAGAGTTACCCCAAATATCAGGAACCCGATGCCTGGATTACCCCTCAGATAGTGAAGTATACGTTTAACTGCCACCAGATGAGTTACTCGGGGACTCTCTTGATACCCGGTACACAAGAAAACATCAAACTTAATATCATGAGGTGAAACAATTAAATACATTAAAGAACCTATCATTGCTTGGTACAAGGTCGGACCAACGACATCCTATAATTCGTCTGGTGACAAATTGTGACCCACGGGATAAGGAGTAGAAGGGAGTTTTCCGCAGTTATCTTGAATCAGCTAATGACGTCGTTCACATATTTCGTATGATGAATGAATATTCCGTCTTTAGACTGTTGAACCTTCAAAACTAAAAAGAAATGTATCTCCCCCATCAAGCTCATCTCGAACTTTGTCTAAATCGAGGTTTCGAAGTCCTTACATAGCTTGTCGTTTGTTGGGCCAAATATGATGTCATCGACATAAATCTGGACAAGGAGCAAATCTTCTCCAACGGTCTTGTAGAATAGGGTACAATCCACAGTCCCTCGTTTGAAGCCATTATCCTCTAGATGATTAACAAGTGCGCCATATCAGGCTCTCGGGGCTTGGTTTAGAACATAAATAGCCTTGTTTAAACAGTAAACACGTTTAGGAAAATCTGGATCTTCAAAACCAGAAATCTGTTTCAGGTACACCTCTTCATGAAGTTCACCATTAAGAAAAACACTCTTAAGGTCCATTTGATATGCTTTAATCTTCTTGAAGACTGCATAGGCGAAGAATATTCGTATAGCCTCCAGTCTTGCAACACGAGCATATACTTTAGTGTAATATATTCAAACTCAAATTTCCAGATCTTCAATCCCAGATCCATTCATTAATCCAAACAATCAATCAATACTAGATATCTCGACCGTAACACAACCAAATTACACAAATTATAGCTTAATAGAATCTTCTAAACCTTGCGAACAATCCCTAACACGTCCAGACAACCAAATCTGATCTAATCTCGTCCGAAATCCAAACAGAACCTCTGTTTCAACCATACTCAAATTCATTTCAATTCCACTCAATTAACCAACTATAACACAATTAAACCATATCGAATCTTACAAATCTGATTACGAACTGAATATCAATCAATTAAGCCTAAATTATCCATCTCATCATGATAATTGATTCAAAATCAATATAAACAGTTTTAGATCTAACTTATAACAATAAACTGATGAATTCTCAACAATTCATCATTTTAACAACTAAATTCACCTTCACAATTGAACGCTCAGCTCTGATACCACTTGAGAGAGTCTGATTGAGCTTAACACAAATCCATTCATATTTATATATGTTATAAGATTTAGTTCTTGATATGTAATAGGTGATAGATAGGTTAGATTGAACTAAGTGTGTGCGTGAGAGGTGATTTTGGCAGCGTAACAACTCACAGAGAATATTTATGAACACTTGTTAGTTTTGAAGCATGAACAACCTATATATAGAAGATGAAGTTCATTTGTTACACATCCCGTTAAAAATGGGATTCATTCGTCTTCATTCTCTACATAACTTAAACAGTATAGAGAATGACTCATTCTCTATACCTCATTCGTCAGCATTCCATGACGAATAATAATATATTCATAGCGATTAGGTCTATTCGTTAAACATCTTAACGAATGGACATTAACTATAATGTATAGGTTCATTCGTTAAGCATCCTTCACGAATGAACACTTAAACATAACGACTGGGGCTGATGTAATTAAGAATATTCGCTTTACATTAATATAAATTACAAATAATACAAAGACCGAGACAACCAAAACAGTGTACTAACAGATCCATCAAAATCTACAAAAACTTCGGATTTCATCTATGATCATGAATCAATCATCATTTTATATTAACATCCACTGAATCTTCCAACGTCATATTAAACAGAACATGAACATCAATGGCGGAAATCATCATAACTCACTCAAATCACTAAATTTAAAAACCAGATTATAACTGAAGGTTCGGTTTTGATAATGTATTGTGTGCATATGCAGACATGCGTGCATCGGGTATCATGAGTATCACCGGATACACCCGTTTCTTCTCAAAGATAGAATCGACAAGTGTTCCTATGGCACTTTAAGATTCATCTTGGGTAGAAGCAAGAAGAGCTGTAGCAGTTCGTTAGACTTGGTGTTTGGGATGTTATTGATAAACCAGATCGACTAAAAAAGTCTATCCCGATGAAATGGGTGTTTAAGTGTAAGAAATACTATCGTGTCGGGACTAAAAAAGGATCAAGGTAGATTATAATTTTCTAAACCTCCTCAGAAATATGATAAGTATGGAATTCGAGCAAACCAGGCACTTCGAGCAAGCTTTAAACTTATTCAAACAAGATATATTATTTCGAGTAAGATTATCTTCTGGAATTTTTCTAAGTGTTAGGTTCGAGCAAACTACACTTCATCAAGCAATGTTGTTCTTCAGTCGAGCATGGTTTGCTTCAGAGCACACTCTTGACCTATCCAAGCTTAAAACTAAGTATTTTAGTTGGTCAAGCAAGGATTCAATAAAGATAATCTCAAGCGCACTTGTAGGAAGTTAATTGATTTATCATAAAGACTTCTACAAGCAAGGTTCAACCTTGAGCAATCTACAACATCCCGAGCATACTAAGTTTGCTAGAATAAGTCTTAGACAAAAGGTTGAGAGAAATCAAGAAGAACAAGTTTGCTTGTAGGATATTCTTCAGCAAAGACTGAGTATACCATGAAGATTGAAGTCTGCTTGATAAATATTTTTTTAAGGAAAATATTCTATCCGAGAACTTTTCAAGCACGCTCATGGATTACAATGTCTGCTCGACAAAGACAAAAGCTTCCTCGAAGACTAGTTAACACTTGTAATTATTTTGAATATGTTTGAATACGTTTTTACAATCATTAGGGTTTCTAGAAGGTGTTAGGTGAGGCTATATAAGGATATACTAGGTCACATTTCAGAGGGGTTGAATACACACTTTCCTAAGCAGACATAATATTTCGCACAGAAAGCAGTTGCACCTGACATTCCACCTAGATACCTTGATACTCCCATTGTTTTCACTAATTACTATGAATGGAAATCTTTTGAATTTATAGCGTGTTTTTTAGCTTTCTATTATTAAAGCAACATCCTAATTATTATTGATTCCACCTTTAATAATCCAGGGGTTTTCAGTTGGTTATTTCGTAATCCGTTTTGTCAACATATATTTGTGGGTTAGGAGTTTGATAGTGAGATAAATCGATCCTGATAAGTGGTATTAGAGCTTGTGTTAACTCTTGTGAAGTCCAATGTGTTGCTTTGAAGATTGATTGTGAAGCTTTTATTGTATGTATTTTGATTTAAGGTTGAAGACGATATCCTAAGCAGACCAGTGGTACATTGAATAGTGACGTCAGCTGTTATGTTCTTCATTATGCAGATCTACAATTATTTTAGGTTTAAAAGTCTTCTAATCTCATCTTTATATTAATTTTGCTTGGTTTTGAGTCTAGATCTTGGTTTAATCCATCTGTTTTCTATAGATTTAAGGATTTAATCCTCAAATATAAAGTTTTTCAAAGTTTGTTTAACTTTACAAAAATTTTCATTTTAAAAGCTTGTTAAAAGTTTTTCAAATGGATGACCAAGAAATATCTATTAACAAGATTCCATGATTTTTAGGCCAAGAAAATTATATTAAGTGGAAGGCACTTTTTGAGATTGTTGTTTGTTATAATGACACTGAGCTGTGGAACTCCATCAGAAATTTTCTTTATGTCCCTACTTAAGGAACAAACAATAATCAAGATGTTGAAAGAAACATGAATAAAATGGATGAAAAGGCCCTTCCAATGCTGAAATTGGGTCTGCCATGAGAAATTTGACTACTGTGAACCATCACACAATTGCAAAGGCCATGTATGATGCAGTGGTAGAAATGTTTGTAGGCAATACTGAATTGAAAGATATTAACAAGTACAGGTTTAATTTTGCTTGGTTTTGAGTCTAGATCTTGGTTTAATCCATCTGTTTTCTATAGATTTAAGGATTTAATCCTCAAATATAAAGTTTTTCAAAGTTTGTTTAACTTTACATAAATTTTCATTTTAAAAGCTTGTTAAAAGTTTTTCAAATGGATGACCAAGAAATATCAATCAACAAGATTCCATGATTGTTAGGCCAAGAAAATTATATTAAGTGGAAGGCACTTTTTGAGATTGTTGTTTGTTATAATGACACTGAGCTGTGGAACTCCATCAGAAATTTTCTTTATGTTCCTACTTAAGGAACAAACAATAATCAAGATGTTGAAAGAAACATGAATAAAATGGATGAAAAGGCCCTTTCAATGCTGAAATTGGGTCTGCCATGAGAAATTTGACTAGTGTGAACCATCACACAACTGCAAAGGCCATGTATGATGCAGTGGTAGAAATGTTTGTAGGCAATACTGAATTGAAAGATATTAAGAAGTACAGGTTGAAGCAACAACTTGACAAATTCAAGTTTGAGGAGGGAGAAAGGCTGAAATCAGCTTTGCAAAGATTTGTGGCAATTGTTAATACAATCAGAACAACTGATCTTGCTATTACTGATTTTGATCTTAACAAGAAGCTGCTATCCTCATTGTCTGGAGAATGGTATACAACAAGCAAGTTTATCAAGGAAATGTCTATTTTTCCCAACTTCATGCTTAATGATGTGATATGTTTCCTTCAAGCTGTTGAACATGAGATGATTGAGAATCAAATGATCAAAGAAGAGAAGCCCAGTTTCCAAGTTGCAAATGCCCCGATAGCTCCAATGGGAAATATGTCAACCAAGAATTAGCAGCAGATTCCTATTATTGAAGAGCTAAATGACTTTAATGTTTAATCGTCTAGAGTTTATGTAGCAAGTAAAGCATTAGGCAGCCAATCTAGAAAACAAAAATGCAATGCCCAAATGATTGATGATGGTGATACCTGTTCTATGGCTAGTGGACATGCTCTATATGTTCCTATCAGCTTAACTCAAGGAAATGAATATCAAGCTTTGTTTTCAATGTTTACTGAATCCTATAATGCATTTGTGGCCAAGAATTTGATTTACATATGTGTTGTGCAATAAGATTAGGAACAGACTGATGTAGATGATCTGGAAGATATGGATTTAAAATGGAAAGAAGCCATGTTGGCTTTTAGAAGCAAAAGGTTGTACAACAAGACTAGGAGATCTACATTCTATGGTCCAAATGACAAGATTGGATTTGACAAATCCAAGGCAATATGCTACAATTTTCAACAACCTGGTCATTTTGCAATAGAATGGAATCAACCAAGAAAATTCCAGAACAACAACAACAATAATCATCTTCAAAGGAATCAGTTTCAACATCATAATCAAGATCAAGGTCAGCAACCGAGACAATACTATAATAACAATTTTCAAAAACAAGAGAAAAATCAGCAACTTGTTCCCCAACAACAACAACCTAATCAAAAAAACCGACAGAATTATCCACAAGCCACAATAAAAAAGATGTTGGTGCATGATGCCAGTAGTTCATTTATCTCGTGTTAATTGTGTCTGTAATCGTTACATTGTTCGTATTATGTTGAACGTGTTAGTTTGCTTTTAGTATTGAGCGAACTTGTTAAGTGGCGAAGTTAAGGACAACTTCGCCTAGTATGTTAGGAGAAGTTGTCGCACTTTATAAACCTAACTTCGGCTCATTTGTGGGTGACTTTTGACGGCTGTATTTGTGACCTTTGTGTTACGTGTTTTGGTGACTTGGAATCGTTCAACAAGTATTCGTTTCCATTCGTGTGTTTACTTGTGATATATGCGTTCATTGTATTAGCACTCTTATCGTATATGTAGGGGATTCCACACCCTCGTGTTACGAGATACTCCTGTGTAGATCCGGCTGGGAACCTAAAATTGGTATCAGAGCGTTTTGATCATGATTGTGTGGTTCAGGATTATCATACGAGTGTTAATAGTGTTCCATTAGATCATTCACGGAACTGTTTTACGTTGAAATACCGCTACTTTTTCAGTTTCTCTAGAATACTCATAAATTGCACCTTCACATCACACTCACAACCTTCAAAATCAAACGTTTCAAACTTGCCAGACAAGCCGTTCATCAGGCGAAGTTGCCGTCACCCGAACTAGGGTTTTTAGCGAAGATATAGGGTTTTGGCGAACTTATAAGGTCTGCAAACTTAAGATCAAGCGAAGTTAGCGAAGTTGGTGGCTAGCGAAGTTGGTAGCTAGCGAAGTTGTTATATAGCGAAGTTATAATAACTTCTCTGTCCACTGCTCACAGAATATTGTTTTTGAATTCTAGGTCTTGTTTCATTCAAGTATGACTTCGATAAACATCACAGAACTGGTAAGGATGGAAGTTGAAGCTGGTTCAGCAACAAAAGCTCCAAAACTGCTTAAAGGTACTGATTTCGTTGCATGGAAAGATAGGTTTGAATAGTATGTAAAGTATCAAGATGCAAAAATGTGGGTCTGCATTAAAGATGGGTACATTCCACCGACTACTAAGTTCGAAGGTCGTGAGCAAATTAAGAAGTAAAGTAAGATGGAGGATGATGAGAAGAAAATGTATGAAGAAGAAAGTAAAGCACATGCAGCCATAACAATGGCACTTCCTCAAGACAAAGCTATGAAGGAAACTGCTAGAGAATTGCGGGAAGCACTTGAGAATCGCTATGAAGGAAACGTTGGGATTCGTACCTGCAAGACAAAGCTGCTGAAAACTCAATTCTTTGTATTCAAGTATCTTAAAAATGAATCACTTGATGGCATCATCACACGACATTATCACCTGATGACTGAGTTGGATAACTACTCCATTGATGTCACACCCTCAAAATCCACTAACGGAGTTTTACCGTCAGAGGGTGTGAACTGGCAGGATCGGAATCATTAGTTATAATCAAACCAAAGAAAAACGTTTAAATGTAAATAGGTGCGGAAGCGTAAAACCTTAATTCAAAAGTTGCGTCACGCAGGACGACTTAAAACCAAATGTAACTGTTAAAATTAAGTTTGCAGAATATAAGTATTTTCGTTTAATGCATGCTCCTAAACCGCGCGCCCGCCTCGGCTACCTGAGAATAACATACTAAAAGTGTCAACACAAGGTTGGTGAGTTCACAAGTTATATAAGATAAATCGTTTAGCGTTTTGCGTAACCTCGTTACGGCGTTTAAGTGTGCGTAACCACGTTACGACGTTTAAGTGTTGCGTAACCACGTTACGGCGTTTAAGTGTTGCGTAACCACGTTACGGCGTTTCAGTATGCGTAACCACGTTACGGCGTTTAAGTGTTGCGTAACCACGTTACGGCGTTTCAGTGTGCGTAACCACGTTACGGCGTTTCAGTGTGCGTAACCACGTTACGGCGTTTAAGTGTTTTGCATTACCAGATAGTGTTATGTCAAATTATATATCGATAGGTAGCTAATCTATACAACAAGTATCGCTAAGTGGTTCGCGACCGAAGCTGACTGTTTATCAAGTGCCCGTCACCTGGTCAATCCAGACCATGGTAAGTGTTAGCCAAAATTACACCCACTCAACCTCCAGTTGAGCTTAGCGTCGGGTGGGGTTTGTCAAACCCAGTAGTACTACTCAACAGTGACTCGCTATTCCAAATATTAACCGGTCCGATGTGTGGGACTTCAGATGTTACGTTTGCCGCTTAGCCTTTACAAGTGATATATAATTTATAACAAAATCTTAAATATGCGTTTATCTCAGAAAATACGTTTATCGGAGTATGTTATCTCCCCCAAGTGAAAAACGTTTGAAAACAGTTCAAAGAGCGGGGTAAGTGAAACTCACAGTTTGCGAAGAATATCCCGATCTAGATCACCAAGTGATGTGCGTCGTAGAAACTCTCTAGCGTTCTAAATAACAAAGAGATTTTCTAAGTATCGGTACGTTTAACGAGTCTCTAGACTCGGCACATAATACCTATGCACGTAACAGATTTCGTGTTTCGTTTGTGAATCGTGTGTGACTTAAACAAGTACAATTGTGATACGATACATGAGTGAGCAATTACTTTCGTGTCACGTACTAATAACATACTTTACTAGCAATTATCCCCGTAAGGGCATTTTGGTCAACAAACAAAATTAACTAACCATTATTCCCCATAAGGGCAATTTGGTCAATTCATGGCAATCAATTAGCAACTATTCCCCGCAAGGGTATTTTGGTCAAAACATAACAAATATACAAAAACTATCATATTTCATGCATTTTTACACAACTCAGCAGTTAGTTTCATTATGACAGAATTTCTACTTGAAAGATTGTACTATTTCACCGATCATAACGTCTCAATTAATTCACCAAAAATCACCACAGAAGCATACATATCTTAGGTTTCCAGAACATATTTTATCTTATTTTTATTCCACATATTTTTCTTATAATGACCAAAACATTACAGCAAACTCATATCAGTCAGATTCATGCGCAACAGAATGTTATTTGCAATTCCCGTTAAATGAAAAATTCAATAAATGCAAGACCACTTGGGTTTGGTTCCTAACTCAATGAGTCAACTTCCAGAAGTGGAACCAACCCAATTGGCCTCGTGGTTCATGAGATATAACATTTACAACTTAACCTAACAGCAGGTCTAACAGCTCAGCTTTGCACCACGTTTTTGTAACATAATAAAAGTAAACTTATACTTGTCCAAAAATTACAAACTTATACTTTATAGAAACTAGACTCAACCTAGTTTACTGCAGTACCCACAATCTCTACCAATTTTCATGTTTACACTTCGTTACAGTCACTTAAACATCGTATACACATTCTGTCCAGAATCTGTTCACATCAAAACTCAACAATTTAACTATCTATGGACCATAAATCAATCATATAACATGCTAGACACTACAACCACTATCCATGCATATCAATTACACCATACATACAAGATTAGGGTTTGTGTTTTAACTCAAATCAAAGACAACAATCAATCAAGCAACAACATCAATACTAGTTATCAATCATCATGAATTCAACAACCATCATGTTAACTCATACATACATATAAAAATCGGCTGCCTAGGGTTTTCAATTAACCCATTAAACATCAAAATCAAACAACAAGAAGGTAAAGGATGATCAAATATACCTTCCTAGCACCTAGTTCTTCAATCAAAGGCTTGAGTTGATGGTGTATATGTGTGTGAAAGTGGACGGCAGCCAAGAGGATGAGGCTTAAGGTTTCCGATCGGGATTTGGGTGGAAGAAAGAATAATAAGTTAGGGTTTGTAGTTAAGGTTATATTTATAGACATACTAGTTACACTCTAGTCCCTCTACTTTCAAGTGTTGTTTTTCTAGCCTAACCAGCTTGTTTTCGTCTTGAGTTAACGTTTATAATCATGTTATCACATAACACATAAGTCTAACACATAATTATCACATAATTATTGTTTTGACGTTTTTTGTTTATTTATCAATCGTTTGCGTCAACTCGTTTGCGTTTCGGTGCAAATCCCGAAAGACTACACATGTAGTAAGTGTTAAGCGTCATTTAAACCCTAGTTTAAATGTAATGATGTGTGCGTTATAGATTCAACGATCTTAAAGTTTGAATTGACGGAGTTGAGTTAACGGGGTTAACCTGAAATTGACGATTGTCACATCATTCCCATGTTAAAGAATTTTCGTCCCGAAAATTTGAGTCAAGTCGTGATGAGTGTCTGAAAAAAGTAAGAAAAATTTTCAGTTTGTCATATCATCCCCTAGTAGGAAGAAATTTCGTCCCGAAATTTAATTCATACCTCCGGTGATGTTTGACGGTTTGCCGGGTTTCGCGGTTTTCGGTGTTTGGTTAGCCCTTCAAAAAGGTGAGGATACTTTTTCATCATGTGATCCTCGCGTTCCCATGTGAACTCCGGTCCACGTCTCGAGTTCCAACGAACCTTAACGATTGGAATCTTGCTGTGTTTGAGCGTTTTGGTTTCCCAATCCAAAACCTCGACTGGTTCCTCAATGAACCGTAACTGTTCATCAACTTGTAGTTCCTCCAAAGGGACTACTTGGGTTTCATCAGATAGGCATTTCTTCAAATTTGATACGTGGAATACATCGTGTACGCCACTGAGTTCTGTTGGTTGGTCCAGTCGGTACGCCACCGGACCAATGCGCTCAGTTATCCGGTACGGACCAACATATCGTGGGTTGAGTTTGTTTCGCTTCCCAAAGCGAACCACACCTTTCCAAGGTGAGACTTTGAGTAACACCCGATCGTTCACTTGAAATTCGAGAGGTTTTCGGCGCTTGTCTGCGTAACTCTTGTGGCGATCTCGTGCTGCTGCCATGCGATTTCGGATTTGAACAATCTTTTCCGAGGTTTCGAGTACCAGTTCTGGACCAGTGATTTGGCTGTCACCCACCTCTGCCCAGCAGAGTGGTGATCGACACTTCCGTCAGTACAGCGCTTCAAACGGCGCTGCCTTAATACTTGCGTGGTAGCTGTTATTGTACGAAAACTCTACCAAGGGTAAGTGGGGTTCCCAACTTTTTCCGAAATCTAAAACGCATGCACGCAACATATCCTCCAGGGTCTGAATAGTCCGTTCACTTTGCCCATCCGTCTGAGGATGGTATGCTGTACTCATATCGAGACGGGTGCCCAGTGCGCTTTGCAGCGACTTCCAAAAGTGCGAGGTGAAACGAGAATCTCGATCGGAAATGATCGAGACAGGCACTCCGTGTCTAGACACCACTTCTTTCATGTATACGCGAGTCAGTCTTTCCATTTTGTCCTTTTCCTTAATTGCTAGGAAGTGTGCCGATTTAGTCAACCGGTCAACGATCACCCAGATGGTATCGCATCCCGTCGGTGTCTTAGGCAAACCCGTAATAAAATCCATTGAGATGTGTTCCCATTTCCACATTGGGTGTTCCGGTTGTTGCAGAAGACCAGATGGTTTCTGGTATTCTATTTTGACTCTGGCACAAGTCAAGCATTTGCTCACGTAGGTGGCAATGTCGGCTTTCATGTTCGGCCACCAGTAAAGTGCCTTTAAATCATGATACATTTTATCTGAGCCAGGGTGGATAGAATATCGGGACTTATGAGCTTCGTCCATCACTAGAGTTCTCAACTCTCCGTATCGTGGAACCCAAATCCGGTTCTCAAAATATCGGGCCCCGTCCGATCTGGTTTCAAGTTGCTTGTTCATGCCCCGCATGAGTTCCGACGGAAGATTATCATCTTTCAAAGCTTCCTGTTGCGCATCGCGAATCTGATCGGGTAAGCTGGCATGAATCGTGAGTTGCAATGCTCTCACCCGTCTGGGTTTATCTGTTTTTTTTCTGCTGAGGGCGTCGGCCACCACATTGGCCTTGCCAGGGTGGTACTTGATGGCACAATCATAATCTTTAAGCAGCTCGACCCAACGACGCTGTCGCATGTTCAGCTCCTTCTGATCGTAGATATGTTGGAGACTCTTGTGGTCGGTGTAAATGGTAAACTTGGTACCGTACAAGTAATGCCTCCATATCTTAAGAGCAAACACCACAGCTCCGAGTTCCAAATCATGGGTCGTGTAGTTCTTCTCGTGAACCCGTAGTTGTCTAGAGGCGTAGGCTATAACCTTCTCGAGTTGCATCAGCACACAACCGAGACCTTGTACAGATGCGTCACAGTGTACCTCAAAATTTTCCGTTCCCTCGGGGAGGGCTAAAATAGGAGCGCTACAAAGCTTGATTTTCAACAGTTGAAAAGCGGATTCTTGCGCGTCACCCCAGTTGTACTTAGTGCCCTTGTGAGTCAAAGCGGTGAGGGGTTGAGCAATTTTTGAAAATCCCTCGATGAAACGCCGGTAGTAGCCGGCCAGTCCTAGGAATTGTCGCACCTCAGTCGGAGTCTTAGGTGCTTCCCAGTTTTTGATGGCCTCTACCTTACCGGGATCGACATGTATACCATTCTAATTGATCACATGTCCTAAAAAGTGAACCTCGCGAAGCCAAAATTCACATTTCGAGAGTTTAGCATACAGTTGTTCCTTCTTCAATAGTTCCAGAATTACCCTTAGGTGCTCTTCGTGGTCAGTCTCGTTCTTGGAGTAGACGAGAATATCATCGATGAAAACAATCACGAACTTGTCGAGGTACGCCTTGCATACTCGATTCTTGAGATCCATAAATACGGCTGGCGCGTTGGTTAGGCCAAAAGGCATAACCAAAAACTCGTAGTGACCATACCGTGTTCTGAAAGCCGTCTTTGAGATATCTTCTTCGCGCACTCTCAGCTGGTGGTAACCGGATCGTAGATCAATCTTCGAGTAGTAACTCGATCCTTGAAGCTGGTCAAACAAATCATCAATTCGGGGTAAAGGATAACGGTTCTTGACCGTCACCTTGTTCAACTCCCGGTAGTCGATGCACATTCGGAAAGTCCCGTCTTTCTTTCGGACAAACAAGACAGGGGCTCCCCATGGCGATGAGCTAGGTCGGATAAAACCCTTATCCAACAAATCTTGCAACTGAGTGGACAACTCCTGAAGTTCCGCCGGTGCGAGTCGATACGGGGCTCGTGCTATGGGTGCTGCACCGGGTGTCAACTCGATTTGGAATTCGACTTGACGAATAGGAGGGAGTCCGGGCAAATCCTCTGGGAAAACTTCCGGAAAGTCTCGCACAACCGGTATGTCTTCAATTCGTTTCTCCTCCGGGGGTTTCTCAACAATCTGCGCCAAAATTGCCGGATGACCCTTTCGTAGATACTTCTGTGCCTTCAAAAGGGTAATGACGCTGGTGGTCATGCCGCTTCTCTCGCCTCGGACTGAAATGATCTCGCCGGAAGGGGTGGTAATATGGACTATCTTATCATGGCATATAATCTCCGCTCGGTTCTCGGATAACCAGTCCATGCCGACAACGACATCGAAACTACTAAGCGTAAAAGGAATAAGGTCGATATCAAAGACATGACCTGACAGTTTCAACTTACATCCCGCAAGTACATGAGTCGTTATTATAGTCTTACCGTCAGCTAATTCAACAGGAAACTTAGCATCTAACGGAGTTGGAGTAAGGTCTAAAAGTTGGCTAAAAGTTTTTGACACAAAACTCCTATCAGCTCCAGTGTCAAACAAAACAGAAGCAAAACAATCGTTTACAGGGAACTTACCAGACACCACATGCGGGTCATTGCGGGCTTGACCCGATCCAATCACAAACGCTCTTCCTTTGCCATTGCCTCCACCATTACTGCCACTTCCATTACCCCCGTTATTGTCATTCTGTTTCAGCTTGGGGCAATCCTTCCGGAAATGACCTTCCTGCCCACATTCAAAGCATCCCTTAGTTGTCATCGGTGGCTTAGGAGAACCCTTTTCCGCAAGGTCTCCTCTACATTCTTTCGCTTGGTGACCTATCTTTCCGCATCTTTGACACTTGACACGGTCACACTGGCCAACATGATGAAAGTTGTACCTGTTGCACTTTGGATATTTCCCAGCATATCCGCTCGAAACCTGCCCACTACCGTTGTGGTTGGTGTTGTGATTCAGAGTGTTGAAACTCCGAGTAAATTCGGGCTTACGGTAGTGGTGTTGCGGTGGGAGGTTTGAGGATGAAGATCTGGTGTTGTCAAACTTTCTCTTCCCGCTGTTCGGGTTGCTGTTGCTGTTACTGTTGCTGACGTGGTCATTACTCGGGTTGTCACGGGCTTTAGTGGTCGAACCCCTAGGTGGTAACGCACCTTGGGTCACAGCCTGATCCGTCAGTTTGTGAGCTAAACGGATCGCTTGTTGGATCGTGGCTGGTCGGGAAGACGTCACCATGCCCTGAATTTGCGGTGCTAAACCATCAATGTACATTTCTATTCTCTTGCTCGGCGGATCTACCATCCGCGGACACATCACAGCCAACTCGTGCGAACGAGTGGTGTAGGCTTCGATTTCCGAACCCACCATCTTCAACGACCAAAACTCCGACTCTAACTTCGAAATCTCTTCTCTCAGACAATACTCCTCTCGCATCATGTTTTTGAACTCCTCCCAGTTCATCGCGTTAGCCAGTTCCAATCCAAGGATCTGCACATTTGTACATCGTCTGTGGACACCTCTGAGTGTGCCTCTGGCTCAGTCGGTTCTTCCTCCGATTCCACTTCGGGTTCCTCCTCGGGATCTTCCTCGGGATCTTCTTCAGGCTCCTCTTCGGGATCTTCTTCAGGCTCCTCTTCGGGATCTTCTTCAGGTTCTACTTCAGGCTCTGCCCCAGGCTCGGCCTCAGGCTCTGCCTCAGGTTCGGCTGCGTTCTGAGCAAGTTGCATTTGTAAGACATCGCAACGCTCTAACGCTATCTCAGTTCGGGTCCTTGCTTCTTGGAGTTGGTCTTGCAAGTCTATCTTCTCAGCTTGCATCTTCATCATAACCTTCGTTTGTTGCTCACTAGTCTCTTGCATATCTTTCATTGCCGCTGCCATGCGGGCAATCTCCTCCTGAGTCTCGGTTCTGTCTTTAAACAGTCTGGAAACGTTCGCTCTCGTATAGCGCATGTAACCCACATCACGCTCCAAACAAGAAACGACAGCTGCGAGAACTCGCTATACAGGTTCGGTTATGGGTGGTAGGGTGTTGGGATAAGCAGGGTGGTTCGGGTGAGGCAACGGGGGAACTTGTTCACGGTAGACCATATGTCTGATCATGTTGGGGTACCAATCCCAGCTAACGTCGTTTTCATACAGGCCTCCGGATAGGCGGTACCTCTTCGGTGCGGGAGCTTCGAGTTCCGGGACTACGCGGGGTGGCGAGGCGGTAGGTAACTGAGGTTCCTTCCCGTGAGCATGCGTCATCGAATCGGATGATGATGAGGGTGGCGTCGACATTCCTACAGGTAAGCCGTGTATGCGCGCGCGTATGAGTGAAAATAGGTAAAGAGATAAGATTTCAAGACTACACAAACCTATGCAGTGCGTATCATTATAACTAATGGGTCGTCGCGGTTATAGTCTAGTATGCATGCAGCTTCTAGTTCGCTATAACCAATGGCTCTGATACAAATCTGTCACACCCTCAAAATCCACTAACGGAGTTTTACCGTCAGAGGGTGTGAACTGGCAGGATCGGAATCATTAGTTATAATCAAACCAAAGAAAAACGTTTAAATGTAAATAGGTGCGGAAGCGTAAAACCTTAATTCAAAAGTTGCGTCACGCAGGACGACTTAAAACCAAATGTAACTGTTAAAATTAAGTTTGCAGAATATAAGTATTTTCGTTTAATGCATGCTCCTAAACCGCGCGCCCGCCTCGGCTACCTGAGAATAACATACTAAAAGTGTCAACACAAGGTTGGTGAGTTCACAAGTTATATAAGATAAATCGTTTAGCGTTTTGCGTAACCTCGTTACGGCGTTTAAGTGTGCGTAACCACGTTACGACGTTTAAGTGTTGCGTAACCACGTTACGGCGTTTAAGTGTTGCGTAACCACGTTACGGCGTTTCAGTGTGCGTAACCACGTTACGGCGTTTAAGTGTTGCGTAACCACGTTACGGCGTTTCAGTGTGCGTAACCACGTTATGGCGTTTCAGTGTGCGTAACCACGTTACGGCGTTTCAGTGTGCGTAACTACGTTACGGCGTTTAAGTGTTTTGCATTACCAGATAGTGTTATGTCAAATTATATATCGATAGGTAGCTAATCTATACAACAAGTATCGCTAAGTGGTTCGCGACCGAAGCTGACTGTTTATCAAGTGCCCGTCACCAGGTCAATCCAGACCATGGTAAGTGTTAGCCAAAATTACACCCACTCAACCTCCAGTTGAGCTTAGCGTCGGGTGGGGTTTGTCAAACCCAGTAGTACTACTCAACAGTGACTCGCTATTCCAAATATTAACCGGTCCGATGTGTGGGACTTCAGATGTTACGTTTGCCGCTTAGCCTTTACAAGTGATATATAATTTATAACAAAATCTTAAATATGCGTTTATCTCAGAAAATACGTTTATCGGAGTATGTTATCTCCCCCAAGTGAAAAACGTTTGAAAACAGTTCAAAGAGCGGGGTAAGTGAAACTCACAGTTTGCGAAGAATATCCCGATCTAGATCACCAAGTGATGTGCGTCGTAGAAACTCTCTAGCGTTCTAAATAACAAAGAGATTTTCTAAGTATCGGTACGTTTAACGAGTCTCTAGACTCGGCACATAATACCTATGCACGTAACAGATTTCGTGTTTCGTTTGTGAATCGTGTGTGACTTAAACAAGTACAATTGTGATACGATACATGAGTGAGCAATTACTTTCGTGTCACGTACTAATAACATACTTTACTAGCAATTATCCCCGTAAGGGCATTTTGGTCAACAAACAAAATTAACTAACCATTATTCCCCATAAGGGCAATTTGGTCAATTCATGGCAATCAATTAGCAACTATTCCCCGCAAGGGTATTTTGGTCAAAACATAACAAATATACAAAAACTATCATATTTCATGCATTTTTACACAACTCAGCAGTTAGTTTCATTATGACAGAATTTCTACTTGAAAGATTGTACTATTTCACCGATCATAACGTCTCAATTAATTCACCAAAAATCACCACAGAAGCATACATATCTTAGGTTTCCAGAACATATTTTATCTTATTTTTATTCCACATATTTTTCTTATAATGACCAAAACATTACAGCAAACTCATATCAGTCAGATTCATGCGCAACAGAATCTTATTTGCAATTGCCGTTAAACGAAAAATCCAATAAATGCAAGACCACTTGGGTTTGGTTCCTAACTCAATGAGTCAACTTTCAGCAGTGGAACCAACCCAATTGGCCTCGTGGTTCATGAGATATAACATTTACAACTTAACCTAACAGCAGGTCTAACAGCTCAGCTTTGCACCACGTTTTTGTAAAATAATAAAAGTAAACTTCTACTTGTCCAAAAATTACAAACTTATACTTTATAGAAACTAGACTCAACCTAGTTTACTGCAGTACCCACAATCTCTACCAATTTTCACGTTTACACTTCGTTACAGTCACTTAAACATCGTATACACATTCTGTCCAGAATCTGTTCACATCAAAACTCAACAATTTAACTATCTATGGACCATAAATCAATCATATAACATGCTAGACACTACAACCACTATCCATGCATATCAATTACACCATACATACAAGATTAGGGTTTGTGTTTTAACTCAAATCAAAGACAACAATCAATCAAGCAACAACGTCAATACTAGTTATCAATCATCATGAATTCAACAACCATCATGTTAACTCATACATACATATAAAAATCGGCTGCCTAGGGTTTTCAATTAACCCATTAAACATCAAAATCAAACAACAAGAAGGTAAAGGATGATCAAATATACCTTCCTAGCACCTAGTTCTTCAATCAAAGGCTTGAGTTGATGGTGTATATGTGTGTGAAAGTGGACGGCAGCCAAGAGGATGAGGCTTAAGGTTTCCGATCGGGATTTGGGTGGAAGAAAGAATAATAAGTTAGGGTTTGTAGTTAATGTTATATTTATAGACATACTAGTTACACTCTAGTCCCTCTACTTTCAAGTGTTGTTTTTCTAGCCTAACCAGCTTGTTTTCGTCTTGAGTTAACGTTTATAATCATGTTATCACATAACACATAAGTCTAACACATAATTATCACATAATTATTGTTTTGACGTTTTTTGTTTATTTATCAATCGTTTGCGTCAACTCGTTTGCGTTTCGGTGCAAATCCCGAAAGACTACACATGTAGTAAGTGTTAAGCGTCATTTAAACCCTAGTTTAAATGTAATGATGTGTGCGTTATAGATTCAACGATCTTAAAGTTTGAATTGACGGAGTTGAGTTAACGGGGTTAACCTGAAATTGACGATTGTCACAATTGAATACAAAGAGGAAGAGATAGTGGAAAAATTTCTTGATGATCTCCCACCGAAATTGGAGATGTACACAGTTCTGATGAGAGAAGATAAAGATTTTGAGAAATTTGACTTGGAGAAGGTGGTTAATAAGTTACGTAATTTTGAACTTTACATGGCTCGAAAGGAGACGCCTACTGATCAGGTTTAGGATCCGGGAATGTATGGTGCTAAAGGCTCTCCAAACTCAGGTTCAAAAACAGAATCGACTGCCTACTACTCAGGGGGCAAACAAACTCCGCTCAAGATGGTCATGTGGTACTAAATATGGATGGTGACGTATGTTTTGTAGCGGGTGGAAGTAGTTCCTCAAAATCTCAGTCCTCAGCTGGTAATTTCTCAACCAGTGCTTCTAGTAAGAATTATACACAGATGCCAATGAGTGTGAAATCTGCTGAACAACAATTTTCTCTCTATGCCTCATTCATTGCCTCTTATGAGAACTAAATCAAAGGAAAAATAGTTGACCTTTCAACCTTGGATGAGGACTATGATCAGATAGACTCTGATGACATGGAAGAAATGGATCTGCAGTGGCAGATGGCTATGATAGTGAGAAGGGTGAAGAGATTTATGAAGAAAACTGGTAGAAAGTTCGTTGGAGAAAGACCGAGGTTTGACAAGTCAAAGGTTCGCTGCTACAACTGTCAACAAAATGGCCACTTTGCTAGAGAATGTACAAATGAAAGAGTCGAACGAAGTCAGAACAGGCCTACTCAACATAATGGAAGTGGAAATGAAATCAATGCTATGGTATCTCAGCAGAACGGTGGGTATAACTGGAATATACAAGTTGAGGAGGTGATCGAACAGGCAAATCTGGTAAATATCGAAACTGGAAGATGTGATAAAGAGTCAGTGGAGAATCAAGCATACATGGCAGAAGTGAACGATAAGCTCTCAGAGCTATGTTCTGAATCTCATTGTGAACAATGTGAAAAACACTCTGATCAATTGAAAGTGTTAACTGATCAGTTTGTTAGTTTGGATATTGAATTAAAAAAATTAAAAGAAGAACATCACTATTCTAAAACTAAAGAAAATAGCTACTCGGTAAAAATAAAAGCTAGTGAAAAAGACATCAGAAGCCTTAAAGCCACCCTAGCTGAAAAATACAAGTAATTGATCTTAGCTATGAAGTGTTAGAAGAAAAGACCAAACTAATAGTTGAAAGGACAAACAGATAACTGATTACCAGGTAAAAGTGGTGGAATTGAACAATTTAAAAATTCCTCTGCGATGTTGGACCATATTCTAAGTGTTCAACGTTTCCTAGTTAACAAAGGGGGAACTGGATACACAAAAGTTCCATCACCATACAATAATAATTATACTTATAATCCTAGTAATCAGCAATCCGTTAGTGTTGGAATTAGTCAGACAATTCCAATCAGAGTCACTACTAAAAATACCGAATTTAATGAGAGTGAAGCAAGTTAGACAAGTTCTAATGTCACAAGTCCTGTCTCATCGAATTCGGACAAATCGTTTGAATCTGGTGAGATGAAAGATGAGGTCGTGTTACTGAAACGAGGGGAGGATTACATGTTTGATGAAAAGAAATCTCTCCTAAACCCGTTTGTTCCACCATATGTGAGGCAAACTGATAGTAACACAACCTGATCATCTACAACAACTTTTGATACGAATGTTCAAAAGAAGACAAATAGTTTGAACAAAAGTTGTTTTAGATGCAACAGAAAAGGACACTTTGTCAATGACTGTCCTCTGAAACGGAGAAAATCTAGAAATTTGAGGCCAACTGAAACTGAGAATAAAACGAATACTAAAAATGATGCTTGTAAGAATGCTAACACATCAAACTTCAATCGTTGGACTAATCCAAGATTTCAAAGAAACCAGTCTCGTTTTTTCCCAGAGAACCACCGAACCAACAATTATGATTCCATAAATGCTATAAATTCAAGAAGGTTTGGATGGCCTCATAGCCAGTCATCTAGAAATTTTCCTTTCAGATCACATGGAAACTTTCCTCAAAAGAACGTTGGGCAACCAATGTACTGGATGCCGGATAACAGGTTTGATCAACCCAAAACCAGAAGGTCTTGTGTCCCCCGTTTTTAATTCATTCCGTTAATTGTGCAGGAACAGTCGAGCAGGGCTGTAAACAATATGTGGGTTGTTGACAGTGGCTGTTCCCGGCATATGACTGGTAACAAGAAATTGTTACGTGATTAGAAGACTGTTCAAGGAGGAAGGGTTAGTTTTGCAGGAGAAAGTGGAGGAAGAATTACTGGTATTGGTACTGTTACTAATAGGAGAATCAAGTTGGAGAAAGTTAATTTTTTGGAAGAGCTAAAGCACAATCTTTTGAGTGTCTCTCAGATTTGTGACAAAGAATATAGCGTGCATTTTACCAAAGATGAGGCACTCGTGCTTTATCCTGGTTTCAAGATTCCTGAAACCTGGGTTGTGATGAAAGCTCCAAGAGAAAAGATCACATATGTAACGGACATGAGGTCAACCGAGGTGGCAACGGAAGAGTCATGTCTTCTGTCAAAAGCAACAGAGTTTGAGTTAGAACTGTGGCACCGAAGAATGGGTTATATTCATCTTCGTAAGATGAACTACATTGTCAAGAATGGGCTGGTACTTGGGGTTCCTCTAAAGAACTTCAATTTTGAAGACCAATGTTTGTCATGCAAGAGAGGAAAACAGCACAAGAAGTCACATCACTCCAAGAGGGTTAACTCAATTGTCAGCACTTTGGATTTGCTCCACATGGATCTTTTTGGTCCCATAAATGTCAAGAGTCTAGGAGGAACGTCGTATTATTTAGTAGTAATTGACGATTACTCGCGGTACTCATGGGTTTATTTTCTGAAGGCAAAAGATGAAACGGTTCAGTTGGTAATTAACTTGATTACCAAAGTGGAAAATATTGTTGGGAGAAAGGTAAAGTTCATCAGAAGTAACAATGGAACGGAGTTCAAGAACTACCAAATGGAGATGTTTTGTTTGCAGAAAGGGATTGAACATCAGTATAACACACCATATACTCCGCAACAAAATGGAGTAGCTGAAAGGAAGAACAGAACTCTAATCGAAGGCGCCAAGACTATGCTGGCAGACGCTAAACTTCCCGTGGTGTTCCAGGCTGTTATATCCTTAATCGTGTTTTAACTGTTAAAAGATTAAATAAAACCTGTTATGAACTTAAGTATGGTAGAAAGCCAAACCTGAAAGGTCTTGAACCTTTCGGGTCCCCATGTTCGATATTAAAGACTAACTCTAAATTTGGTGAGAAAGCTGACGAAGGTATTTTGGTTGGCTATGTAGTTGGGACACCGAACAGAAAAGTCTTTAATTTATCAAAAGCAAGGTTGAGGTGGTCTGTAATACTGAAATTACTAGTTACAAATCACCAAGGCCTAGCATGGGACCAGCAGAGGCTTTCGATTATGATAAACTATTCAAATATTTTAATATGCCTTACTTGGATTTTACAGACATAGATGAGAAGATGGCAACTCAGATGCTGTTAGACGAAGAAGAGGCCATTGTGCAACGTCTCCAATATAATGAAAATCAACCTATCACGTCAAGTGCGGTTGAAACTCCAGCTGTCTCGACTGAAGATGATTTCTTCAATCCATTTCACACTCAACATAACTCAGATGAACTCTCTTCAAATCTTGAGAATGATTTGGATGTTGGTCCTGTACAAACTACCAAAATCCATAAGATTCATCCTTTGGAGAACGTGATAGGTAATCCTCCTGATGGTGTGCGTACTAGAAGAAGTTTGGATGAGAACACATGTGTGTATGCAAGCATTAAAGACACTGGTATTATAAATGAATGCCTGTATTCCTGTTTTATCAGTCAGATTGAACCAAAGAATTATCAAATGGCTCTAAAGGATAGCTCGTGGGTAGAACCCATGCAGGAAGAACTGGCACAGTTTGACAAAATGGAAGTATGGCAGTTAGTTGAAAAACCACCAGATGTGAATGCTATCGGTACGAAGTGGGTATTCAAGTGTAAGAGAAATGAGAAAGGAGTAATCATTCGCAACAAGGCCAAATTAGTAGTAAAAGGATTTAATCAACAAGAAGGGATTGACTAAAAGGAAGTGTTTGCTCCTGTGGCAAGATTGGAGGCAATTCGAATGTTCCTGGCATTTGCTGCACATAAAGAGATGAAAGTGTTCCAGTCGGATGTTAAAAGTGCGTTTCTTAATGGAAAAGTCGATGAAGTGGTTTACGTCGAACAACCTCCGGGTTTCATTGACCCAGATTTTCCTAATCATGTGTACAAGCTCAGTAAAGCATTATATGGCCTACATCAGGCACCACGAGCCTGGTATGCAACTCTGTCATATTACTTGCTAGAGAATGGGTTTGAGAGAGGGAAGATTGACAGTACTTTATTTGTAAAGAGAAAAGGGGGTGATTTTCTTCTCGTCCAAGTCTATGTGGACGACATTATCTTTGCTGCCTTAAGAGTTTCTATGTGTCAGGAGTTTGAAGCAGTAATGAAGAGAAGGTTTGAGATGAGCGCCATGGGTGAATTAACTTTCTTTTTGGGGTTACAGGTAGATCAGAAGAAGGATGGCATGTTCATTCATCAAACTAAGTATGTTCACGACGTGCTTAAGCGCTTTAAAATGGACGATTGTGCTCCGTTTGACACTCCAATCTGCGTTAACCATAAACTTCGAGCTGATTCTTAGAGTGATGAAGATGTGGATCCTACCCAGTATTGGGCAATTATAGTTTCTTTAATGTATCTAACTGCCTCTAGACCTGACATTATGTTAGCAGTTTGTCTTTGTGCTCGTTTTCAGGCCAACCCCAAGGAATCACACATGAAGGGGGTGAAAAGGATCTTGCGGTACCTTAAAGGAAAGTCTAAATTGGGTCTCTGGTACTCAAAAGGAGGAGAACTGGATCTGGTAGCATACACCGACTCTGACTATGGAGGATGCAATCAGAACAGGAAGTCCACAACCGGTGGATGTCAGTTTCTTGGAGGAAGATTGGTGTCGTGGCAGTGCAAGAAGCAGACCTCTGTAGTCATATTCACGTGCGAAGCATAATACATGACAGCCTCGAACTGCTGCTCCCAGGTTTTATGGATACAACAACAGATGCGCGATTATGGTCTGAATTTCACTCAAACTCCTATTTACATTGATAACACTGCTGCAATCTCAGTAACTAACAATCCCGTTAAACACAGTAAAACTAAACATATTGACATTCGTCATCATTTCATACGGGATTGTGCTGAGAAGAAATTAATTATGCTTGAAAAGGTTGATTCACTGGATAATTTTGCCAATCTTTTTACAAAAGCGTTTGACCGATCTCGTTTTCAAAACCTTGTTGAGCTTAATGGGATGATCAATCCCGAGTAACCTTGTTTTCCATATGTTTTTATTAAAAAAAAAATTATCGTTAAGCCTCTCAAAGATTTTTCAAATATCAAGGATAAGGCAAGATAGCATATACAAAGTATAAGAAAGATCGGGAAGACGAATCGGAAAGTCGACACGTGAATATTGATTGATCAGACACTACGGGTCGAAGTCAAATCTAGGTGACTTGGGGAAAGCCAAATACGCCTTGAGAATAGATAGGAGGCATCACAATCTATCATGTGATGTCCATATAAATTTTGAGCTTAATTGAACCTAATCCGCATCACAGAAGCAATGAAAACCATACTAAGTTGTATACCTGCCTACAACCTGTTTCTCTATGTCATAATACCGCTGAACATGGATCTGTGTGACAACCTCTTAATCAGTATGATTCCTGTTCGGATCTTTTCTAAAAATATGCTGGGTCTCTACGAGACTGAAATTTGATCCCGTCCTTTTATTTAACTTTTGTTATGTATTTTGTCTTATGATTTAACATCATTAAACACTTGGTTACTTGTTTTTGATCGTTTATTTTTATTTTTAGTTTTATTTAACCTCGCTATGGGCGAACTTATCTGAAGGGCGAAGTTGACTAAAGCTTTTGATGTGTTGCAAAACACATAGATTTTTATCCCGATTTTGTGTCGTTTTGTGCGTAAACCGTTAACGAATATAAATTTTTCTTGCATGAAATTAAATGTTTGTGTATATGATAGGTCCCATGTTGAAGAGAGAGAGAAAACGAGTTAAATGAAAAAAGAATCAGCTAAAACGGAGCTCGGATGAAGCCGGTACGCAAAAACGAAGATAAATGAGCTGAAAGTCGAAAAACGTCAGAAAACTTCATGTTCAAGCTACGCGACCAGGTCATACCATTCAAGAAGCATGTGGTAGATTCAAAAATGTCACAAGGCTGCCAAGAATGTTCAAGAATCAGCTACCACATCTATTTTGTCATCTAGTGGGCCTAGTGGGCTTGTTTTAACCTATTTTATATTAGGAAGAAGTTGTTTTAACACATATATAAAGGGTTTATACCCTATGAACAATTTTAGAACATATTTTCCAGCCACCATACCTGCTTTAGAGGAGAAACCAAGGAAGACAAACTTACGGTTCTATCTTTTATCCTTCGGTTGTCGGTTTTGACTATTTTAACGTTTGTGAGTTCGTTTTTGGTTTTTAAGCATTCAAACCTTTAGTAATCAGATTTATATGAACATGTTTATCATTTATATCTATTTTATCTACTGTTCATCAATCATGTTTGGCTAAACTTGTTAGTTCTACCTAGGTTAGATGAATATTGTTAGGTTTTAATGAGTAATATGGATTGTTGATTATCATGACTTGAATTGCTATTGAAAGTTTGGTTTAATATTGAATTAGGTTGTGTTTAGTGGCTGTGATTTTATTAATTATACTCATAAACCTCTTGCTTCGATTGGTTGAATTAGTTTTGATTGATTGTATCTTGTTTGATTCTTTACTTTGTGTTTAGGGTTTGTTTGCGGGGTGATCAACCATAGGGTTTAAGTGAGTGTATTAATTGAATATAATCAGCGGGTGAACACCTTCTTAGAGACCGAGAGGTGATAGGAAGTAAGGTCGTCTCATAGCTTTTACTTGTTAGGATTAGGACCGCGCAAGAGCGGGTTCGGTTCTTGTCGGGTTTGGGTTTTTGAGCGATTAGTTGATCTAATTTAAGTTAAACTAAATTGTTCCTCTATCCTTGGTTGCGTAGTATTCGTCTCCATTAAGGTAGTGTGTCGGTGAGACCGAGAGGAGGGTCGGCATTAGAACACTTTAACAGTTCGTTTCCCGGTTTGTTCTTAAAAGCAATTAAGTGTAAGTTAGAGTTTGTTAGAGAGACTGAGAGGTGATGTAGCTTTCTTGAGTGAACCTTAGTTGTGTCATCCATTAAAGTAATTTAGGCTAAGTAGTTAATTATCTTAAAAATCATTTAAATATTCTTAGGTGAGTCTTGGTTAGGGTTAAGTATCATTAACGTTTTCAAGTGTCCTTGTGTTCGATACTCGGACTTCCATAGTGCTATACTATTAGTAATCGGTACACTTGCCGGTTTTGTGTGGTTTCTTTAGGAGTCTTGTTTAATAAATTTAAAGCTTAGTTGTGAAAGCATCATTATACCCACATCAAGTTTTTGGCGCCGTTGCCGGGACACGGTTGAGGCGTATTGAGAACGACTCGATTTAGGGACTTGCCTATTGTATTTCGTATTTAAATTTAGATTAGATTAGTTATTTTAATTAGTTTAGTTTATTTTAGTTTAGTGTAGTTTAAGTTTAGTTTTATTTTTTTCTATTTTTATCTGGTGCCCGTGATCCGTTTCTTTTGAGTGTTTTTTTACAGGAAAAATGTTTAGATTAAAAGTTTGAGAACCATCGTGCAAAGTTTGTGGCGGAAATCTCTGTGTGCATGATGCTTATGAGAGGAGAAATATAGAAGTCGAGGCACGGAAAGCTCCATGGGAATCACTTTTGGCAAAGCCTCCTTCATACCGATTTGCATATGATCAAATGGGGAACTTCTTAGGTATAAAGATTTATCAGGGAATATATTAGAGCCCACCCCGGTATTGGGGGAAATAATGGATGATGTGTTGTTTGCTATTAGAAACGATTTGGAATATATTCCACCTTTGAATCCACATTTGTTTGAAACCCTGAGTGAGATTGAAGATACCAGAATGGGGGAACAGAGAGTAGAGGAGTATGTTCCCTCTTGGGAGGAAGAATTTAAGGTTGAGTTTGGTGAGGAGTTGATGGACTTTGCCATTACGGATGAAGGCGAGTTTGACCCACTTGGTTGTATAAAGCTGCTTGAAGATTTAATATATAACGAGCCAAGTGTGGGGATCGAGAAGGAGCTTTGTAATGAGAGCCATGAGGTAGTTAGTGATTTGTTCCTTCTAATACTTTACCTCGATTGTGAAAAACCAAAACACGAACCGTACTCAATCTCCATTCGGGACATGCTAAGGTTTAAAAATTTGGCTAAAAGAGTTAGTAGGAGGATTTTTAGGCGAAGAAATTATAGTGTGATGAAGAGATTGACTTCCCCATTTCACTTCTTTGAACCATTTTTGGGGGAATTCAATAGTTGGTGGGCCGAGTTTAATTCATATGGCCGGGTCCATGAGAGTTGTGCAATTGGTTTCTTCCCGACCAATTGTAAAAAGAGAGAGTTGAGGAGCATCGATGGGAAGAGGATAAAGGAGAAGCCTCCTGATTGAGGTTTCAGGAGAGAGTCCGACTGAAGACTTTTCAATAAACTTAGCGCTTCCCAGGAGGCAGCCCGGTATTATCTTTCCTTATTATTTGATTTTCATTTTTTATTTTTATTTCCGAGTTTTGCCGGGTGTTTCTTCTCTTACTTGTAGGTTATTCCTTGGTTGGTTGATGACGGTTGATGAGCTGGAGTTTTAAACAAGTGTGGGGATGCAATTTTCTTAAGGATTGCCGCTTTCGTTCGTTAGTGATAGTTTGATAGAGAGCACTGGAGTTTTAAGCTTGCATTCGAATAGGAGGGCTAGGAACATGATTCACCGCACACTTGCATGATCACATATACCAGGGGAGCATGTTCTACTTTAATTTTCTTTATGTTTAGTTTTGTCTTTTCCTTGTCTCACATTGAGGACAATGTGAAATTGAAGTGTGGGGATGAGAAATTGATGTTATTGGCAAAAATAAAAAAATATTGAAAAAATAAATTGATTGAAAACTTAAAAGAAAAATGTCCCAAAAAAATTTAATGAATATTTTTGCAAATAATGGAAGATGATAGTAAAATCGGAAATTGTTTTTTCAAACTACTAATAATATGAGATAAATAAAAGAAAACACACTTAACTTGGGATGTGTCGGTAGGCTCAGCGTTGAGAATGAAAAGGCAATTTGATAAAATGGTTAAAACGGAAATCTTTTGTGGGTAAAGCGTTTTGTCCGTGGAAGATAAGTAATGAAAGGTCGTGCCATACTCAAGCCTCAATTATTGGTATGAAAAGTGAAAAGTTTAAAATTTTGAATACGTTATCATATGATGCTTGGGTAGGTTTAACGTTAGAGTATGCCGTGTAGCCTGTGATATAAATCTTAAACTGCTAGTCTAGTGTTTTACACCTCATTGGCGTATGGTTTTATAACCTTAAATCTTGTATTGATGGGATGCCCCGGGGTCCCGAGACCATGGGTCTGTATGCAATCTATTTATCTGGGTATTCACAATTCCTAAGTGGGGTTGTGAATATTTAAAATAAAGCTAAAAAGAGCAAACCCGCAGTTTTCTGCCACATAAGTCTTTAAACATGATCCCAAAAGTATAAAAGTACAAATACACTACAGACTTGATCATCCACGCTGTTAGCCATGTGGGGTCCCCTTGCTCGCGTCTCATTACCAGTAAGAAACGGACCACAAGGGACACGCTACATGTAAGCCCTACAGATGAAATTTTGCATGCTCACCTATGGTAATGGTTGGGTGTATTGCTTGATAACGGGGGTATGTCATGTTGTGGGGAACACCGGCTATTAATTAATTGTACCTTAATCATATCTAATGGCTGCTTGGTAGACTTTGATGCTTAAGCTTAGGTGGATAAACAATACCCTTGATCGTCTTAACTATTTATAAAAAATAGAGCAACAAAAGTTTTAAATCTGCTAATTTTGAGGTTTAAGTCAAGTTGGGGTGGTCTGGTCTGCTAATTTTTGGTTTTTAAGCATTCAAACCTTTTGTAATCCGATTTATATGAACATGTTTATCATTTATATCTATTTTATCTACTGTTCATTAATCATGTTTGGCTAAACTTGTTAGTTCTACCTAGGTTAGATGAATATTGTTAGGTTTTAATGAGTAATATGGATTGTTGATTATCATGACTTGATTTTCTATTGAAAGTTTGGTTTAATATTGAATTAGGTTGTGTTTAGTGGCTGTGATTTTATTAATTATACTCATAAACCTCTTGCTTCGATTGGTTAAATTAGTTTTGATTGATTGTAGCTTGTTTGATTCTTTACTTTGTGTTTAGGGTTTGTTTGCGGGATGATCAACCGTAGGGTTTAAGTGAGTGTATTAATTGAATATAATCAGCGGGTGAACACCTTCTTAGAGACCGAGAGGTGATAGGAAGTAAGGTCGTCTCATAGCTTTTACTTGTTAGGATTAGGACCGCACGAGAGCGGGTTCGGTTCTTGTCGGGTTTGGGTTTTTGAGCGATTAGTTGATCTAATTTAAGTTAAACTAAATTGTTCCTCTATCCTTGGTTGCGTAGTATTCGTCTCCATTAGGGTAGTGTGTCGGTGAGACCGAGAGGAGAGTCGGCATTAGAGCACTTTAATATTTCGTTTCCCGGTTTGTTCTTAAAATCAATTAAGTGTAAGTTAGAGTTTGTTAGTGAGACTGAGAGGTGATCCAGCTTTCTTGAGTGAACCTTAGTTGTATCATCCTTAGGAACCGGTGTCGTGAGAATCCTCAATCCATTATCTTATTATACCTTCAATATGATTCTACCTAGGTAGACGTTTTCTCCGATTGCAGTCAAGTTTCCAAGTTTCGTCAAGAGTTTCATTTAATTAAGTTAAGTTTAGATAATTAATTTAGTTAAAGTAATTTAGGCTAAGTAGTTAATTATCTTAAAAATCATTTAAATATTCTTAGGTGAGTCTTGGTTAGGGTTAAGTATCATTAACGTTTTCAAGTGTCCTTGTGTTCGATACTCGGACTTCCATAGTGCTTTACTATTAGTGATCGGTACACTTGCGGTTTTGTGTGGTTTTTTTAGGAGTCTTGCTTAATAAATTTAAAGCTTAGTTGTGAGAGCATTATTATACCCACATCAGCTTCGCCCCGGGGGTTTTCCAAAACTATATAACAGGAAAGGGTGGTGAAACCTGGTCAAACATTTAAACAATAAACCCTAGGTGAACTTACCTTTGAATCAACATCTTCTAAATATGTTTTTCATCTGCGATTTAGGTCTCTCGAGTTCTCTTGATGCATAATTCGTGTTACTCGATTATTAATGTGTTCAATAATGACAGTTTTGATTTGATTTTCGCATAAAACCCTTAACCCATTATTTTCAAATCGAGTTAAAATTGTTTTGATATAAATAAAGTTATTCGAAACCTTAATCTCACTACCCTACTCATGTAATTACTCTCTGATTGACCATTCTTCAACTTAATCATGTTTTATTGATGAACCGTTTTTGCAACGAAGTTAGGGTTACGGCGAAGTTACTCTTAACTTCGCTAACACCCCAACATCTCCGCATTCACACTTGAATCAATCATCGTTGTCTTTGCTCGTGTACTGAACACTTGGGGACTGAAATGTTTAAGCTTACTACATACCTAGCGAAGTTATATCTCAAGCGATCTCACTAACTTCGCTAAAGCCACAACTTCGCCTGTATCATAACAACAAAGTTGTAACCTGTTACCACATGTATCTAACTTAGCTCGTTTAACTTTGCAGATATGGCTGCTGCGGCTGGTGCTGGTGGTACGGGTGGTGACGAAGGAGGGGATGATAAGAGACAATTCTTTCCGGGTCACAACATGTATGTCACCTTGATGGTCGTGGAGCTGATGACTTTCGTGAGATCATTTCGCTTATTATTCGCTCACGTATCTTTCATGCCATTACAACTACTGTACAGATATCGTTACCGAATATAAAAGACTTCTGGAGGACAGTTGAATATGATTGTCGGGTTGAACCTCCAGTGATGCGTGCTACTGTCAACAATCAAGTGGTACAATTCTCGGCAAATCAGATCAGGGAAGCTTTACAGTTTGGGGCTGAGATGACTCAGGACCCTACTGAGTTTTTGGCTACCTTCAGAAATGGCGCGTTTCTTCGTATGGGGTATTCAGGTCTGTTGGAGGATTCTCAGAAGCGAAAAGGGTTTTTGTTAGATCAGTGGCGGTTCTTGATGCACGTGATGATTGTGTGCATGTCTGGTCGCAAGGCTGGTTCGGATGGTATGGTTGCGACGATGCAATCTGCAATGGCTGCATTGACTTACAACAAGGCTTACAGTTTCAGTCAGATGGTATTTTATGAGATCGATCGTCAGCGACGCACAGTTGCACGGGAACGGGTTTTGATGTACCCACGATTCTTACAGATGATTATCAATCATGTTGCTCCAAATCTACCACATCGTCGTCCTATTTCTTATGTGGAGAGCATCAATAAGAGAACTTTTGCCCAATGTCGATCATCTAGTGCACGTAGCAAGACTGAGCTACGTCCGAGGCATACTGCTGTTTTGAGTATCTTGTCAATCCAGCTTACGTTGCTCCACCAGATGATGAATTTAATGATCGAGTACCTCTACAAGCCCCTATTCCTCAACCAACTCCTGTGGTTCAACCACCACCTGTTAATTAAGACGTTCCTATTGTAGATCCTGTTGCAGCTCCAGCAGAACAGGTTGATCTTGAGGCTGCCCTTAGAGGGCAAGGTTTCTTCGATATGGATAAGGTTGATCCTGCTAAAATTCAAGCCTCGGTGGGTGATGTTACTGCTATGCCTTCTTCTACAGTTGGTCCATCTGTGGGACCATCCATTGCTTCCGTGGAGGATTCAGAGGAAACCTTATCTGATTCTTCCACCGATGACGCTGTGGAATCACATCGTGTTCTTGTTGCTTAAGAAAGAATCCAAGGAAAACGAAAGAAGGATTCTGATGATAGTGAGTCAGACTATGAGGATGAGCTGTATCGACTTGTACGTAGATCAAAGTGGGCCAGAGCTGGAGAAAGTTCAAGTGTTGTCCATTTTACTCCACCGTCGTTATTGGGTATGTCTATGTTACCAACATCGTCGTATGACCCTTTGCCAGTGATCTCGAGTGTACCAATGATGGATGTGTCTACACCATCTGGTATAGCTCCTTCTACGGTACAGATGTCTGCACCAGAGATTGTTTCTATGCCACCTCCTACTTTTACTCCATCAGAGGTGGTTGCTAGATTTGTTGAGTCCACACTAGTAGCGACTGTTGGGTTATCTGTCTCTATGCCAACCCCAGTTACTTTTCAACCTACATCTGATATTCTGACGAGTTTGGGAATTCCACCACCTTATGCTCAAGATATATCTCATATGCGGTTTGATTTTGATGCTACACTGTCTGATTCTGAGAGGATTGCAGCACTTGAACGAGTTGTTGCCGAGTAGTCAAGGATAAACCTCATTCAGAAAAACGCTATTCAGCGGCTTGTGGCTGAGAACCAGATTCAGTCATCACTTCTCATTGAACACGGTAAACTCTTTGATGCTCTTAAACAGTTCTTAGCATCTCAGGGGAGACTAGCTGCAAAGGTGATGAGCTAAGAACAAAGAAGAGACAAGACAGAGACGATGATCCCAATGCATCAAAAGATGAAGGTGGTGAGTTGCCATGAACTGAACAAAATCTTGGGACTTCCACATCTCAAGGGGAGTCTGTTGGTCCGTCTGGCAGTACAAGTGGTGACACAGTGGTGGTTTTAGATGATGAGGATGAGTTGGGTGATGATGTGTTGACGGCGAGTGATTGAGAGAATTGGTGAACAGATAGAAATTGACAGTGGGTTAGAGGAAGGAGAGGTAGTTGATGATAGTGTTGAGCACGATATTCCATGTGTTGATCAAGAAAACGTAGTTCAAGAAGAAAATGTGTCAGGAGATTCTTAATAGGAAGAGCAGCCAAGATGGAAAGAAGGCTGTGCTTAACGGTTCGTCAAGACAAAGAAGCCAGTGGTACCTACAATGTTCAAGAAAAGTTACAATATCAAGGGCTATGCTGAATTGAAGAAAGGTATTATCTGCTGGTTGTATGACGAACAACTAAAATTGTTTGTGATTAAGCAATATGATGGGGTTCAGTATTTTAATAAGGAATTGAGATCGCTTAACACCTTTCCTGAGTGCGAGGTGAAAGATTTGGCTCGACTGAGATTGATAAATAGAAGCGATGATAATTTTGCAAGGTGGGTAGGGAAGATTGTGTGGAAGGAGAGTGTTAAGTAGAAAAAGTTTGAGTTCTTGAAGCCTCAGAAGGGGAAGTTGTATGAAGATAAGGAACGTGGTATGCGGGCGGATGGTAAGCCCTGGATGGTGATGAAATACAAGCCAATTCGGTGTTTGAAAGAGGTTCCGCTGAAGCTTATGCCACAGGATGTGCTGAAGGATCTCAAGTGGTGGTTTGTTGACTGCCAGACTGCTAAAGCTGTGATGGAAGATGAAGATGAACAGGAGATCTTGAGAGCGTATGATCCAATGCACTTGGTTAATTTGTCTCAAGCGGACTTGCAGGTACTCAATGACAGGAAGATTTTTTATATACCTGCGTGGAAAGATGAAGCAAAGAAGTACCAGAGGGTGGTCTCTGTTTGTGTAATACAGGGAGTTCATGCTTGAAGACGGATAGTGCATGCTTTTTGGGTTGCAAGACACGTGAAAGATGATAGAGATATGAAGTTACTGCCAAGGGGGACTCTGTTGGTGCATGATGCCAGTAGTTCATTTATCTCGTGTTAATTGTGTCTGTAATCCTTACATTGTTCGTATTATGTTGAACGTGTTAGTTTGCTTTTAGTATTGAGCGAACTTTTTAAGTGGCGAAGTTAGGGACAACTTCGCCTAGTATGTTAGGAGAAGTTGTCGCACTTTATAAACCTAACTTCG
This sequence comes from Bidens hawaiensis, assembly GCF_021521415.1. Classification (NCBI taxonomy): domain Eukaryota; kingdom Viridiplantae; phylum Streptophyta; class Magnoliopsida; order Asterales; family Asteraceae; genus Bidens; species Bidens hawaiensis. Next base: position 212,573 of record NW_027494287.1, on the reverse strand, counting down.
GCTCATTTGTGGGTGACTTTTGACGGCTGTATTTGTGACCTTTGTGTTACGTGTATTTGTGACGGCTGTATTTTTGATGGCTGTATTTATAAACCTAACTTCGGCTCATTAAGGATGAAGATAAGTATAAATTAGTTCCTCCTCCTTTTAATGATAACTATTAATTAAAGGTTGACAAAGAGAAGCTTATCTGGATAAGCTCAAGAGGGTATTTAGTGAGAAATACGAATTAATTGAAAACTACAAGAAGGTTTCTATGAATGAAGAAGGGGAGTTTGTGTTGAAGGTTAATGAAATAAAAGAAAGTGATAAATATGTTGAAGTTAAAGTTTCTGTGAAAGATCAAGAGTCAAGTGAGTCATTTGAAGACAACTCAAGTATTTCAAGTGAAAGGTGTTCAAGTTGTGGTAACAATAAGCGTAGAAATCAGAAAATAAAGAATTTAAAGGAAAAGATTCCTAAATTACCCAAAATAACACCAAATATGAAGAAACATAGTGAAAAACCATAAGCCATTTGACATCTGTGAAGGATCCCAAAAAAAGAAGAACAATGATGTAACTCAAACATTAAGAAGTCCCTACAAGAAAGAAAGTACTTCAATGAAACGAGATGGAGCAGAAACAAAGAGAGAAACTGAGTATCCACCCATTTACCCACTATTCTCAAATCATGAGCGTTTTACATTGGAGATGTTGAATATTTTGCAAGAAAGTATGTGAGCCCAATGAATGAAAGTGAACTGAATGACAAACAAATGAAGCTAGAGAAGGTCAAGTTTGTTAGAGGATCTGATGATAGGAGTACTGAAAATATCAATGTCTTTCAACCTATCTCAATAGACTTTGGAAAACCCATCACCAATCAAAAGACCATTGGTGTAGATACTCATAGACCCAGTGAAAGTTTCAAGAGAGAAAATTCTATAAATGAACACAAGGGAACGGTATGGTGCAGGATATGTTATGTTTATGGTCATCACACAGATTCATGCTAGGAAAGAGTTATTCCAGAACCTTTTACTATTTCTGACACTAAACTTTATGGTCAATACTTATGGTATGCATAAGAAGAGATATGAAGAGTATTTATAGAAAGGTATGCAAGTTGATGATAGAACTTCTAAAGGAAAGAAAAATGTTAAAGATGCATTTGAAAAGAAAGAGAAGGTGTTTGTGAAAAAGTTGGAGAAGAAATCATCCTCTAAATCCCGAAGTTCAGAAAATTCATTTGACTTTGTAAATTAAAAATCATCTGATTAGAAAAGACAATACAAGAAGAAGATTGTCAAAAGAAAACTAGGGAATGAGTTAAATGGTGATGAAAGGTTCTTATTGAAAACTGGATTTGAACCAAGAGGATTCTTGTGGAAGCCCAAGGATGAGTCTCCAAAACGAATTATCAAAAGAGAGACAGTATCTGAAGAATGCACAAGCATAATTCCCTACCTTGGAAATTTGTTTGAAGCTGGTTATGAGACTGATGAGTCTTGTGAACTGGTTTATGAAGATCCAAAAACAAATGTAAATACTGCTGTTGTTTCTGATGATTTGCAAGCTAGCATGGCTTGTGATTCATCACTCAACTAGTTAACTTTTTTTTCAACTGTGTAGGAACAATCCACAGAAGTTAATGATGTATGCATATGGATAGTGGATGTTCCAATCACATGACATGTGATAAGAGATCACTGGTTAATTATGAAGAAAAATTTAAAGGCCCTGTTGCTTTGCTTTTGGGAGTGATGAAAATGGAGGGAAAATTATGGGCAAGGGTATTCTCACAAATGGAAAAGTTTCATTTGACAATGTATTCTATGTTGAAGGATTACAATATAATCTTTTGAGCATATCTCAAATAATTGATAATGGTATTAAGGTTGGTTTTGATGAATCACATTGTTTCATCTTGAAACAGAGTTTGTGATACCACCTGAAATGATTATAATGATGGCACCAATAAATGACAATATGTATGAATTGAAAATGAAAGATGCTATTTTTAGAGGTGGAACTTGTTTTGTTTCTAAAGCTTCTAAAAATGAAACAAAGTAATGGCACATGAAATGTTATGTGAATTTGAAGAATATGAACAAACTTGTGAAATGTGATGTTTGGATGAAGAATTGATCAAAGAAGATTGGAATCTTCTCAACCTCCTCAAAGAAATGGCTAAGTATGGAGTAAGAGCAAACCGGGCACTTCAAGCAAGCCTAGAACTTATTCAAGCAATGCATTTTATTTTCGAGCAAAGTTATCTTCTAGAATTCTTCTAAGTTTTAGTTCGAGCAAACTACACTTAATCAAGCAAGGTTGTTTTTCAGTCGAGCAAGGTTTGTTTAAGAGCAAACTCTTGACTTAACCAAGCTTAAACCAAGTAAATTGGTGGTTCAAACACGGTTTTAATAAAGTGATCTCAAGCACACTTGAAGGAATTATGACGGAATTATTCTAAGGACTTCTACGAGCAACGTTCAGCCTCGAGCAAGCTACAGTGTGTTGGTGCATGAAGCTAGTAGTTCAGTATCTCTTGTTTAGTTGTGTCTGTAATCGTTTATATTGTTAGTTTATATTGAACGTGTTATTGTATGTTTGCAAATGTTTTAAGAGAACTTGAAGGATTAGCGAAGTTATGACAACTTCGCCTAGGATGTTAGGCGAAGTTTTCGAGGTATATAAACCATTTGCTTCGGCTGGTTTTAAATGATGTTTTGAACAATTGGTTTTGTGATTATCTGAATCACGTGTTAGCAAGATATCAAGTTTTATCTTATGTTCTTATCTGTTTGCATATATTCAACGTGTTAATCGTCTCGACACTCGTATCGTATACGTGGGGATTCCGCACCCTCGTGTTACGAGATAATCCTGTGTAGATCCGGCTGGGAACCTACAGTTGGTATTAGAGCATTTTGCTCTTGATTGTGTGGTTCGGGATTATCACACTGGTGTTAAGATCGTTCCGTTAAGACCATTCGCGGAACGAGTTTACGTTGAAATACCCTGTTTTTGTTAATTATAATTATTCCATCCTCATCCCTCATCAAATACACCCTTCAATCACCTCGCGACCTTCGAAATACCTAACCTGCAAAACCTCTTTGTTCCTCTGGCGAACTTGCCGTCACAAGAATTAGGGTTTTAGAGAACATATAAGTTTTTAGCGTAGTTGTTCAGCGAAGTTGTCAAGCCAGCGTAGTTGTTTAGCGAAGTTGTCAGCCAGCGTAGTTATTAGCGAAGTTGAAAAGCAGGCGAAGTTGTATCAACTTCGCTATTGCACACTGTTCACAGAAGTTGATATTTAAGGTTTGAGTCTTGTTTCAGTCAAGTATAACTTCGATAAACATCACAGAACTGGTAAAGATGGAGATTGAAGCCGGTTCAGCAACTAAAGCTCCAAAACTACTTAAAGGTACTGATTTCGTTGCATGGAAAGATAGATTTGAACAGCATGTGAAGTATCAAGACGAAAAGATGTGGGTCTGCATTCAAGATGGGTACATCCCACCAACAGCAATGTTTGAAGGCCGTGAACAGATTAAGAAGTACAGTAAGATGGAGGATGATGAAAAGAAAATGTATGAGGTAGAAGTAAAGCACATGCAACCATAACCATGGCTCCTACACAAGAGATTCTCCACACATTTATGAAATACAAAACTGCTAGAGAATTATGGGAAGCACTAGAGAATCGATATGAAGGAAATGTTGGAATACGTACCTCCAAGACAAAGCTGCTGAAAACTCAATACTCTGTATTCAAGTATCTAAAAAATGAATCACTTGACGACATCATCACACGATATTATCATCTGATGACCGAGCTGAATAACTACTCCATTGAATATAAGGAAGAAGAGATAGTAGAAAAGCTTCTTGATGCTCTCCCACCAAAATGGGAGATGTACACTGTTCTGATGAGAGAAGATAAAGACTTTGATAAGATTGATTTGGAGACGGTGGTAAATAAGTTATGGAATTTTGAACTAAACATGGCTCGAAAGGAGACACCGACTGATCAGGTTCAGGATCCGGGAATGTATGGTGCGAAAGTCACCCCAAACTCAAGTTCAAAATCTGAACCAACTGCCTACTACTCAAAGGGGGAACCAAACTCCACTCCAGATGGTCATGTGATGCTCAATATGGATGGTGACGTATGTTTCGTAGCAGGAGGTAGTAGTTCCTCAAAACCTCAAACCACAACTGGTAATTTCTCAACCAATGCTTCTAGCAAGAACTACTCACAGATTCCTATGAGTGTGAAATCAGCTGAACAACAGTTTGCTCTTTATGCCTCCTTCATTGCATCGTATGAGAATTACATCAAAGGAAAAATAGTCGACCCTGCAACTTTGGATGAAGACTAGGATCAGATCCACGCTGATGATCTGGAAGAAATGGATCTGCAGTGGCAGATGGCTATGATAGTAAGAAGGGTAAAGAGATTTATGAAGAAAACTGGTAGAAAGTTCGTTGAAGAAAGACCGGGGTTTGATAAGTCAAAAGTTCGTTGTTATAACTGTCAACAAAATGGTTTCTTTGCTAAAGAGTGTACAAATGTGAGAGTCGAACGAAGCCAGAATAGGACTGCTCAACAGAATGGGGGTGGAAGTGAAAATAAGGCTATGGTATCTCAACAGAACGGTGGATACAACTGGAATATACAAGTTGAGGATGTGTTCTAATAGGCAAATCTGGTAAACTTCTAAACTGGAGGAAGTGATAAAGAGACGGGGGAAGATCAAGCATACATGGCAGAATTGAACGATCAGCTCTCTGAGGTAAGTTCTGAACTTCATTGTGAACATTGTGAAAACCTGTCTGATCAATTGAAAACATTAACTGATCAGTTTGTTAGTTTGGACACTCAATTTAAAAACTTAAAAGAAGAACATCACTATTCTAAAACTAAAGAAAATAGTTACTCGGTAAAAATAAAAGCTAGTGAAAAGGATATCAGAAGTCTTAAAGCCACTCTAGCTGAAAAGATACAAGTGATTGATCTTAGTTATGAAGTGTTAGAAGAAAAAACCAAACTAATTGCTGAAAAGGATAAACAGATAGCTGATTACCAGGTAAAAGTGGTGGAACTGAACAGAAAAATTGAACAATTTAGAAATTCTTCTGCTATGTTAGATCATATCATAAATGTTCGGTGTTCCCTGGTTAACAAAGGGGGAATTGGATTCTCTGAAGTTCAACCACCATACAACAATAACTATACTTATAATCCTAGTAATCAGCAATCTACGAATGTTGAAATTAGTCAGACAGTACCAATAAAAGTTTCTGTTAAAGAAAATGAAGTTAATGAGAGTGAAACAAGTAAGACAAGTTCTAATGTCACAAGTTCTGTCTCGTCAAATTCAGACAAGTCGTTCGAATCTGGTGAGATAAAAGAAAAGGTTGTGTTCCTAAAACGAGGGGAGGACTATAAGCCTGATGAAAAGAAATCTTCCCTAAATCCGTTCGTCCCACCATATGTTAGACAAACGGATAGTAACTCAACCTCGACATCTGCAACAACTTCTGAGACGAAAGTTCAAAACAGCAAGATTAGTTTGAACAGAAGTTGTTTTAGATGCAACAGGATAGGACATCTTGTCGCTGACCGTCCTCTGAAACAGAGAAAATCTAGAAATATGAGACCTACCAAAACTGAGAATAAAACTAATACTAATTATGATGCTGGTAAGAATGTGAACACACCAACTTTCAATCATCGGACTAATCCAAGATTTCAAAGAAATCAGTCTCATTTTTTCCCAGTTAATTACCAAACCAATAATTATAATTCAATTAATTCACGAAGGTTTGGATGGCCTCATAGCCAGTCATCTAGAAGTTTTCCTTTCAAACTTATAGAAACTCTCCTCAAACTGACTTTGGGCAACCAAGGTACTGGATGCCAAATAACAGGTTTAATCAACCCAAGACCAGAGGGTCTTGGGTCCCCAGATTTTAATCTATTTCTTTAATTGTGCAGGAACAGTCAAACAGGGCTGTAAACAATATGTGGGTTGTTGACAGTGGCTGTTCTCGGCACATGACTGGTAACAAGAAATTGTTACGTGACTGGAAGTCTGTTCAAGGAGGAAGGCTTAGTTTCGCAGGAGAAAGTGGAGGAAGAATTAGTGGTATTGGGACTGTGACGAACGGAAGAATAAAGTTGAAAAAGGTGAATGTTATGGAAGAGTTGAAGCATAACTTGTTGAGTGTCTCTCAGATTTGTGACAAAGAATACACCGTTCATTTTACCAAAGATGAGGCGCTCGTACTTTATCCTGGTTTCAATTTACCAGAGGCCTGGGTTGTGATGAAAGCTCCAAGAGAAAAGAACACGTATGTAATGGATATGAGATCAATCGAGATGACAAATGATGAGTCATGTCTTCTGTCAAAAGCAACAGAGTCTGAGTCAGAATTGTGGCACCGAAGAATGGGTCATATACATCTTCGCAAGATGAATTACATTGTTATGAATGGGTTGGTACTTGGGGTTCCCTTGAAGAATTTTAATTTTCAAGATCAATGTATGTCATGCAAGAAAGAAAAACAACGCAAAAAGCCTCATCACTCCAAGAAGGTTTACTCAATTGTCAACACCTTAGACCTACTTCACATGGATCTCTTTGGTCCTATGAATGTAAAGAGTCTAGGAGGAACTTCATACTGTTTGGTTGTAACCGATGATTACTCTCGATACTCTTGGGTATATTTTCTGAAGGCAAAAGATGAGACAGTTCAGTTGGTAATTAACTTGATTACCAAGGTAGAAAATATTGTTGGGAGGAAGGTTAAGTACATCAGGAGTGATAATGGTACAGAGTTCAAGAACTATCAGATGGAGATGGTTTGTTTACAGAAAGGGATAGAGCATCAGTACAGTACCCCATATACTTCACAGCAAAATGGAGTAGCTGAAAGAAAGAATATAACTCTAATCGAAGGCACCAGGTCCATGCTGACAGATGCTAAACTTCCCGTGGTGTTCTGGGCTGAGGCTGTGGCTACAGCCTGTTATATCCTTAATCGTGTTTTAACTGTTAAAAGATTAAATAAAACCTGTTATGAACTTAAGCATGGTAGAAAGCCAAACTTGAAGGGTATTGAACCTTTCGGGTCCCCATGTTCGATATTAAAGACTATCTAAATTTGGTGAGAAATCTGACGAAGGTATCTTAGTTGGCTATGTTGTTGGGACACCCAACAGAAGAGTCTTTAATCTATCGAACAACAAGGTTGAGGTGGTCTGTAACACTGACATTACTAGTTACAAATCACCAAGGCCTAACATGGGATCGGCAGAGGCTTTCGACTATGACAAGCTATTCAAATCTTTTAATGTGCCTTACATGGATTTTGCAGACATTGATGAGAAAATGGTCTCACAGATACTGTATGACGAAGAGGAGACCATTGTGCAACGTACACAATATATTGAAAATCAACCATCCTCGTCAAGTGTGGTTGAAACTCTAGCGGTCTCGAATGAAGAAGATTTCTACAATCCATTTCACACTCAACCTCAGCCTCACTCTGATGAAGTGTCTTCAAATCTTGAGAATGATTTGGAATTCAGTCCGGTACAGACCACCAAAATTCACAAGAACCATCCTTTGGAAAATGTGATCGGTAACCCTTCTGATGGTGTACGTACTAGAAGAAGTCTGATGAACACACATGTGTGTATGCAAGCATTAAAGACACGGGTGTTATAAACGAGTGCTTGTACACCTGCTTCATCAGCCAGATTGAACCAAAGAATTATCAAATGGCACTGAAGGATAGCTCGTGGGTTGAAGCCATGCAGGAAGAACTGGCACAGTTTGAGAAGATGGAAGTATGGCAGTTAGTTGAAGAACCGCAAGAAGTGAACGCTATCGATACAAAGTGGGTTTTCAAATGTAAGAGAGATGAGAAGGGGATAATCATTCGCAACAAGGCAAGATTGGTAGTTAAAGGGTTTAATCAACAGGAAGGAATAGATTACAACGAAGTGTTTGCTCCTGTGGCCAGACTGGAGGCAATTCGACTGTTTCTGGCATTTACTGCACACAAAGAGATGAAAGTGTTCCAGTTGGATGTGAAGAGTGCGTTTCTTAACGGAAAAGTCGATGAAGTGGTATACCTAGAACAACCTCTTGGTTTTCCCAACCCAGATTTTCCTGATCATGTGAACAAACTGAGCAAAGCATTGTATGGGCTACATCATGCGCCTCGTGCCTGGTACGAAACTTTGTTAGACTACTTGCTGGAGAATGGGTTTTAGAGAGGGAAGATCGACAGTACCTTGTTTGTGAAACGGAAAGGGGGTGATTTTCTACTTGTTCAGGTTTATGTCGACGATATCATCTTTGTTGCCTCAAGAGTTACAATGTGTCAGGAGTTTGAAGCAGTCATGAAGAAAAGGTTTGAAATGAGCGCCATGGGCGAATTAACTTTCTTTTTGGGATTGCAGGTAGATCAGAAGAAAGATGGAATGTTTATTCATCAAACGAAATATGTCCATGATGTGCTTAAACGCTTCAAGATGGATGATAGTACCCCATTCGACACTCCAATCTGCGTCAATCACAAACTGGGTGCTGATTTCGATAGTGATGAAGATGTGGATCCCACTCAATATCGGGCAATCATAGGTTCCTTAATGTATCTAACTACATCTAGACCTGACATTACGTTTGTAGTTTGTCTTTGTGCTTGTTTTCAGGCAAACCCGAAGGAATCACACATGAAGGGAGTGAAAAGAATCTTGCGGTATCTTAAAGGAAAGCCTAAGTTGGGACTATGGTACTCGAAAGGGGGAGAACTGGATTTGGTAGCATACACCGATTCTGACTATGGAGGTTGCAATCAGAACAGGAAGTCAACCACCGGTGGATGTCAGTTTCTCGGAGGAAGATTGGTGTCGTGACAGTGCAAGAAGCAAACCTCTGTAGCCATTTCCACCTGCGAAGTAGAATACATGGCAGCATCGAACTGCTGCTCCCAGGTTTTATGGATACAACAACAAATGCGCGATTATGGTCTCAATTTCACTCAAACTCCTATTTGCATTGATAACACTGCTGCAATCTCAGTAACTAACAATCCCAATAAACACAGTAAAACTAAACATATTGACATTTGTCATCATTTTATACGGGATTGTGCTGAGAAGAAATTAATTTTGCTTGAAAAGGTTGATTCACTGGATAATTTTGCCAATCGTTTTACTAAAGCATTTGACCGATCTCGTTTTCAAAATCTTGTTGAGCTTAATGGGATGATCAATCCCGAGTAACCATGTTTTCTCTTTTATCTAAAAAAAAAAACCATCACTATCGCTTAAAATTATGTCGGTTGCTCAAGTTTGAAGGAAATATCCAAGGATATTTTTGGTCCTTACTTCTACATGTAGATTATAAGGATAGCCATTAAGCAGATGACTGAAAGTGACCGAGGCGGTTTATGATGGGTTTTTATTCTTTCGCTTAAAATTAGTCGTTCATACTTAGTCAGAGGGACACATACTCGTATGTGGTCGGTCCGGTTGATCCATTGGATCTTCAGGATAGCCGTTTACCTAAATACTATGACTTGATCGGGGCGCTAGAATTTTAAATTTTTTATTTCCGGGAGATGATATAATTTTTCAGTCTATAAGTTCGTAAGAATTTTCAATACGGTGATAAAATGAAAATTGATCCAACCTTGGAAAGTGATAGATAAACTGATTTTGTGTGCTTAACTGGTGAAGTTATTAGGCCTAAAAGACTCTAGAACAGTCATTGTATGTTATGGTAGCTTTCTATGGTGCGTAAAATTAGAAGTGATACAAACTAAATCTTCTCGATTTAATGTGGAGAATCATTCTGAGGTGTGCATGTCTCCATATACATCTTTCCGAATGATAGGCAGAAAAGTGATTACCCAGTCATACACGAGCCCGTGAGTGTTCTGATTCCCGCGAAGACAGTGTTATGTAATCTGCAGTGATCCAGATTCGGGACTTACAGTTGTATTAGACTTGCAGTTATATTATTGTCTTTATCTCTTAAATATATATATATATATATATATATATATATATATATATTTAACTATAGTTATTATCGTTGAGCCTTTGAAGCTAGTCTTGTTACAAATATCAAGGAAGAGGCAAGAAAGAATATTTTCTAAGTATAAGAAAGATCGGGGAAGACGACTCAGAAGTTCGACGTGTGCTCATTGATTAATCAGACACTACGGGTCGAAGTCAACTCGGGGTGATTTGGGGAAAGCCAAATACGCTTTAAGAATAGATAGGAGGCATCACAATCTCTCATGTGATGTCCATCTAAATTTTGAGCATAATTGAACCTAATCCGTATCACATAAGCGATGAAAACCATAATACCACTGAACATGGATCTGTGTTTCTTTATACCTGCCTACAACCTGTTTCTTTATGTCATAATACCACTGAACATGGATCTGTGTGACAGTCACTTAATTAGTATGATTCCTGTTCTGTCACACCCTAAAATCCACTAACGGAGTTTTACCGTCAGAGGGTGTGAACTAACAGGATCAGAATCATTAGTTATAATCAAACCATAAGTAAAGTTTTCAAACCACAAAAACATTCAAGTGTAAATAAGTGCGGAAGCGTAAAGCCATAAACCAAGAGTTGCGTTACGCAAGACGACTTAAAAACCAAAATAATAATAGTTTAAAACAAGTTTGCATAAACAATAACGTTCAAAGTAATGCATGATCCTATACCGCGCACCCGCCTCGGCTACCTGAGAATAACATACTAAAAGTGTCAACACGGGGTTGGTGAGTTCACAAGTGTATATAAAATAAAGCGTTTGCGTTTACGTTTGCGTTTAGCGTTTTGCGTTTAGCGTTTTGAGTTTAGCGTTTTGCGTTACCAGATAGTGTTAAATCAATTATATATCTATAGGTAGCTAGCCTATATAGCAAGTATTACTAAGTGTTCGACACCGAAGCTGATTGTTTATCATGTGCCTTGCCACCAGGTCTATCCCGACCATGGTAATGTGTTAGCCAAAATTACACCCACTCGACCTCCAGTCGAGCTTAGCGTTGGGTGGGGTTTGTCAAACCCAGTAGTACTACTCAACAGTGACTCGCTATTATCCAATACTAAACGGTTCGATGTGTAGGACTTCAGTTGTTTCGTTTGCCACTTAGCCTTTACAAGTGATATATAATCTAATAACAAAATCTAAAAGCGTTTCGGAGTATGTATTCTCCCCCAAGTGAAAAGCGTTTAAAAGAGTTAAAAGGGGAACGTGAAACTCACTGTTTACCAAAAACAAGTCACCCAAGTGATGCGCGTCACAGAAAACCCTCACTAGCGTTCTAAAACAACAAGGAGATTTTCTAAGTGTTGGAACTATTATCGAGTCTCTAGACTCGGCACATAATTCCTATGCATAAAATACGTTTCGTGTTTCGTTTGTGAATTGTGTGTGTCTCAACAAGCACATTGATGATACGTTACATGTGTGAACAACTATTTACATATCATGTATTAATATTGTACATTACTAGAATTTATTCCCACAAGGGCAATTTGGTCATAAACGTAGCAATTATTTAACAACAAGCATGTTTCATGTATTTTCACATAGTTCAGCAGCTAGTTTTATCAAGACAGAATCCTACTTGAAAGATTACTATATTCAATAGATCACAACATATCAAATAATTCACCAAAAATCGTCACAAAAACATTCATGAGTTAGGTTTCCAGAAAATATTTTATTGTATTTTTATTCCACATAGATTTCTCACAATGACCAAAACATTACAGCAAACTCACAGCAGTAAAAATCATGCGCAACAGAATGTTATTTGTTATTCCCATTAAATGAAAAATCCAATTAATGCAAGACCAATTGTGTTAGGTTCTTAACTTAACAAGTTAACTTCCAGAAGTGGAACCAACCTATTTGGTCTTGTAGTTCATGAGATATGATAATTACAAAACAACCTAACAGCAGGTCTCACAATTCAGATTTGCACTTCAGTTTTGTAAAATAATAAAAGTTAACTTTTTCTCGTCCAAAAATTATAATTTTGGACTTCATAGAAACTAGACTCAACATAGTACCCTGTAGTGTTAACAACCTCGACCAATTTACAAATTAACATTTAGTTACAGCTGTCTAAACATAACTTACAATCTGTCCAGTACCAGTTTTGACCTTTAATCGAATTTAAATCGTTTGAACAACCAAAACACCTCCAAATTAGGCGTGGTTGGGTTTTCTAGAAACTAGACTTAGAGTACTACCTTTTAGTCTCATAAATAGCTCAGTTTGCTTTTATATTTAACAAGTTACATGTCGTTCAAGTTTAACAATCTCTGCTGTCAAAACTCAGCAAGCACAAACAATCGTCTAACATGCATCCTAAGCATACGACATAACTCCAACATGCAATAAACATAATTAATCACAAAAATCAGTAGTAACCCTCTAGGGTTTACAAACAATCAATGATTCAACAATCTTTCACCGTTCAAAATCACATATGATCATCAATATCAATAACCAACACATAATCAATCATCATCTAGCATAAATCAACCCTAGTTCATCTTATTCATCAATTGTCGTGACCTAGGGTTTTAGATTAACCCATTCAAAATCAAAATTAAACATGTAAAATACATAGGATAGTTGTTTATACCTTCCTAGCACCTTAATCTTCAACCAAACTTGAAAAATCTTGTGTGTATGTGTGTGTTTGTTTTCGGCAGCCAAGAGAGCCAGTGGGGGGGGGGGGGGCGATCGGTGTGAGGGAGGGAGAAAGAGAGTTAGGGTTTAGTTTATTATTAATAATAATATGTTACACATAGGTCCCTCAACTTTTAAGTATTACTTTTCTAGCCTAAAGTACTTGTTTGCATCTTGAGTTAGTGTTTTAAACAATATTATCAAATAGCACATAAGCCTAACACATAATTATTGTTTGGTTGTTTTTCGTTTATTCACCAATGGTTTGCGTCAACTCGTTTGCGTTTCGGTGCAATCCCGAAAGACTACACATGTAGTAATTGTCAAGCGTCATTTAAACCCTAGTTTAAATGTAATGAGATGTGCGTTATAGATCAAGTGATCTTAAGTTTGAATTGACGGAGTTTGGATTAACGGAGTTAACCTGAAATTGACGAGTGTCACATCATTCCCATGTTAAAGAATTTTCGTCCCGAAAATTTGAGTCAAGTCGCGATGAGTGTCTGAAAAAGTAAGAAAAATTTTCAGTTTGTCATATCATCCCCTAGTAGAAAGAAATTTCGTCCCGAAATTTAGTTTATACCTCTGGTGATTTCTGGCGGTTCGACGGGTTTCGCGGTTTTCGGTGTTTGGTCAACCCTTCAAAAAGGTGAGGATACTTTTTCATCATTTGATCCTCGCGTTCCCACGTGAACTCCGGTCCACGTCTCGAGTTCCAACGAACCTTAACGATTGGAATTTTGCTATGCTTGAGTGTTTTGGTTTCCCAATCCAAAACTTCGACTGGTTCCTCGATGAAGCGTAGCTGTTCATCAACTTGCAATTCGTCCAAAGGGACTGCTTGGGTTTCATCGGATAGGCATTTCTTTAAATTGGATACATGTAATACATTGTGTACACTACTGAGTTCCGTTGGTAGATCAAGTCGGTACGCCACCGGACCAATGCGCTCAGTTATCCGGTAAGGACCAACGTATCGTGGGTTGAGTTTGTTTCGCTTCCCGAAGCGAACCACACCTTTCCAAGGTGAGACTTTGAGTAATACTTGGTCATTCACTTGGAATTCAAGAGGCTTTCGACGCTTGTCGGCGTAACTCTTTTGGCAATCTCGTGCTGCTGCCATACGGTTGCGGATTTGAACAATCTTTTCAGAGGTTTCAAGTACTAGTTCTGGACCAGTGATTTGGCTATCACCCACCTCTGCCCAGCAGAGAGGTGATCGACACTTTCGTCCGTACAACACTTCAAACGGTGCTGCTTTAGTGCTTCCGTGGTAGCTGTTATTATACGAAAACTCTACCAAAGGCAAGTGAGGTTCCCAACTTTTTCCGAAATCCAACACGCATGCACGCAACATGTCCTCCAAGGTCTGAATGGTGCGCCCACTTTGCCCATCCGTCTGAGGATGGTAGGCTGTGCTCATATCAAGGCGGGTGCCTAGTGCGCTTTGTAGTAACTTCCAAAAGTGCGAAGTGAAACGGGAATCTCGATCAGAAATGATTGAGACAGGCACTCCGTGTCTAGACACTACTTCCTTCATGTAGATGCGAGTCAGTCTTTCCATTTTGTCTGATTCCTTGATTGCTAAGAAGTGTGCGGACTTAGTCAACCGGTCAACGATCACCCAGATGGTATCGCATCCCGTCGGTGTTTTGGGTAATCCTGTGATAAAATCCATTGAAATGTGTTCCCATTTCCACGTTGGAAGTTCTGGTTGCTGTAGCAGACCAGATGGTTTCTGATATTCTATTTTGACTCTCGCGAAAGTCTAGCATTTTCTCACGCAGGTGGCAATGTCGGCTTTCATGTTTGGCCACCAGTTAAGTGCCTTTAGGTCATGGTACATCTTATCTGAGCCAGGGTGGATGGAATATCGGGACTTGTGTGCTTCTTCCATCACTATGGTTCTCAACTCTCCGTACCGTGTAACCCAAATCCGGTTTTCGAAATATCGGACCTCGTCCGATTTGGTTTCAAGTTGCTTGTTCATGCCTCGCATGAGTTCTGATGGGAGATTATCATCTTTCAAGGATTCGAGTTGCGCATCGCGAATCTGACCTGGTAAGTTGGCGTGAATCGTGAGTTGTAATGCTCGCACTCGCCTCGGTTTATCGGTTTCTTTCCTGCTGAGAGCATCGGCCACTACATTGGCCTTGCCAGGGTGGTACTTGATGGCACAATCATAATCCTTAAGCAGCTCGACCCAACGACGTTGTCGCATGTTCAGCTCCTTCTGATCGTAGATATGTTGGAGACTCTTGTGGTCGGTGTAAATGGTAAACTTGGTACCGTACAAGTAATGCCTCCATATCTTAAGGGCAAACACCACAGCTCCGAGTTCCAAGTCATGGGTCGTGTAGTTCTTCTCGTGAATCCGTAGTTGTCGAGAGGCATAGGCTATAACCTTCTCGAGTTGCATCAGCACGCAACCGAGACCTTGTATCGATGCGTCACAATGTACCTCAAAATTTTCTGTTCCCTCGGGAAGGGCTAGAATAGCGGCACTACAGAGTTTGGTTTTCAACAATTGGAAAGCGGATTCTTGCGCGTCACCCCAATTGTACTTAGTACCCTTGTGAGCCAAAGCGGTGAGGGGTTGAGCAATCTTTGAAAATCCCTCGATAAAACGTCGGTAGTAGCCGGCCAGTCCTAGGAATTGTCGCACCTCAGTCGGAGTCTTGGGTGCTTCCCGGTTTTTGATGGCCTCTACCTTACCGGGATCGACATGGATACCATTCTCATTGATCACATGTCCTAAGAAGTGAACCTTGCGAAGCCAAAATTCGCATTTCGAGAATTTAGCGTACAGTTGTTCCTTCTTTAGTAATTCTAGAATTATCCTCAGGTGTTCTTCGTGGTCGGTCTTGTCCTTGGAGTAGACGAGGATATCATCAATAAAAACGATCACAAACTTGTCGAGGTACGCCTTGCATACTCGATTCATGAGATCCATAAATACGACTGGTGCGTTGGTTAAGCCAAAAGGCATAACCGAAAACTCGTAGTGACCATACCGAGTTCTGAAAGCCATCTTTGAAATATCTTCTTCGCGCACTCTTAATTGATGGTAACCAGATCTCAGATCGATCTTCGAGTAGTGACTCGATCTTTGAAGCTGGTCGAACAGATCATCAATTCGGGGTAAGGGATAACGGTTCTTGATCGTCACCTTGTTCAGCTCTTGGTAGTCGATGCACATGCGGAAAGTCCCGTCATTCTTTCGAACAAATAAGACAGGGGCTCCCCATGGTAATGAGCTGGGTCGGATAAAACCTTTATCCAACAAATCTTGCAGTTGAGTGGACAACTCTTGAAGCTCTGCCGGTGCGAGCCGATACGGGGCTCGTGCTATGGGTGCAGCACCGGGTGTCAATTCGATTTGGAACTCGACTTGTCGAATAGGTGGGAGTCCAGGAAAATCCTTCAGGAAAACTTCCGAAAAATCTTGCATAATCGGTATGTCTTCGATTTGCTTCTCCTCCGCGGGTTTCTCCACAATATGGGCTAGAATTGCCGGATGACCCTTTCGTAGATACTTCTGCGCCTTCATGAGGGTGATGACACTGGTGGTCATGCAGCTCTTCTCGCCCTGGACCGAAATGATCTCGCCGGAAGGGGTACTGATGTGGACTATCTTGTCGTGACATATAATCTCTGCTCGGTTCTCGGATAACCAGTCCATGCCGACAACAACATCGAAACTACCAAGTGTAAAAGGTATGAGGTCGATATCAAAAGTATGACCTGACAGTTTCAACTTACATCCCTCATGTACGTGAGTTGTTTCTATAGACTTACCGTCAGCTAATTCAACAGGAAACTTAGCATCTAACGGGGTTGGAATTAAGCCTAAGATTTTACTAAAGGCTTTCGACACAAAACTACTATAAGCTCCAGTGTCAAACAAAACAGAAGCACAACAGTCGTTCACAGGAAACTTACCGGTCATGACATACGGATCGCTGCGGGCTTGGCCCCACCCAATGACGAAAGCTCTACCTTTACCATTGCTTCCGCCACTGCTGCTGCCTCCATTGTTCTCATTCTGCTTTAGCTTGGGGCAATCCTTCCTGAAATGACCCTCTTGACCACACTCGAAACACCCTTTAGTCGCCATGGGTGGTTTAAGAGCACCCTTTGCCGCTAGGTCTCCCCTACATTCCTTGGCCTGATGACCCATTTTTCCGAATCTCAGACACTTGACACGGTCACACGGGCCAGCATGGTGATAGTTGCACCTGTTGCATTTTGGGTGTTTCCCAGCATAGCCGCTCGAACCCTGCCCGCCACCGTTATTGTTATTGTTGGGACCCTGATTGTTGAAGCTCCGAGTGAGTTCGGGCTTACGGTAGTGTTGCTGCTGTGGGGGGTTCGATGATGAGGACCTGGTGTTGTCAAATTTCCTCTTTCCATTACTCGAGTTGTTGTTGCTGTTGTCAGTGCTTGGGTTATCACGGGTTTTAGAGGTCGAACCTCTAGGAGGTAACGCACCTTGGGTCACTGCCTGATCCGTCAGTTTGTGAGCTAACCGGATCGCTTGTTGAATTGTAGCCGTTTTAGAAGATGTCACCATACCCTGAATTTGCGGTACCAACCCATCGATGTACATCTCGATTCTATTACTCGGCGGGTCTACCATCCGTGGACACATTACTGCTAGCTCGTGAGATCGAGTGGTGTAGGCTTCAATCTCGGAACCCACCATTTTCAATGACCAAAACTCAGATTCCAGCTTCGCGATTTCCTCTCTAGAACAATAATCTTCCCGCATCATGTTCTTGAACTCTTCCCAGTTCATAGCGTTTGCCAATTCTAATCCAAGAATTTGCACATTTGAATTCCACCAAGTGAGAGCAGAATCTTCCAGTGTTCCAGCAGCAAATTTGACCCTACTGGCAGGTGGACAGTTACACATCTCAAAAGCTGATTTGGCCTTCTCTGCCCAACGCAGGAAACCTATGGCTCCCTCAGTGCCCTTAAACGAATTGGGCTTGCAATCCAGGTAGTTCTTGAAAGTACACGTTCCAGTTGGACCTCCAGCTTGATTCTGAACATGTGCGGCTAGAGCTGCCGCCGCATGGTCATTCAACAGGGTTTGGAGTTCTGCTGCGGTTAGGTTGATGTTACCGCGACCGTGCCCAGCGTTTCTTCCAGCCATTTCCTAGAATCACAGCATAAAATGTCAGACATGAATTCTCGGTTTCATATGCAATACACCATACATGTAATAAAAAGATAGGTAAGAAGGGATAAAAGAAACAAACATCACATCACAACCATATAATAATCCAAATAATAATTCATGATTAAAACCATTGTATTCGCTACAAAGTATTTAAAACCAATCCTTAAAATCATAGAAATTAAGTGTTATCATCCTTAGATGTCATCGTCTAAGGACACCTCTGAGTGTGCCTCTGGCTCAGCCGGTTCTTCCTCCGGTTCCTCTTCGGGTTCTTCCTCGGGATCTTCCTCAGGTTCCTCTTCAGGATCCTCCTCGGGTTCCTCTTCAGGCTCTGCCTCAGGTTCTGCTGCGTTCTGAGCAATTTGCATCTGTAAGACATCGCAACGCTCTAGAGCTATCTCTGTCCGGGTCCTCGCCACTTGGAGTTGCTCTTGCAAGTCTGTCATATCTGCTTGCAATTTTCTCATAATCTTCATCTGCTAATCATTAGCATTCTGCATTTCCTTCATAGTTGTTTCCAGGCGGGAAATTTCCTCCCTAGCCTCGGTTCCATCTCTTATCAATCCGGGAATGTCCGCTCTCGCCGAGCGCATAAAACCCACGTCACGCTCTAAACAAGAAACAATAGCTGCGAGAACTCGCTCCGTTGGTTCAGTTATGGGTGGTAGAGTGTTGGGGTAAGCAGGACGACTCGGGTGGGGTAGCGGGGGAACTTGTTCGCGATAAACCATACGCCTGATCAGACTCGGGTACCAATCCCAGCTAATGTCGTCTTCGTACATGCCTACAGACAGGCGATACCTCTTCGGTGCAGGGGCTTCCTGTTCCGGGACAACTCGGGGTGGCGATGAGGTAAGTAACTGCGGTTCATTTCCATGAGCATGAGTCATCTGATCAGATGATGAAGATGGTAGCGTCGACATCCCTACAGGTAAGTCGTGTATGCGCGCGTATGAGTGAATGAGGTAAAGAGATAAGATAACGAGAGACTAAGCAAAATATATATGCAGTGCGTATAATTATAACTAATGGGTCGTTACGGTTATAGTCTAGTATGCATGCAATTTCTAGTTCGCTATAACCAATGGCTTTGATACCAATCTGTCACACCCTCAAATCCACTAACGGAGTTTTACCGTTAGAGGGTGTGAACTAACAGGATCGGAATCATTAGTTATAATCAAACCATAAGTAAAGTTTTCAAACCACGAAAACATTTAAGTGTAAATAAGTGCGGAAACGTAAAGCCATAAACCAAGAGTTGCGTCACGCAGGACGACTTAAAAACCCAAATAATAATAGTTTAAAACAAGTTTGCATAAACAATAACGTTCAAAGTAATGCATGATCCTATACCGTGCGCCCGCCTCGGCTACCTGAGAATAACATACTAAAAGTGTCAACACGGGGTTGGTGAGTTCACAAGTGTATATAAAATAAAGCGTTTGCGTTTACGTTTGCGTTTAGCGTTTTGCGTTTAGCGTTTTGAGTTTAGCGTTTTGCGTTACCAGATAGTGTTAAATCAATTATATATCTATAGGTAGCTAGCCTATGTAGCAAGTATTACTAAGTGTTCGACACCGAAGCTGATTGTTTATCATGTGCCTTGCCACCAGGTCTATCCCGACCATGGTAATGTGTTAGCCAAAATTACACCCACTCGACCTCCAGTCGAGCTTAGCGTTGGGTGGGGTTTGTTAAACCCAGTAGTACTACTCAACAGTGACTCGCTATTATCCAATACTAAACGGTTCGATGTGTAGGACTTCAGTTGTTTCGTTTGCCACTTAGCCTTTACAAGTGATATATAATCTAATAACAAAATCTAAAATCGTTTAAGAGTATGTATTCTCCCCCAAGTGAAAAGCGTTTAAAAGAGTTAAAAGGGGAACGTGAAACTCACTATTTGCCAAAAACAAGTCACCCAAGTGATGCGCTTCAAAGAAAACCCTCACTAGCGTTCTAAAACAACAAGGAGATTTAGAACGCTGTTGGAACTATTATCGAGTCTCTAGACTCGGCACATAATTCCTATGCATAAAATACGTTTCGTGTTTCGTTTGTGAATTGTGTGTCTCAACAAGCACATTGATGATACGTTACATGTGTGAACAACTATTTACATATCATGTATTAATATTGTACATTACTAGAAATTATTCCCACAAGGGCAATTTGGTCATAAACGTAGCAATTATTTGACAACAAGCATGTTTCATGTATTTTCACATAGTTCAGCAGCTAGTTTTATCAAGACAGAATCCTACTTGAAAGATTACTATATTCAATAGATCACAACATATCAAATAATTCACCAAAAATCGTCACAAAAACATTCATGAGTTAGGTTTCCAGAAAATATTTTATTGTATTTTTATTCCACATAGATTTCTCACAATAACCAAAACATTACAGCAAACTCACAACAGTAAAAATCATGCGCAACAGAATGTTATTTGTTATTCCCGTTAAATGAAAAATCCAATTAATGCAAGACCAATTGGGTTAGGTTCTTAACTCAACAAGTTAACTTCCAGAAGTGGAACCAACCCATTTGGTCTTGTAGTTCATAAGATATGATAATTACAAAACAACCTAACAGCAGGTCTCACAATTCAGATTTGCACTTCAGTTTTGTAAAATAATAAAAGTTAACTTTTATTCGTCCAAAAATTACAATTTTTGACTTCATAGAAACTAGACTCAACATAGTACCCAGTTGTGTTAACAACCTCGACCAATTTACACAATAACATTTAGTTACAGCTGTCTAAACATAACTTACAATCTGTCCAGTACCAGTTGAGACCTTTAATCGAATTTAAATCGTTTGAACAACCAAAACACCTCCAAATTAGGCGTGGTTGGGTTTTCTGGAAACTAGACTCAGAGTACTACCTTTTAGACTCATAAATAGCTCAGTTTGCTTTTATATTTAATAAGTTACATGTCATTCAAGTTTAACAATCTCTGCTGTCAAAACTCAGCAAGCACAAACAATCGTCTAACATGCATCCTAAGCATACGACATAACTCTAACATTCAATAAACATAATTAATCACAAAAATCAGTAGTAACCCTCTAGGGTTTACAAACAATCAATGATTCAACAATCTTTCACCGTTCAAAATCACATATGATCATCAATATCAATAACCAACACATAATCAATCATCATCTAGCATAAATCAACCCTAGTTCATCTTATTCATCAATTGTCGTGACCTAGGGTTTTAGATTAACCCATTCAAAATCAATATTAAACATGTAAAATACATAGGATAGTTGTTTATACCTTCCTAGCACCTTAATCTTCAACCAAACTTGAAAAATCTTGTGTGTATGTGTGTGTTTGTTTTCGGCAGCCAAGAGAGCCAAGGGGGAGGGGGTCGATCGGTGTGAGGGAGGGAGAAAGAGAGTTAGGGTTTAGTTTATTATTAATAATAATATGTTACACATAGGTCCCTCAACTTTTAAGTATTACTTTTCTAGCCTAAAGTACTTGTTTGCATCTTGAGTTAGTGTTTTAAACAATATTATCAAATAGCACATAAGCCTAACACATAATTATTGTTTGGTTGTTTTTCGTTTATTCACCAATGGTTTGCGTCAACTCGTTTGCGTTTCGGTGCAATCCCGAAAGACTACACATGTAGTAATTGTCAAGCGTCATTTAAACCCTAGTTTAAATGTAATGAGATGTGCGTTATAGATCAAGTGATCTTAAGTTTGAATTGACGGAGTTTGGATTAACGGAGTTAACCTGAAATTGACGAGTGTCACATGTTCGGATTTTTTCTAAAACATGCAGGTTCTCGTCAAGACTGAAATTTGAACCCGCTTTATTCTATTATTCAATTTTTCGTTCTGTATTTGGTACTATGTTTAGACTTTTACACTTTTTGTTACTTGGTTCTTTGATCGTTATGTTTAAATCTTTTTCGGAGAATTTTATAAAGGGAAGTTGACCTTTGGTCAACTTTATGTATTTCTGTTTATAAGTCATAATACGCGAACTTAACTTAACGACGAAGTTACCAAAAGAGGCGATGTTGACCATGCGTTGACTGTGCGAAGTTGTTTTTGGGCGAAGTTAACTCAAACTTCTCCTCTGGGGTTTCTCTATACTATATAACGTGAAGCGGTGGTCAAGGGTTCTTTTGCCGTTCCGGAAGAACAGGTTGACATTGAAGTTGTCTTTGGAGGGCAAGGGTTCTTTGACATGGAACAGATTCATCCAGCTGCTGAAGTTCAAGTATCAGTAGCTGAGACGTCTGGTGTTCATGTTTCGATGGTCGCTACGTCTGTGGCGGACTCAAAGAGAACTGACTCTGATTCCTCCACTGACGATATAGTCGAAGCACAACAAATTCTTGCCAGACAAGAAAGAATTCATGGCAAGCGAAAGAAAGACTCAGATGACAGTGAATCAGATTATGAAGAGGATTTATATCGTCTGGTAAGAAGATCAAAGAAGGAAAGAGTTGGTGAAAGTTCAAGAGTTGGTGAAAGTTCGAGGATTGTTCGTTTTTCTCCACCCTCGCTATCAGGTATGACTATGGTTCCTGCTTCTTCGACTGTCACAGCGCCGATAACCTCAAGTGTTCCTTTTGTGACCACTTCGTCATCATTTGGTACTCCTCCAACCACGTTTCAGTTTACATCACTGGAGATAGTTTCCTTACCGCCTCCTACTCTTACTCCATCAGAAGTTGTGACTATATTTGTTGAGTCGACGTTGGTTGCTACTGCGGGGTTACCTGTTTCCATACCACCCACGGTTACGTTTCAGCCTATCTCTAATATTCCAGCTAGTTTGGGAATTCCACAACCGTATGCTCAAGATATTTCTCACATGCGGTTTGATTTTGATTCTAGTCTGTCTGACTCCGAGAGAATTGCGGCTTTTGAACGGGTAGTTGCTGAGCAATCACGGATCAACCTCATCCAGACACAAGCTATTCAGAGGCTGGTGGCAGAAAATCAGATACAATCATCACTTCTCGTTGAACACGGTAAACTCTTTGATGCTCTTAAACAGTTCTTAGCATCTCAGGAGGAGACGAGCTGCAAGGGTGATGAATTGAGAACTAAGAAGAGGCAAGAGAAAGACGATGATCCCAATGCATCGAAAGATGCAGGTGGTGAGTTGCCAATAACTGAACAAACTCTTGGGACTTCCACATCTCAGGGGGAGTCTGCTGGTACATCAGGTGGTACAGGTGGTGAGAATGTGGTGGTTGTAAATGATGAGGAAGTATCGGGAAATGATGATGATGAGCCAGTTATTGATGTATTAACAGTGGAAGAGATTGAAAAGATTGAGGAACAGATAGAGATTTATAGTGAGTTAAAAGAAGGGGAGATTTTTGATGATGGTGTAGAACATAATATTCCAAATGTTGATACGGTGAACTTGAGTCAAGATGCAAATGTGTCAGATGAGTCTGAGTGGGAAGAAAAACCAAGATGGAAAGAAGGCTGTGCTCAGTGGTTTATCAAGACAAAGAAGCATGCGGTACTAACAATGTCTAAGAAGAGTTACAATATCAAGGGCTACGCTGAATCAAAGAAAGTTATCATTTGCTGGTTGTATGATGAAAAGCTAAAGTTGTTTGTGGTAAAGCGATATGATGGGGTTCAGTACTTTAAGAAGGCAATGAGATCGCTTAACACTCTGCCTAAGTGTGAGATGAAAGATTTGGCTCGCTTGAGATTGATTAATAGGAGTGATGACAACATGGCTAGAATAATTGGAAAGATAGTATGGAAGGAAGCTATTAAGGAGAAAAAGTTTGAGCTTCTAAAGCCTCAGAAAGGAAAGTTGATTGAAGATAAGGAATGTGGAATGCGGGCTGACGGCAAGCCCTGGATGGTGATGAAGTATAAGCCGATTCGTTGTTTGAAAGAGGTGCCGATGAAGATGATGCCCAAGGATGTGTTAAAGGATCTCAAGTGGTGGTATGTTGACTGCCAGACTGCTGAGGCTGTTATGGAAGATGAGGATGAACAGGAGATTCTAAGAGTGTATGATCCCATGCACTTGGTTAATCTGTCTCAAGCTGACATGCAGGTACTCAATGATAAGAAGATATGCTACATTCCTGCGTGGAAGGAAGAAGCTAAGAAGTATCAGAGGGTAGTCTCTATCTGTGTAAGACAGGACATTCATGCTTGAAGACGAGTGGTATGAGATTTTTGGATTACCAGACATGAGAAATAAGATAGAGATATGAAGCTACTGCCAAGTGGGAGTCTGTTGGTGCATGATGTCAGTAGTTCAGTATCTAGTGTTTAGTTGTGTCTGTAATCGTTTATATTGTTAGTTTATATTGAACGTGTTATTGTATGTTCGCAAATGTTTTAAGCGAACTTGATGGATTAGCGAAGTTATGACAACTTCGCCTAGGATGTTAGGCGACGTTGTCTAGGTTTATAAACCATTTGTTTCGGCTGGTTTTAAATGATGTTTTGAACAATTGGTTTTGTGATTCTCTGAATCACGTGTTAGCAAGATATCAAGTTTTAACTTATGTTCTTATTTGTTTGCATATATTCAACGTGTTAATCGTTTCGACACTCGTATCGTATACATGGGGATTCCGCACCCTCATGTTACGAGATAATCCTGTGTAGATCCGGCTGGGAACCTACACAGTGTCACCAACACACTTAGTTTGATTGAATATGATAAAGACAAAAGGTTGAAGAGATCAAGAAGAACAGGCTTGCTCGTAGAATATTGTCGAGCAAAGTTTGATATTATCATGAAGATTGAAGTATGCTTGAAGAATATTTTCTTAGGAAAATATTCTAAGTAAAGCTTGCTTGGAGAGTTGTTCCAGCACACTTATGGTTAAAAGGTTTGCTCGACTAAGACTAAAAGCTTACTCGAAGACCTTTTACACTTGTATATTTTGAATACATTTGAATATGTTTTGTAACAATCATCAGGGTTTCTAGAAGGTGTCAGGTGTGCCTATTTATGTAAAGTTTAGGTCACATGGACAGAAGTGCGAATATTGAGTGATTTGACGGCTGATAAACTTTCTTAGCAAACGAAATATTTCGTACAGAAAGTAGGCTCCGCCTGACATTCCAACTACAAACCCTAGAGATTTTTCTTACATTCTGAGTTAATATTAATGAAAATATTTTGAGTGACTTGTGTGTTTCTGTCATATTTGTGTCATTTGAGCAACACCTTGAATATCATTGATTACGCCTTTGATGTTCATTGGGTTTTCACACTAGCATCTTTCGTAACCATCTTGCCAACATTCAATTGTTGGTTACGAGGTTGATATGTGATTAATCGATCCTGACAAGTGGTATCAGAGCTTCGGTTTGCTCTTGTGAAGATCCTATTGTTGCTGAATGTGAAGTTTTTACTGATTACTGATTATTACATGATTTTGAAGAAGATGATGATGACGTCAGCTGAGCACTGTTTCATTGGTCAGTGACGTCAGCAACTCTTTTCTTCATTTTTCGGATCTACAATCTTCTAAGGTTTAAAAGTGTTCTAATCTCAGAACTACCTTGCTTTTTGTTTGTTTTGAGTCTAGATATTGGTTTTATCCATCTGCTTTCATCAGATCCAAGGGTTTTATACTCAGATCTGATTATTTTTCAAAATTTGTTGAAGTTCTAAGTAATTTCATTTATAAAATTATTCAAATATACCAATTATATTTCTGAACAAATGGATGACCAAGAGTTGTGTACTAACAAGATTCCAAGATTGTTAGGTCAGGAAAACTACATCAAGTGGAAAGTCTTGTTTATTGTCGTTGTTTGCTACAATGACACTGAATTGTGGAACTTCCATCAAAAATGGTACTTATGTTGCATTTGAAGGTGCAAACAACAACCAAGCTGCTGAGAGACAATTGACGAAAAAGGATGAAAAGGCACTTTATATGTTGAAGCTAGGCCTGTCATGGGAAATATTGACATGTGTGAATCATCACACAATTGGTAAGGCCATGTTTGATGCTGCAGTAGAGATGTTTGAAGGAAACACTGGGTTAATGGACATAAAGAAAAATAGGTTGAAGCAACAACTTGATAGATTCAAGTTAAGAGATAGAGAAAGGTTGAAATCTGCAAAGATATGTTGCAATTGTCAATGAAATCAGAACAACTGATCTCCCTATTACCAATTTTGATATAAACAAGAAGCTGCTTTGTTCTTTATCTGGTGAACGGTATACAACTAGCAAGTTCATCAAGGAGAAATCAAATTTTCCTAATTTCAAGCTAGATGATGTTATTTGTTTTCTGCAAGCAGTTGAGCATGAGATGATTGAAAATCACATGATAAAAGAAGAGAAATCGAGTTTTCAAGTTTCTAATGCTCTAATTGCACCAATGGGAAACTTGTCAACCAAAAATTAATAACAAGTTCCCATTATTGAAGAAACAAGTCAATACAATTCTGAAACTCTAAGATTATTTATGGGAAACCAAACTGGATTCCAAAGTGGACAATAAAGATTTAATGTCCAGATGTTGGCTGATGGTGATATATCTTCAATAGCAAGTGGACATGCTCCTTATATTCCAGGAACACCGTTCAAGTGAATGAATATCAAGCACTATTCTCAAGTTTTCACTGAATCATACAGTGCCTTTGTGTCCAAGAATTTGATTCATAAAAGTGTGATACAAGAGGATTTGGAGCAAATTGATGCTGATGATTTGGAAGGCATGGATCTTAAATGGCAAGATGCAATGTTGGCTGTGAGAAGCAAGAAATTGTACAACAGAACTGGCAGGTCTACCTTTTCTGGGCCAAGTGACAGGATTGGTTTTGACAAGTCCAAAGCAATCTGCTACAAATGTCAACAACCTGGTCATTTTGCCAGAGAATGTAACCAACCAAGATAGTTTCAAAACAACAATTGACAAAGAAACCAATGCCAGTATCAGAATCATAATCAAGGACAACAACAAACACAACAACTTCCAACAACCTTTTCAAAGAAATTAACAAATCTCTCCTCAAGCTCCTACAAATCAAAACAGAAACAATGCCACTCAACCAAGAAACCAAGGGAATGTTGGTGTAGCTCAACAACTATAAGATGGTTTGTTTGACTGCAACAATCATGTTGAAGACAATGAGAAGGCAAATGTTTCTTTTATGGCAAAGATTGGTGATCAAGCTGAAGCCTCAACATAATAGTTATATTCAGATCTCACTACTTTTGAATTACTTAAAACGAATGATGTATTGTGAAAGAAGGTTGGTCAGTTGAAAACTAAATATTTCAAGAAACAGAGTATAATTAATGTGTATGAAATGAGTGAAACAACCTATGAGAATCAAATCAACAGGGTAGAACAAGACTGTATGGATAGTTATGAGACTCAATCAAGGTACACAACTGAAATTAAAGGATTGAAAGAGATGTACTTAGAAGAAAAGCTAAAGAACACTCAACTTCAAGTTGAAGTTGTGTAAGGCCCCGTTACCGGTAACCCTACTTTCGTGTTGGATTTACTCATAAACACAGCTCTAAATATCAGAGTTAATTAAAACATTTACGCGGAATGTAAAACTTTCATAAAACATTACATAATTCATAATTTGTCTCAAAACATTCATTGTCTTTCCCATTAAAGCATTAAAGTTAAAACATCATAAGTCTTCAGATGCCTGACTCTTATCCAGTGCCATGTGTCTCCTCAAGCAAGCTGCCTCATCCTACTCACCTGCGTGCATACTAAAAGTCAGCTACGCTAAGTGAGTTCTAGATAATCACATAATCATACCATTCACATAACATTATATTCTTTCATTCATACTTTCATACTTTCATACTTTCTTACTTTCTTACTTTCATACTTTCTTACTTTCTTACTTTCATACTTTCTTACTTTCTTACTTTCATACTTTCTTACTTTCTTTTGTATTAACTTACCTTCATATCTTACGTTATAAAGAGCATTACGCCCTACATTCCTCGAGTATTATTAGGGCTCGGTACCCTCCTTCCTCGAGTATTATTAGGGCTCGGTACCCTCCTTCCTCGAGTATTATTAGGGCTCGGTACCCTCCTTCCTCGAGTATTATTAGGGCTCGGTACCCTCTTTCCTCGAATATTAGTAGGGTTCGGTTCCCTAGTTCTCGAATATTAGTAGGGTTCGATTCCCTCTTCGTTACCATACAACCATACATCATACCTCGAGTATTATTAGGGCTCGGTACCCTTTCCGTAACCATACAACCATACATTATCATTTCTTTCTTTTATTATCTTTATCACGTTCATACACATAAACATACATAACATACTTACCTTATACATAGCGTTACAACCTGACAGTACGTGCAATATCCGAAGATCGTTCACGTTCCATCAAGCAATCATTCATACTTTCATATTATTCACACAAGGCATACACTTATCTCTTAGGATAAGCGTATTAACAAACATATCGAGTATGCACACAGCCCCGAAAACATAACACATAAATGGGGCTAGAAACTCACCTGAACACGGTTACGTTCTCCGTTGATCGTAATCCCTTTCTTCAGTTGTGCACGGCTGACTGTATAACAAGTATACATATCAATTTAACTATCACTACTTATAACATCTTTCTAGTCTTAATTGCTACCCACAACGAACGGGGGTCCGGGGGCAGCGCCCCTGGCAGCGGGGTCTAGGGGCGGCAGCCCCTAGCAGGGTCCATGGGGCAGAGCCCCTGGCTGGGGTCGAGCTGCCAGGTCAGCTTGGAAAAATTTTATTTCCGATAACTGCCTTAACACATTTTCCATTAGGTTTTTAATTTATTTTCTAAACGAACTTCACTTCAGGCGAAGTTAAACCTCGGGCGAACTTGGCTTCAGGCGAAGTTAAACCTTAGGCGAACTTGGCTTCAGGCGAAGTTAAACCTTAGGCGAACTTGGCTTCAGGCGAAGTTATCCTTAGGCGAACTTGGCTTCAGGCGAAGTTATCCTTAGGCGAACTTGGCTTCAGGCGAAGTTATCCTTAGGCGAACTTGGCTTCAGGCGAAGTTATCCTTAGGCGAACTTGGCCGTAGGCGAAGTTATCCTTAGGCGAAGTTACGCTTGAAGGCGTAGTTACGCTTGAAGGCGAAGTTCATCAGGCGAACTTAATCTTGCAGGCGAAGTTATCGCGCTGCAGATCTGTTTGCCCATAAATCCTTCGTTTCTTAGCCAAATAACTCGATTTTGGTACCCACGGAATCGTATGATCGGCGCCTACAAATCCCAACCATCAAATCGGCCTAAAATCGATGTTTTAGGGGTCCGATTTGGGCAGTTTGGGTTTCGGGTCCGGTTAACCCATCCAATCCTAATCATTTTCAGTAATATTAGCTTTGTTGGATTTGTTCTTACCTTACCAACTCAGATCTATCAACAAAATCTCGGGTCTCGGCTTCGAATCTTGATCGGTTAGAATGTGTGTTTTGAGTGTGTGAAGAAATAGATGAAGAATTGAAGATATTTTTGGGATTTTGGGGGTATTTATATCCCTGAAATCCCATTCTTATTTAACCCATCTCAATTAATCCACGTCCAAGACCCGCTCCCTACCCGATACTAATTAATTACGCGAAATCACTAAACATAACTTCCTTTATTCATCATTAAAATTTTTAGGATGTTACAAGTTGATTTCCTGAAATCTTGTTTCAACTGGTAACATTTGTGGGAAATTGAAAAAGATTAAAGAAGAAGATAAGTATAAGGTTGTTCCACCACCTTCTATTGACAATTACCCATTAAAGGCGGTCAAAGAGAAAAGAGGAGCATATCTTGATCAATTCAAGAAATTGCTTGAGGATAAAGAAGAAATTATTGAAAATTATAAGATGGTGGATGTTGATGAGAAAGGAGAATTTGTGGTGACAACTTTTGAGATAAAAGAGAAGTTAGTTGAAAAATCTATTGAAATTCAAGTCTCTGTGAAAGATCAAGAGTATGATGTGTCAAGTGAAGATGATACTAGTGAATCAAGTGATCAATGCTCAAGCTGTGGTAGTTTGAAAGGAAAATAAAAGAGTAAGAAAGGTTCAAAGGACAAGATTCCATTGTTACCTAAAATTACTCCAAAGATGAGGAAACATCATGAGGAGATGAGGAGAGAACACAAATCTTTTGATATTTGTCGATCTAAGGAAAGAAAAAGAATGATAATCAAGTCCGCAAAGTTTCATCAAAGAAATCAAGTGGCAATGTCAACAAAAGGAATAAAGAAATTTTCAAGAGTGAAGATCATTTTCTGTCAATCTATCTCGTGTTCTCTAATCATGAACTATTTGATGTGGGTGATATGGAAAGTATGGAAGATTATGCAAGAAGATGGTGACCAAGAAGTAATAAAATTGAAAATCCAATCAAAATGGAAAGGATAAATTTTGTGAAAAGTTAAGTGGAAAGACAGGATACCAAGACTGTGGAATTTCTGTCATTTTCAATTAATTTTGATGGTCTAATTACTCATCAAAAGACCAATGGAATTGAACCTCAAAGACCAAGTGAAATATTTAGAAAGGGAAACTCAAATACAAGATTCAAAGGTCAAGTTTGGTGCAAAATTTGTGATGTTTATGGTCATCACACTGATTCTTGTCAAGAAAGGTTTTCTCCTGAACCATTTCATGTACTAGACCATACAAAGTTTGGACAAGATTTTGTATTTTACAAGAAAAAGTACAATGAGTATTTGAATATGGGAAAGAAGAAAGTTAATGATCAAGTGAAATGTGATGAAACAATTGAGAAGAAATGAAGTTTCGATATCAAGATACTCAACAGATCTACATCTGTTAAGTCTCAAGAATCTGAGAAATCTGTTGACTCTGAGAAGTTAGAAAAGAAAAGCAAGTTAAATAAGAAATTTTTCAACAGAAAGCAAGCAAAAGAACTCACTAGTGATGAGAAGTTTCTGTTGAAACATGGTTATGAACCACATTGGTTCTTATGGAAGCCTAAAGTTGAAGATCAAACTAAAATAACCAAAAGGGAGACTATAAGGAATGCATAAGCATAATTCATATGAAACTGGTTATAAGACTGATGAGTTTTGTGAATTGGTCAATGAGGATCCCAAACCATATGCAACCGATGATGATGTTGCTGATGAATTACAAGCTGAGATAGCAGTCCACTGAAGTGAATGATAACAGTCCACTGAAGTGAATGATGTATGGTATATAAATAGTGGATGTTCCAGGCATATGCCCTATGATAAGAGATCATTGGTCAACTATAAAGAGAAGTTTGAAGGCCCAATTGCTTTTGGTGATGATAATGGAGGGAAGATTGTGGGCAAAAGCATTCTCACTAATGGGAAAGTATCTTTTGATAATGTGTTTTATGTTGAAGGTCTACAATATAACCTTTTGATAATCTTACAAATGTTTGATAAAGGATACAAGGTTGGATTTGATGAATCTCATTGTTTCATTTTGAAACCTGAGTTTTTAATTCCACCATATGATTATCATGACGGCCTCTAGAAATGGAAACTTATATGAATTAATAATGAAGGATACCATTTCTAGAGGTGGAACATGTTTTGTGCCCCAAACTTCTGAAAATGAAACAAAACTTTGGCACAAAAAGCTATGTCATGTGAATCTCAAGAATATAAATAAAATTGTTAGGGGTGAACATGTGATTGGTCTGCCTACAAGAGAGTTCAAACTGGATGATAAATTCAATTTATGTCAAAATGGGAGGCAACATAAATCATCTCACAAAACAAAACTCATAAACTCCATTGAACAAATTCTTGAAATGCTTCATATGGATCTCTTTGGTTCTGTGAGTGTTCCAAGCATTGGAAAAAAGAGGTATTGTTTGGTGATTATAGATGATCATTCAAGATACACATGAGTGTATTTTCTGAGTTCAAAAGATGAAACTGCATAAATGATCAAAAGCTGTGTGATCAGGGTTGAGAATCAGTTGGATGCAAGGGTTAAATTTATAAGAAGTGACAATGGAACAAAGTTCAAGAATGGGACAATGGCTGAATTTTGTCAAGCTAAAGGAATATTTCACTAATTCAGTGCCCCTAGAACTCCATAACAAAATGGTGTTGGAGAAAGAAGAAATAGAACATTAATTGAAGCTGCAAGGACCATGCTTGCAAATGCTTATTTGTCTGTAACCTTTTGGGTAGAGGCAATTAGCACTGTATGTTATGTTCAAAATAGGGCCCTTCTCAACAAAAGACAAGACCAAACTCCTTATGAGATTTTGTACAAAATAAAACTATACATCAAGTTTCTCAGGCCATTTGCTTGCAAATGTTCTTTGTTAAACACTAAAGATTATTTGAACAAGTTTCAATCAAAATCTTTGGACTTTTTC
Source organism: Bidens hawaiensis (assembly GCF_021521415.1). Lineage (NCBI taxonomy): Eukaryota > Viridiplantae > Streptophyta > Magnoliopsida > Asterales > Asteraceae > Bidens > Bidens hawaiensis. Next base: position 180,289 of record NW_027494287.1, on the reverse strand, counting down.
TTTGTTGGATATTCATCACAATCAAAAGCATATATATAGAGTGTATATGAAAGATCATTTAAGTGTGATTGAATCATCTGATACGATCTTCAATGAAAATAAGTTCAACACTGTTGATGGTGCAATATGGTTGTTTGATCTAGAGAAGTTGATAAAATCTCTCAAGATCTATCGTGAAAACTTTGATGACAATTCTTTTAGAACAAGTGTTTATGAAGCAACTTCTGAAAAGAAAATTGATTTAGACAGATGATGGTCTAAAGTTGATAACAAAGATCATGAGTTCTCATTTAACAGGAAGATTATTGATGAAATTAAAGACGAAATTGTGCAAAATGAAAAACCTAATAATCCTTAAGATCAAGTAAATAATGAGGTGGCTGATGATCAAGCAAGTGAACAACAAAATCAAGACCAAATGAAAGGCAGTCAAGATTTGAAACTTCGTTTCAAAATTTAAACATGGGAAATGATGTTGCATCAACATCAAATCAGAATGTTGAAGAAGCTAAATTGAACAATGGTTCACAAGACTTTATCATTGAATATCATGATATAAATGATTCAAATCTTGACTCATGTTGAACTTCAAATCAAATCATCCAAACTTTTTTTGTTGAGAGAAATCATCCTGCTGAAAACATAATTGGTGACTTGCATGAAAGAGTGACCAGAAGTGCATCTAAAACTTCAAACATTTGTTTGTATTTCTGCTTTCTATCTCAAATAGAACCTAAGAGCATTGTGCAAGCCTTAAAAGACAATAGTTGGGTATAAGCTATGTAGGAAGAGTTAGCCCAGTTCAGAAATTTGCAAGTTTGGGAACTAGTTGACAAGCCAAGAGGAAAATTTGCAATTGGTACCAAGTGATTTTTTGGAAACAAGAAGGATGAAATAGAGAATGTAATGAAGAGCAAGGAAAGATTAGTTTGACTTGGATGTCTACAAGAAGAAGGGAATGATTTTGTAGAAGTGTTTGCTCCTGTATCAAGGATAGAAGCAATAAGAATCTTCTTGGCCTATGCTGCATCTAAGAATATAAGAGTGTTTTAATTAGATGTCAAATATGCTTTCTTAAATGGAAAGATAAAGAGGAGGTGTATGTAACTCAACCTCTAGGTTTTGAGGATCCTTAGTTTCTAAATAGAGTATACAAACTTAACAAGGCTGTATATGGATTACATCAAGCTCCAAGAACTTGGTATGATGAGTTGTCTAATTATCTGCTTGCTAATTGTTTTCAAATGGGAGCCATTGACAAGACCCTATTCTACAAGAAAAGAGGAAGAGATTTGCTTCTACTTCAAATGTATGTTGATGATATCATCTTTGGATTTATGAAATGAGCACATGTGTTTAGAATTTGAAGAAGTAATGAAAAATATTGCATGAGCTCTATGGGAGAGTTGAATTTCTTCCTTGGATTGCAAGTTCAACAAAATATGGATGGAAAATTTATTTATCAATCCAAGTATGTACAAGACATCTTGAAAAAGTTCAAATGCCAAGACTTGAAGACTACTTCTACTCCAATGGACACATATGAAAAGATGGTAGCTGATGAAAAGGGGAAGTATGTGGACAAACATGAATATAGAGCTAAGATTGGATCATTGATGTATCTGACTGCCTCAAGACCAGATATCATGTTTGCTGTGTGCGTTTGTGCAAGATTCCAAGCAAATCCTAAAGTGTCTCGTATGACTGCTGTCAAGAGAATCTTTATATTTCTAAAAGGAAAGCCTAACTTAGGAATTTCGTATCCCAAGAACAATGCTTTTGATCTACTTTCCTACACAGATAGTGACTATGATGGATGCAATATGAGAAGAAAGTCAATATCTAGTGGTTGTCAATTCTTAGGAGATAGGTTGGTCTCACGGCAATACAATAAGCAAACAACTGTGACAATTTCAACTACTGAAGCTGAATACATTACTGAATCTGCTTGCTGTTCTCAAGTCCTATGGATTCAGAATCAACTACTTGATTATAGTCTGAATTTTCTAAACACTCCTATTTTCATTGATAATATTGCTGCTTTGTTCATTTTTAAGAATCCTGTTCAACACTCAAACACCAACCATATTGAAATCATGCATCATTTTATCAGAGATTGCAATGAGAAAGGTCTAATAGAAATGAAAAGAGTTGACACTAGTGACAACTTGGCTGATTTGTTACCAAGCCACTAGATAAAACTAGATTCAACTTTCTATTAAAAGCTTTAGGCATAATCAACTCTGATGGAGTCTGATTAATGATATATGCTCAATGTGCTAACTGATTATTTGTTCAAAGGTCTTAAGTGATTCATTTGTGATTTGGTTGAGTATGTGAATTGTTATGTTTGATATGTGCTTGAATGAATATATCTGACTTAGGTATCTATGATGCTTAGGTATGTTTCAATTATTAAGATTCATGATAGTTTTATGAGTATGATTAAATCTTCTTTGAAATGTTTATCTGCATACTTGTCTGATAACTTAATCATGACTTGATGGTTTGAAATGATTATATGGTTAGGGAAAGTTAGACTATGAATGATTTATCTTGATCAGAACTTCATGTTTAGCCCACTTGAACTTTTGCATTAATGATATATGCTTGATTATGTTATAGTTTGCTTGTGTCAAAAATTTGCTTTGGTCATAAAACTTATGATTAACTGAAAAATTTCAAAGTGAAATGTTTTTGTCAAATAAGCAAGTTAATGGTGAAGAGATATGATAAGATTATTCAGTCCAAAGCTTTAAAGAAGCTTAAAAGGATTTTCAATGAAAATTGATCAACCTTTTGGGAAATAATAGTAGATTGATTATTTATACCAATCATATGGATTTAATAGGCTAAAAGGACTATTAGTGAAGTCACTGATATGTATGGTAGCTTTCCATGATGTGTTAACTCTGAGGTGACATAAACAAAATGAATATGCTAAACTTAATGTCGAGATACACTGTTGAAATATGCATGTTTAAAGATAAATCTCTCCAAATGATAGGCAGTCTAGTACCTACCCAGTCATATACAAGCCTGTTGGTACTTGATCACTCAAAATGAATCATTTTATATACATGAAATAGAACAAATTTGAGCTAAAGGACTATACATCAACCAAAAGTTGATAAAATTCCAAAGTTGAATAAATTTACAAACATGAGGGTTTAAACAAGAACTACAAAGGTGGGGCATCAATGTAAGTCCTAAACACCTTGAATGTAAGTCCGTATTGCTTTTAAAATTTTTGTTCCAAAAGGAAATACTATTTAATTTCAAGTTTAAGTTAAAAAGTGTTGCATTATGTCTGAATATGTCTAAATATGGCTGAACATGTAATTTCGAGTAAGCTTACATGTTTATGAACTTTCGAGTAAACTTAGGTGTTTTATTTGAAATTTAACTCATTCGAGCATAGTTGATGAATCCAGATTGAAAATGAATATTTTTCAAGGAAGCATGACTATTTACTAGCTGTTTAACTCTTTTGAGTAAACTTAGTATATTTTCAAGCATACTTGGTAAAATATTGATTTACTTATGTTTTAAATATGTCTGAAAACTTTGTTCCTGATTTGCAAGTGTTTGCGAGTAAACTTAGTTTATTGAGCAAACATTATGCTTTAAGCACACTTTGATATTATCAAAGTGTTATTCTAGCATACTTGCAAATTTCAAGTGTTTTCGAGCAAACTTTGTTTCTCGAGCACACTTTATGCCTTGAGCATACTTTTATGTTAATATTTAACATTATAAGTATCCTCAAGCATACTTTATGTTTTTGAAATATTTTCAAGTAAAATTTGTTCTTCGAGTATACTTGATAGTATATCTTTAAACAAAGTTAACTTATTAGTCTAAGTAGAATGGAGTAAACGTGTTGGTAAGACATTCGAGTAAGGATTGACATTTAGGAATATTTCTAAGTTACCATTTTGGGATCTTTATTGATCTCGAGAAAAGTTGTTTATTTGAACAAATGTACTTGATTATATGGCTTGTGATTAATTTCTCAAGCAATCCAATATATTCGAGTAAGCTTATTTCATTTTATTTATTTAGTATATTTCTAATAACTTTAGTAAACTCTGGATACGAGCAAGCTTGGGTAAAATACTTTATCGAGCAAGCTTTGTGCTTGAAAATTTGAATTTGGGTTATTGGCAGTATATTAATGTACTAAATGAGAAAAATCTTTTAAAACCCACATTCAAATGCACAAAGCGTGCACTATAAAAGAGAGACTTAGAAAAATTTTTCATCATATTTTCTCTAACTCTCTCTCTCTCTCTTTTATTATCATACGCTTGCTCGCGACCTAAGTCTCCCAACCGTTGCTCACTAATTCTACCTAAAACTTATCATCCACTTAATTCCGACTTGGTTGTAATATAGTCGATGAACATAAAATGGTGTATCCATTTGATCCAAAGCACAACACGTGCGTTTTTCTCCAAATAACTGAGGAGAATCGCCCACTGGAGCTCATGATTAAAAGGTTGATTCACTCGAACCTCAGATCTAAAAGCCCAGTAAGATACAAAATCATCATCTTGATTTTCTGGAGATCCGCCTAACTGGTCGATGATGTAAATGATCGAAGAATAAAGGCCACTGTTGTAACATTCGTTACTTTTCAAACCCGAAAATCCAACCTGTTTTGAATTTCCGGTTTTTATATGTATTAATATACATATAACACAAGTTTCATTTTAATGAATTTCATGTTCGTCAACCAACCCATTTTGATGTTTAGATGTATTCGTATCATTCGTTTATAATATATATAATTATCTTTTATTGATTTAATAATATTTTCGACTTGTCATAGTCACTATTGTTGTTTTTCTATTTCGTATTGTTTGATAACAAAACTCCTAGTTCTAACATGCGTATTTAAAGGAGTCTCAAACTAGCTGGGTATAATACGAAAACACATCCAAGTTTATAAACATTTATCTCATTTTTATAACATCTCAAAGTACAAGGTTTCATATGTAAATATATATTAAATTATGTATTAAAACAACATGAAAGTAGAGGGGTCAAAGTGTAAATTACATTTAAAAATACAGTAATAAATCAATTATTACCCAGCCCCCATTCCCTGGTACCCCGTTTTTCCGTCAAACCTTTCCGGCCGCCGAAATTCGGCTCCAGCGAGCCTCATATACCTATTGTAACGCGTTTTTAACCCAATTAAATCATAAAACGACGATTGATCTGGACCAAGCTATGTTAATGACCCATAAATTGTTATTATAAATCATAATTAAAGCTTAGTCGATTCGTATCAACTCGAGAACGGCCAGAAAGTAATTAAAATATATTCACGACCAATTTAATCGATAAAGTCTTCACTTACTAGTATAAATAGGACATCAGGCAGCAACTAAAGTTGACCAACAATCTTTTAACCTCAAACACACTCTATTACTCGTAACAATCTTCCATGTTCGTTTTTCCGGCGAGGTTCCGTTCTCCGTCAATCCGAAACCATCCGAGGTAATTAATATATGGTTTGTCATAGTTTTTGGACGTCTAATATAACCCCTAATGTAAATCGATCAAACATAGAACGGATTAAGGGAATTGAAATCTAGGGTTTGAAGGTCGAAGATGAACTTGTAGGAGTAATATATATATATATATATATATATATATATATATATATATATATATATATATATATATATATATATATATATATATATATATTTTTGTTTATGGTATTTTAAACAACAAACAAGCTATACTAGTTGGTTAGTGCATGCATGTATGGACAGAAGGACCCGAGTTAGAACCCAGGTCAGCCTAGTTTCATCTTTTTATTTTCCTTTTTTATAAACATTTTCTTTTATATATTAGAACAAATAATATTTATAAAAACTATATTAAACCAATAAAAATTATGTCAAGTTAAACAAAAATAGTTATAATCTCTTTCCTCCTATAAACCCGAATTTCATTTCCGTTAAGTTTTCGTTAGAAACCCGATTAATATTAAATTAATAAATATTATTAGTTGAACTTTATTTCACGCTAATATAATTATTTTTTAAAGCTAAATTTCGTCAAGATTCATAATGCATAAACGTTAGAAATCTCAAACTCGTCAAATTTGTTTAGAACTAGCTTAACTTATATATATGTATACATTTTTCCGTTCGCTAAAATTTAAAATTCGTTAACGTATTCGCTTTCAAAATAAAATATACTAATAATACTCGAAAATTCCGTTCCGTCCTAACTTGATATTAACCTCGTAATTTAAATAATATTCTGTTAAAATATTATAATTTCGTTATATCAAATTTCACAAATAATAAAACATACATTAAACATTTCTAATCTTGCAAATCGATTTATTTATTTTTATAAGTTGTTAGTTGATATTTTATTTTGTACTTTTAATTTTAGCTCGTGAAGTTCAACTGCTTTGGTTCCTTTTATATGCTTTCCGCTTTATTTCAAGTTTGTCTTCAACTTCAAGGTGAGTTTCTCACACACAGTTTTTAACGCTTTTATACATTTTGGGGGTATCATATATATCCTATCAACATCATAGTTTCATTTATTTATTATTACAAACTATAATTCGTTACATGGACTTGTGTGTTTATTTGCTTACTTGCTCAAAGATTACGTGCACATGGTTTCCTCATTAAGTATGATCATACGCCCCTCCCCTATGCATTCAGGACCTCGATGTTATGAGTGGAATAGGGACCCTCGATCCGAGTACGTTGGTTGTTACCAACGTAAAAGACACTTACTTGCGCTATTATCCGGGTACGTTGTTGCACAATCCCAACTGGAAAGGACCTTACTTGCTCACTTACACTTGTTCATGGAATTGTAGACTTTTATCTACTTATATCAAAACTTGTGTGAACTCACCAACTATTCATTTATTTGACTTTATTTTATATATATGCTACATGCACCTTATTTAGAGGATGCTGCTGTAAGTAAGACAATATTACTTAGGATATTCAACATAAATGGACAAATTGCCTAAATGTGTTTTTTTTTTGTATTTCTTTTACTTCTAAACTTATCCACTTTCACATGTGTTTTGATCAATCTGTACATCACACTCTGGCGTATTCCGCTTTAGCTGGGGTGTTAGAACTGTGCTAGGCAGGGAGGTTGAGATAACTGAACACCTTATTCGTGCAAGTCTACAATTACAAGATAAATTTGAGGTACAGTTTTTCTAATCTACACAATGTTTGTTAAGAGTTTTACAAGAGACCATGAGGTACCAAGGAAATATAAATGAAGGTAAATTCCAAAAGGGGATGTTTCCTGTGCTTTACCGATTCCTCATTCATCAAATTATCCAAATTTTAACACCAAGGAGGGGAACATGGACTCTAATGAGTAGAGAGATGTCTACAGTAACTGTGGCTGTAGTATATGACTGCCCATTCAACTTTTCCCGGATGATATTTGAGGGATTGGTCACAAATGTCAGGAAGGATGAGAAAGACTAATTCATGATGTACCCTCGTTTCCTGCAAATAATCTTCAACATCTTACGTCTAGATCTTCTTACAGTTGGTATAACACATGTGCTACAGGACCCTAATGTGTTCAGGAAAATTAATAGATTGGGTCCAACAAGCTAGTTCAACCCGGAAGTGGAGTTTGACATCCTTATGTGGTTAGTTAATAATGACATGGAGATAATGGAGGTTCTTGCATCACCAATGTTGACAGTGATGAAGAAGAGGGTGATGAAGATGAGGAGGATAATAGTGATTCTGATAATGATGATGATAAGGATGGAGGAGATAATGTGGATGGAGGATATCAAGCTGATGAAGCAGATAATGTTGTTGGAGGAGAGAATGCTGATGGAGGAGTTATTGTTGTGGAAGATAATGTTGCACCAGTTGAGGGGGAGGTCTTACATGATGCAGTTGTGTCTAGACCAACACCACCTATTTCACCACCAACCCAATCACCACCACAATACCAAATCCATGAACCATATATTCCTTTCCACCTCACTTTTCCCAGACCTTTGAACCAATGATTCCATCACCACCATCTTCCCCGTAACCCCAAACCCAAACCCAAATCCAAACTGATCGAGAAACTTATATCCTATAACTTATCCCTTACCATCTTATAAACTAACCAAACACACCCTACCAATCACTTACACAACCACTAAACCTTGACCAACATGACATTTCTTTATTCCCACCCATTCAAAGCCATTCACAACCAAATTCAACCATCCCAACCCTTTGAATCTTGTGAATCTGATCCTATTCCCCCAGTTCAGCTCATTATCTGTTGAAAAGGAATTTTGATCTTATTGTGGAAAACTTTGATATGAGGATTAAGAATCATAACTTGAAGGAGAAAAACAAGACTTTGGAATCCCTACTAGAACATGCTCTGTTAAAAATTCAAACACTGGTCTCTAAGGTTGAGAAGACATAAGATGCACCAAAACAAGGGGATAATATTCCTATTGATGGTGGAAGTGTTTTTGATAATGATGCATTGAAACTGCTTGGAGAATTATATGTTAGTAGTGATGAGGGTGAAGCGGAGGAAATGGATGATGATGGTGATGAGGCTGATGATAATGTGTCTGATGATGAGGCTAATGATGAAAATGTGAATAATGATGATATGGTTGTGGAAAATATGGTTGACAATGTTGCAGATGATATAGTTGTCAATGATGAGAATGTAGTTGAAGAAAATGCTGAAATGAATCAAGAGGATCCAGTTCTTGAAATTATGTATAGAGAGTTTGATAATATTGAGTATTTAATTGTTTAGGAGAAACAGAAGGAAGTTGTGCATGAAGATTTGGAAGACTTATTGAAAGAGATAGATGAGTTCCCACGCACTGTTACCAGGGAGGTTGCACCATCTAGACTTGTAAACTAGGATGAGGAAATGAGAAGAGAGAAAGGTAAGGCAGTGGCTGAGCATGAAGTCCAACTGCAGCCATTGAAAAAAAAAAAGAAGTGGAATCAAGTGATCAATTATTATTTGTTGATGAGTCTGCTGATGAAGGGAAGAAAGGACATAATCAGATATTGAATGAACGGATTAAAAGAGACTTCTATAACTACTGTCTGACACAAAAAGATATTAATGAACAGAGGGTGATAATGGAGTAAATTGAATTGAAAAAGAAGCTGATTGAAGATAAGTGGGAGATTGAGCATGAAGTAATTGAAGGGTTATTGAAATTACGACAAACTGAAGAAGCTGACAATGCTCTAGCAATTGTCATCTACAAATTTCAATCTGAGATCCCTCAACAAACTTTACCAACTGCTGGACCCTCAAATGAAAATGTTTATAAGTAGTTGGTAATAGACTTTGATGCTAAAATAATTCAGGAGGAGATGATCAAGAAGGCCAATGATGATGCTGCTAAAAGTTTATTGAATGAAATCAAATCAAATGAAAAAGAATGGACAATCGACCTTGTGAAGTATGCTAGGAGGAAGAAATGATTCAGTTGCAAATACCTGAAGAATTAATGCCAAAACAAAAGAAAAGGGTTATGAGAGAAGATAAACAAGGGGATAAGGAAAAGAAGAGTGAAAGTCCAACTAAAGAACCAATACAAGCTATCACCTTGCAAACTGTTAGGCCTGAAGACTATGAATCCAGTAAGCCACTGATTGGGGGAATTGGAGGATATTTCAGATATGGAGTATGATTAGGAGGGGGAAGAATTAAAAGACAAAGAGGATGAACGTGCTTCACCTCAAATAAACTTAACTGATGTGCATGTTGAAAACATCAAAACCAGACTAGAAGAGTTAAAAAGAAAAGATCCAAAAAATATTAGTCTCATGGCCGAAAGTTTCAGATTTGAAGAACTTGATGAACTATCTGAAGAAAATCTTGATTTATTTTTTGAAAGAAAGAGGGAAGAAGTAAGAAAGAAAAGAGAAAACGTAAGAAAACTTATAAAACATATCTGAGCTATCTCAAACTGCAAAACTACATAGAAGATCATCTGAACAAAATGAACTTTGAAGATTTAGAAAACTTGTTCAAAGCTATGAAAGTAAAGGAAGTAGACGAAGAAAAGAAGATATTAGAAAGGAGAAGAATTGAAGAACTCAAACAAAAAGATAGTGTGATGAGGAAGTATGGAGGAAATGTTGGATTTCAAATTGAGAATGGTATAAATTTTGAACATGCTTAGATCATGCAAAAGAAAGATGTTGAACTTTTTTTAGACAAATATCATAAAATTAAAGGATAAAGCAGATGTTGTAGCTAAACAAATGAAATAAAGGATAATGAAAGAATTAAAATAGAAAGAAAAGGAGGATAGGGAGAGAAAGGTAAAGGATGATAGAGCTAGAACATGGTTGGCTGAGGAAACGAAGAAAGAATGGACAAAAGATAAAGAAGATCTCCTTGAGAGACTCATGGAAGCCAGAGGAGTTGGTGATGAACTGAATAAACTGACTTCAGCACAAAAGAAGGAAGTATATGAGTCAAAGCTTTCTAATTATAGGAAGGAGTTGAAAGATAAATACAGAATAGAAGAATCAACTCAAACTCCTTTCTTTAACCCTGAAGTTAAGAAAGAACCTCTTGTGGTTGAATAAACTATAAAACTAATGCCATGGGACGATAAAGAGAAAATAAACACTCTAAGGCAAGCCATGATGAAGAAAGGAATGCCCGCTGGTGTGTTTGATAATATAGGCAAATAAATGTTAATGGATCTGTTCTATACAGAGAAAGTATATCGGGAACAAATTGAGGATGAGAAAAGGAGATTAATGTCCTTACAATCTGATCCAAGTAGACAGACTTTCAGAAGACCAAGATATCCTACACAGGAATATATGGATAAAGAAACAATTGTGATGATCAACATATTGTCCAAGGAAGGTGTTGACTACCTTTCTTTGATTATGATGAAGAAGGAGGACATTGAGAAAATCTATGAATCTAAAGGACATATGAGAAGACCCCAACCACAAGGACAATATACTTCAAGGGTTTCCACATTAAGATTTAAAATCCCTTCCAGAAGGTCTAGCCAAAAAAGACAACAAAGACCACCTACCATTGTGGATCTACCAAAGAATCTTTACTTTGAATCTAGGACCGAGACATTGAAAGTTATTATGACTAGTGGTGAGCTGAAGACAATTGTATTTAGGGATGACTTCTAAGACTTCAACAAAGAACAATTAGAAGAATTGGCATGACTGCACCTGTATGATTATCAGCAAAGGGAAAGGTTTGCAGGTAGGCAGAGGAATGACCTATCAAAATACTTGAAAGAAAAATCCAGAAAGGGACTTCCTCTGCGAAACAAGAAGAGAAAGCCGGAGTAATCAGAAGCAGAAAAGATCAAGAGGCAGAGAAGGATGAATGACATTAGAATGATTGAATTATCTCATGAAAAATCCAAGAAAGTCACAAATCCCTATGCTACAATGAAGGAGTGCATCATTATGAGAAGACAGATGACCAGGTTCAATTATGAAGTTCAAAGAAATGGAAGAATTACTCAGATACACTATGAATATAAAACTGATTCTTTTATCTTGAAAAATTCCAAGGGTGGGGCTCTGGGAATCATTGAACATGACAATGACTTGAAATATCTTCATATGGATGATCTTCATGATATAATGAGATGGAACCTTCCAGCTAAACATCCATTCCATAGGGAGATTTCTATATTCCAACAAAAGGCTTCTATTGTGAGGCTTGATAGAAGATCTGAAGTACGGAGCTTAAGAAGATAAAGCATTTTACTTTTGTTAATGTTTAATTGATTTGTAATGTACTTGAGACAACATTTGAATATGTAATTTTTCTTTAGGTAATATAATTTATTGCTTTATGAATTTGATGTGTATTTTGAAGAATATGAACAAACTTGTGAAAGGTCATGTTGTGATCAAGAATTATCACGGAATATTGGAATCTTCTCAACCTACTCAAAGAAATGGCTAAGTATGGAATACGAGCAAACCATGCACTTTGAGCAAGCTTAGAACTTATTCAAGCAAGGTATTTTACTTTCGAGCAAAGTTATATTCTAAAATTCTTCTAAGTATTAGTTCGAGCAACCTACACTTCATCAACAAGGTTGTTCTTCACGAGCAAGGTTTGTTTCAGAGCAAACTCTTGACTTAACCAAGCTTAAACCAAGTAAATTGGTGGGTCGAGCAAGGTTTCAATAAAGTGATCTCAAACATACTTGAAGGAAGTTGTGATGGAATTATTCTAAGGACTTCTACGAGAAAGGTTCAGCCTCGAGCAAGCTACAGTGTCACCAACACACTTAGTTTGTTTGAATAAGTTAAAGACAAAAGGTTGACGAGATCAAGAAGAACATGTTTGCTCGTAGGATATTATCGAGCAAAGTTTGATATTATCTTGAATATTGAAGTCTGTTTGAAGAATATTTTCTTAGGAAAATATTATAAGTAAAGCTTGCTTGGAGAACTGTTCCAGCACACTTATGGTTACAAGGTTTGCTCGACAAAGACTAAAAGCTTACTCGATGTCCTTTTACACTTGTAATATTTTGAATACATTTGAATATGTTTTGTAACAATCACAAGGGTTTCTAGAAGGTTCCAGGTGTGCCTATTTGAGGAAAGTTTAGGTCACATGGACAGAAGGGCGAATATTGAGTGATTTGACGACTGTCAAACTTTCTTAGCAAATGGAATATTTCGTACGGAAAGTAGCCTCCACCTGACATTCCACTTAGAAACCCTAGAGATTTTCCTTGTATTCTAAGTTAATATTAATGGAAATCTTTTGAGTGACTTGTGTGTTTTTGTCATATTTGTGTCATTTGAGCAAAACCTTGAATATTGTTGATTCCGCCTTTGATGTTCATGGGGGTTTCACACTAGCATCTTTTGTAACCGTCATGTCAACATTTAGTTGTTGGTTACGAGGTTGATTAATGATTAATAGATCCTGACATGTGAAAATATTATTGGTTGCCATCAAGGGAGTTCAAGCTTGAAGACAACTGTGTATCATGTCAAAAAAGGAAAACAACATAAATCATCTGACAAAACAAAACTGATAAACTCCATTGATCAAGTACTTGAAATGTTTACATGGACCTATTTGCTCCTATCGTTGTTCAAGTATTGGCAAAAAGAAGTATTGTTTGGTGATCATTGATGATTTCTCAAGATTCACTTTGGTGTATTTCCTAGGTTCAAAAGATGAGGCTGTAGTATTGATTAACAGTTGTGTGACTAGAATTGAGAATCAATTGGATGCAAGGGTCAAGGTAACGAGAAGTGACAATGGGTATGAGTTCAAAAATAGGATTATGACTGAATTTTGTCTTGCAAAAGAAATATTTCAAAAATTCAGTGTTCCAAGAACTCTTAAACAAAATATGGTTATAGAAAGAAGGAGTAAAATAATAGAGGCTGCAAGAACCATGTTTGTAGATGCTTATCTACCTATATCATTTTGGGCAAAAGCTATCAACACTGCATGATATGTTCAAAACATGGTCCTTCTCAACAAGAGACAAAACAAAACTCCTTATGATATTTTGTATAAAAGAGATCCCTACATCAAGTTTCTAAAGCCATTTGGATGCAAATGTTATCTATTAAACACCAAAGATTACTTGAACAAATTCCAAGTGTAATTGAGTCATCTGATATTAGACTATTTCTTTTTTGGATATTATTCACACTCAAAGACGCATAGATTATATGTGAAAGATCATCTAAGTGTAATTGAATCATTTGATATTATTTTTAATGAGAATCAGTTTAATACTATTGATGGAGCAAGTTGGTTATTTGATTTGGAGAAATTAATAAAATCCTTCAAAATCTATCCGGAAGACATTGCTTAATATTCTTATAGATTAAGTGTTCCCGAAGCAACTACTGAAAAGAAGTTTGACTTATACAAGTTATGTTCTAAGGTTGCTAATTAAGACACTGAGTTCTCAATTAAAAGGAAGATGAGGATAATGAACAAAATGGTGAGCCTCAAGAACAAGAAAACAAAGAAACATCTGGTGATTAGACTAATAACCAAAAAAACAAGACTTAACATGACGCACAGTCAATGTTTGAGAATTTGTTTCAGAATCTAAATCTTTTAAATGATGGTGCATCAACATCTAGTCAAAATGTGGAAGAAGCAGAAGTGGATAATGATGCACAAGATTTGAATATTAAATAACCTAAATAAAAAGATTCAAATTTGGATCCAAATTTGACCACATCTCAAGTCAATCAAACTTCTACAGTGTAAAGAAATCATCCCATTGAAATTTTTATTGGTGATTTGCATGAAAGAGTGACAGTAGTGCTTCTGAAATTGCAAACATTTGCTTATATTCATGTTTTCTATCCCAAACAGAACCAAATAACATTGTTCAAGCACTAAAGGAAAACCATTAGGTAGAAGCTATGGAGTAGGAGTTAGCTCGGTTCAGAAATTTGCAAGTCTGGGAGCTAGTTGATAAACCAAGAGGAAAATATATAATTGGAACCAAATGGGTTTTCAGAAACAAAAGGGATGAGAGAGGGATTCTAATGAAGAACAAGGCAAGGTTGGTTGCTCTTGGATGCTTAGAAGAAGAAGGAATTGATTTTAAGGAGGTGTTTGCTCCTGTAGCAAGATTGGAGACCATAATAATCTTTTTGGCATATGCTGTATCAAAGAATATTAGAGTGTTTCAACTGGATGTAAACTCAGCTTTCTTGAATGGAAAAATAAAAGAGGAGGTGTATGTCACTGAACCTCTAGATTTTGAGGATCCCGAGTAACCAAAAACAAATAGAGTATACAAACTTAACAAAGCTCTATATGGATTATATCAAACTCCAAGAGCTTGGTATGATTAGTTGTCGAATCATCTACTTGCAAATGGATTTTAAGGAGTAGCCATTGACAAGACTTTATTCTACAAGAAAAGAGGAAGAGATTTAGTCATACTTCAAGTGTATGTTGATGATATCACCTTTGGTTCTACAAATGAGACTATGTGTATATAGTTTGAAGAAGTCATGAAGTTAAAATACAACATGAGTCCTATGGGAGAAACGAATTTCTTCCTTGGATTGCAAGTTCAACAGAAAATGGATGGAATATTCATTAATCAATCCAAATATGTTCAAGACATCTTAAAGAAATTCAAATTCCAAGATTTGAAGACTGCTTCTACTCCAATGGACACACATGAAAAGATGGTAGATGATGAAAAGGGGGAGCCTGTAGATCAACATGAATAAAGAGCCAAGATTGGATCACTAATGTATTTGACTGCTTCAAGAGCAGATATCATGTTCAATGTATGTGTATGTGAAAGATTTCAAGACAATCCCAAAGTTTCACATGTGATGGTTGTGAAAAGAATTTCCAGCAACTTGAAGGGAAAGCCAGACTTGGGAATTTGCTATCCAAATAATAAGTCCTTTGATCTATTTGCCTACACAGATAGTGACTATGATGGGTGCAATATGAGTAGGAAATCAACATCTAGTGGTTGTCAGTTCTTAGGAGACAAGCTGGTCTCATGGCAATGCAAGAAGAAAAAGACTGTGTCAATTTGAACTGTTGAAGCTGAATACATTGCAGCATCTGCTTGCTGCGCTCACGTCCTATGGATTCAGAATAAATTGATTGATAATACTGCTGCTTTGTTCATTGTTAAGAATCATGTTCAACACTCAAAGACCAAACATATTGAAATCAGACACCATTTTATCAAAGATTGCAATGAGAAAGATCTAATAGAAATGAAAAGAGTTGAAATAGTGACAACTTGGCTGATTTGCTCACCAAACCACTGGATAAGACTAGATTCAATTTCTTATTAAAAGATTTAGCATGATCAACTCTGATTAATGATATATGTTTACATGTGCTAACTGATTATCTTTAAGAAAGGTCCTAAGTGATTTTTGTGTGATTATGTGATTTTTGTTGAGATCACTATGTGCTTAAATGAATATTTGTGACTTAATTTTCTTTGATGCTTAAGTATGGAATTGTGATTATGTTTCATGATAATTGATAAGTACGAGTGTATCTGATTTAAACTGAATCATAAGCATACTTGTTTGAAGAATTGATCGTGGTTAGTGCTTTGATATGAGTATGCATTGTATGCTTAAGATAAGTTGTATGTGCATGTTTTCATCCTGAATGATATTAATGTATGCTTACTTGTGTTTATGCATCAATGTAACATGCTGAGTATGTATTTGATTATGTGATCATTTTGTCTTTGTCAAAACTACTTGTGTGCTATAACCTATGTGATTAAATTATTTAACTATGAAGTTTTTCAAAAGTACAATGTTTTGATAAAAGAACAAACGTTTGGGTTGGGACATGATAATATTATTTACTTCAAGTTTTAAAGAAGCTTAAAAGGTTTTTAAATGGAATTGATCCAACCTTACGGGAAATGATATACAATTAGTTATTTACACTAATATTATGGACTTAATAGGCTAAAAAGGCTATTAGTGCAGTCATTGATACGTATGGTCACTTTCCATGATGTGTAAAAACTTATGTGATATAAACTAAATGAAACGACTAAACTTAATGTTGAGATACATTGTTGAAATACGGATGTTTCAAAATACATATTTCCAAATGATAGGCAGAAAGGTAATAATCCAGTCATACACAAGCCTGTTGATATTTTGTCACTCAAAACTATTCATTTTACTATATATGACAAAGAACAAAATTGTGCAAAAGGATTATACATCAACCAAAGGTTGATAATAATACAAACTTGAGGGTTTAAACTAGAACTACAAAGGTGGGGCATCACTATAAGTCCTAAATACCTTGAATGGATGGCTTGTAAGTCCGAACAGTGTGGCATGTAAGTCAAACGTTCAACCTCAAAAGTTTGAAGTTTTGAAAAGATAAATTTGTTAAAAAAAGAAAATTATTAATTTTTTTATTATTAAAAGATATTTTGACCAAATATCAGGGGTTGATTTCAATTTGGGTTGATCTGGAGAAAGCCAAATAAGCTTTGAGAAGATATATGAAACATCATAGAGCATTAAGTGTTATCCATTTATATGTTATGTAAAAAATTTGTTAGTGCATGATTTGTTGTCCATAGCTGATCGAAGAGGCTAGGGGTAGTTTAGTCTTTATAGTTATTGAAAAATGGCAAATTCTCTATGGGTTGTATAACGAATGGGGTCCATTCGTTATTGTCTAGGCTATTCGTTAAGTTATTAGCCCATTCGCTATCGATTGTATAACAAATGGAGGCTCATTAGTTATTTAAGGAAGCCATTCGGTATGAAATGTAACGAATGGGAAGACATCCATTACAGGAATACCCCATTCGTTAGTGATGATAACGAACGAGAATGGCCAAAAAATAGGCAGTTCTTGTTCATAACAAAAGTTGAGATCCGAGTTTAATTTATTCATGTCGTTTCCATGCCGAATCTCTCCATAACTTATTCACCATAATGCATTCCGTCATTAATGTAATGAAGTGTATTTAAAGTATTCGTCCGTTTAACGTATTTATGTATCATGTTAGTGACTAGATCTTGGCTCGTATAACATAATTACATCAATACTTGAAAAATTGTTATAAGATTAAGTGGACAGCAATATCAATGACTGACTTAACGCCATTCATAATAAAATTTGAAGAATAAACCTTCTATGAAGGATTTCTTGATCATTATGATTCTCTTCCTAACTCACAAAAATATGTACTGCTTTCATAGATTACATTTCATGTTTGTTTTAGTTTTAGTTTTAATTTTGTTTTTAATTCGAAAATATTCAAAATCCAAAAATATTTTGTTTCTGCTTTATTTTCGATTTCCAAGCTAAAGGGTTATTTTAGAAAAGAAATTTACAAAAAGAGTTTCACACGATTTTAAGCTGTGTTTTTCACGTAAAAACACGTTAAAGTATTGGTTTTTACCATTTGTG
Source organism: Bidens hawaiensis (assembly GCF_021521415.1). Taxonomy (NCBI): domain Eukaryota; kingdom Viridiplantae; phylum Streptophyta; class Magnoliopsida; order Asterales; family Asteraceae; genus Bidens; species Bidens hawaiensis. Next base: position 162,322 of record NW_027494287.1, on the reverse strand, counting down.
GTAAATTTTGAAGGTAAATGTTATCAAAACATGAGTTTTTGATACTTATTTAATGTTTGGAATGGTAAAATGGTAACTATTTTCCGTTTTTATTTAATCCATCATTCGTTACATTGTTGTAACGAATGGGAAAACATTCATTAAAATTAACATGACGAACGATGGTCATTCGCTGTGCACATGATAACGAATTGAACCCATTCGTTATTATGTCATTCGCTTCCGCTGACCTGATTACAAATGAACATCACTCATTATATGGACATAACGAATGACTAACGAATAGATAGCTACTCGTTAGTTTACTAATTTAATTGTTGATTCATTAATTTTTATAAATGAATGAACAAACGAATGAATGGTCATTCTTCAGTTTGAATCTAAAGAATGGACTCATTCGTGCACATTGGTTTGTGTGCGTACAGTATAACGTATAAGACCCAAAAGTTAACGAATGGTCTTCATTTGTTCACCTTGAAAGTAACAATTTATATAAAGAACCTCTGGCCAACTTAACCAGAAATCCAAATCATGATAAAACTCTTATTAGTTGATTACAACTTGATCCTAAGGTATATACAAGTACAATGATACCATTTTCATCGTTTTTTATTAATAACTTTTAGGTCAATTAGGGCTTGAATGAGTTGGATAATCTTTTAAGAAAATTAAGGTCTTAAACATTGATTTTTAAACATTTAAATGATTAGGGTTAGTTAATGAGGATATTACGAGTCTAATGATATAAAGTTAAGGCTGATTCATATAGTTTTAGGCCTAATTGGATTTTGAACTGCATGTTGACCAACTGATGTTCAAACCAATTTTGACTTTGTCTATTAGGAGTCAGACATCTAATTAATTTCTTCATATTCGCTTTGTATACCGAATGGGAGTACCATTCATGTATATAGTTGATGAATGAACCCATTCGTAATATTATATGACGAATGAGTACTTATTCTTATATAATATATAACGAATGTGGTTATTCGTTATCTTTAACGAATCAGATCATTCGTTAAGTTAATGAATGAGATCATTCGTTATTATTCCATAAAATGAATGGACTAATTCATTATTGATCACTTAACGAATAAGGTATATAATTTTGAACAGAATGAAAAATTTTGAACATAATGCTCATTTTTCACTAAGTGTTGGTGAAATGTGTAAAGATTAATGTATTGTGTTCATTTTTCTAATGCTCGGGTTTTCACATATATGGCAGATGAACAGGTTGTTGATGCACGTGCTCAAGAGAACCCGATAGCACAAGTCCAAGGACAACAAGTACAAGATGCACCTGTTGATTCTGAGTTGGCATACGACAAGAAGCGCAACATTTGTGCGTTATTGATCGATGAATTTGTGGGACGAGACACCTTCGAAGACATGATTGCTTTCTTATGTCGCTTAAGAATTCATCATGCAATATTTGCTGACGTCCCGATACATTTTAATATTATCCGTCCGTTTTGGGATAGTGCTAAATATGTAGATGCCGAGAAGCACATTGAAGCTGAAGTTAAAATAAGAAGATTGTGATTGATGTTGATGTGATACGCAGAGTCCTACGGTTTACTGATACCGTAGACGATCCTTGTGAGTTTGATAAAGCTTTGATCAGAGGTCTATTTAAATGGTTGAACTACAAAGGAGAGCTAGACATATCACAATACAAGAAGGCATACTTATGTGAACTATACAAGTACTGGCTACACATACTTACTCATTTCCTTGGAGGAAGAAAGGGTGATTCGGTGAGTGTAGAATCATGTTGCAGTATGCTTTCGTGGCTCTTATTCTCAATAAGCCATTCAACTTTTCAGAGTTGATATTCTATCATTTGAAAGAGAACTGCTTAGTACGTCACCACAAGAATGAGTTTTTAATGTATCTGAGATTCTTGCAGTTAATTATTAATGACTAGGCATCTGATTCGATACGTCATCTGACGTTGGTGGAAGATGTGATGGTTTTGGATCGTATGTTTGAGGATACGATGAAAAGGATGAAGACATATTAGAATCAAACTATAGAGAACATGCCAAGATTCAAAAGATTGATAGGTCATGTGGCGAGACCTGATTATGTATGTCCACCTAATGATCCTTTGATTCATGACGATTCTGATTCGAAACGTGAAAGTGGACCAGGTGGGAACAATGACGGTGGTGATGGAGGACACTATGAAAGGGAGGAAATGAGGTTGGGAATAGGTTTGTTGAAGCAGCTCGTGCTGAGGAAGCTTAACATAAACGAAAGGGCAAAGAAACGTTGAAAGAAATGGCGAAACAAATGAGGACCCGTAGGGGTGATGTAGTGGAGATTAGTCCGTTTGTACCAAGGTCATTTGTTCCTCAACAAGAACCGGTGGTTTCTACTGTCGTTAGTACACTGGATATTACTTTGATGACCACGACATCATCTGATCCGAGATTTGCATTTATCCTTAGTCAATGCTATCTCCGATGCCGACATCTCCTGGTTCTACTATTGCAACAAGTCCTATGCCTATGCTGACAACAATGCAACATATGGACTTTTCTTATATGGCGTTCAATCGTCCTCAAGGCCCAATGGAACTCCCTCCTCCAAAATGGTTTACCATGTCTGTTCCTTAACAAATGGCTATGTTGTTGAATTTGATCCATCTTCAAAAGAATCAAATGGCCCCTGATCATTAATTTGAAGAACAAATGTGGTTGGATCTAAGGAAGATGGTTAGCCACATCTCATAGTGTCAACGTGAGAATCAGGAGCTACGGGCCATTGTTACTACTCAGGGGGGAAAGCATTAAGGAACAAGAAGATGTCATCCTTCAACTTACATGCAAAAACGGCATGCTGAAGTAGTTGAAAGGCAATGACAATGACAAAGACCCTGATGCTGGGCAAGTGATGGTTAGCAGCAACCAAACATAGGTGCTTCAGCTGGTGTTGGGACTGATGGTGGAGATCGGTAGTTAGTGGGTATCAAGGCCAATACGGTTCTATTTATGGGAAATGAATGAGGTTTGTAATGAGCATGGTAATGCCCATGAGATCTAGGAAGGTGAGTTTATTGATAAATCTTTAACCAGAGACCATATCATGTTACTGCTCGGGTTAAATGATGAGGGGCTGGATAATATCTAAAATTAGGAGGACGTGGAGGTTATTGATGACGATGAGGTCAGATTTGATACGAGTATCCCGTCTCGGGATACGTCATTAATTATGACAATGTTGAAGTTGAAGATATGACAGCTGAGGAGTATCCTAATCTGTACACACATACAAATACATGTACATGTATTCCATTCTTTACTACTAAACATATGCAAGTAGCTGAAGAACGTTTGAGTAAGAAGAAGAAGAAAGATGAAGTAAAGGAATCTAGATCGAGTTCGAAGAAACCATGTTTTGATGGTATGTTGGACACAATGATGCTAAATTCTCGAAGCTCATTGATGTTTTAAGGTATACAGAGCAAGAGATTGATAGGCAGGACAAAGCTCGTTCAACTGCTCATCAAATGACGATATTCAAATATGTGAAGACCGTCAAAGGTGATATCGTCTCTTGGCTCTATGATTCTGATAATAAGTTATGCATCATCAAGTGGGAACATGGAGTGCAGTATTATCAACACACTGTATATGTTCTTACTTTACTGAGGTGGGATGTGCGTACATTGGCTAATAGGCCGTTCGTTGATCGTGGAAAAAGAGAGATGGCGGATTGGTTCTATCATCACATACTGTTTGAGGTACGTCATGGTTTCAAGTTCTTTAAATCACAGGTTCGTACACGTAAATATATCGACGAGATAGATCCACAGAACATTAGAAGGTAGCTTGTGTTAAAGGTAAAGCCGTCGCAGACTTTGATGCGAGTTTCTGTAAAGAATTTTCACTAAAGTCTTTACAATACATTCAATCGGTGGTATTATGAAAACCGCACCGGTGAAGCTGTTATCATACTTGGTACGGGATTGAAGACGGAGTTTGTTCCGGTTATCGACGCGATGTGGTTGGTTACTTAATTGTAATCAGACAATGATGCGTTATTCAATAATGAGATCTGATTTGCTGAGATGAAGGATTACGATCTTGCTAATTTCAACACGTGGTGCGTATTTACCATGCATTTGGATTTCATAGTTATGCTGACTGGAAGACTAAAAGATTCAAGTAATAGAAGACAAAGAGCACGAGACGAGGGGGGGTGTTAGTGCATGGTTTTGTCATCTCGGTCTTTGAATGTGTCAATCCGTTATGTATTAAGGCCATTCGTTGTGAAATGTATAACGAATGAGCCCAATCGTTAATGTATTTGTACCATTCGTTAAGAATGTTTAACGAATGAGGTCTAACGAATGACTCATCCGTGATACTTTAAGTTAGTATTAGGGATTGATGACGAATGGTCCCTATTCGTTATGAGATGTATAACGAATGGGGTCGTCTTCTATATATACTGTGTACCCTGATGCTTAAATTAACAAGTGTGATTACGATTATTAGCAAGCCGTTACTCTGTCCAAATATCCTCTCACAAACTTCACTTAAAGTAATTCACAATCCGTATAACGTATCGATCTATCACCTGTTATATATCAAGAACTAGATCTAGGAGAATGAATTGAAATTATCAAGTATTGGTTTCTCACAATTATCAAGTATTATCAAGTTATTATTTGTTATTAACCTGCCTAATTTGTCATAATAATCATAAGAATGAAGTATTGAAAGGTGACTTAATCAACATGATCTCATGTTGAGAACATTTCATAAAAGAAAATAATTTGAAATGATAAACTGAATTTTGATCTCACAAAAGCATCATTTGTTCTTAAACTTTTGATCCACAAAGAAAACTTGTTTAAAGTAAAGTTTAAGTCAAAATGGTTGATCTTATAGCAAATCTAATTCAAAATGACATATTTCTTGATGATTTATCTATTCTGATTGTGTTTTAGGATTACTAACTATCTTCGAGTACACATTAGTAATTTTGTGTGAAAAATGTATTTTCGAGTATACTTTAATGATTGATTGATGATTTATCTCATTTGAGTATACTTGATGATTTTTTGATGTGATTATCGTTTTGATTATGTCTGACTATTTTGTTTTGAGGTATAGGTGTTTCCAGGTAAACTTTGTTTCTCGAGTACACTTTATGTTTCGAGTACACTTTTTATGTTAAGATTTGACATTCTAAGTGTCAAACATACTTCATGTTTTCAAGCATACTTGATTACGTTCGAGTAAACTTTTCTTCGAGCATACTTGGTTATATTTCTTAGGACAAAGTTAAGTTATTGCCTGATTAACTTGATTTTCGAGTAAAGCCATATTCGAGTACAGATTGACAATCAGGAATATTTCTAAGTTACTTTATTGAGAACTTTATTGATCTCTAGCAAAGTAATCTACTTGAACAAATATACATGATTATGAGGCTTGTGATTAATTTATTGAGAAATCTTGTATATTCAAGTACACTTCATTTATTTTTTTTCACTTGGTATATTTCTAATAAAATTTAAAAGCAAGTATACTTTATACTCTATATTCGAGTAAACATTGGCAACATACCTTGCTCGAGCAAACCTTGTGTTTGAAGAATTTGAAAAATAGGTTGTGGCAGTATTCACTTACTAAAGGACAAAATGCATTTAAAACCCCAATTTCAAACACAAAAAGGGTACAATATAAATGGTGGACGTGGAAAATTTTCATTCACTTTTCCCTCTTTCTACTATTACACCCAGTTTGCTCGTGCCCTTGATATTGAACTGTTTCCAGCTAAATCGCTCTAAGATTTATCATATATTTCTAATTCCGACTTGGTAAGCTTTGATTATTTGATTTCCGACACTCATTATGTGGGTTTAGGACTTTAATTTTCAGTTTTACTAACGTCTCTGTTTTATGTGTAGGTTATAAATTATCGAAGAACAGGTTGATAAAGACTATCCTTTTATGCTTTCTTCTTCAATTATTTCTACATGCATGTTCAAAATATGTTCAATTGACTATCTTCTACTTTGAATTTGTGTTTTCTTGTGTGTCCGCAGATATGGCGTATAAAAACGAACCAAAGAATAATATGTATGCTTTTCTTCAAATCACATAGGTGAATCAGCCATTAGAACTGATGATCAATTGGCTAGATCTGTCAAACTTGCGGTTCGCTCTCACTGAATACCCAATTATATACAAAATTCATCCCACAGATTTCTAGAAGACAGCACAATATGTTGATGACATTAATGGCCAAAGAATAGAGGCAACCGTTCTTGGGCGTGAAGTGGAAATTACTGAGCAACTAATTCGATAGAATCTACATTTGAATGATAACTTTGCTGAACAACTGTCGTATTCATAGCAAAGGTTGTTAAGGGTCTTTCAAGAGACCATGGGCTATCAAGGAAACATCAATGGGGGGCAATTCCAAAAAGGAATGTTTCCATTAATACACCGGTTCTTAATCCATCACATTATTCAAAGCATGTCTTTGAGAAAGGGCACATGGACCCTTATGAGCAGGGAGATAGCAACAACCACTGTAGCTGTTCTATATGATCAACCTTTAAATTTCTCAAGGATGATCTTTGAAGGCTTGGTAACAAATTCAAGGAAGAGAAAATTAGATAAATACCTCATGTACCCTAGATTTCTACATAATATTTTTAATGGTTTACATCCAGACTTTCCAACTACTGGTCCGACACTTGTACTCCAAGATCTGAATGCATACAGAAGAATCAATATATTGGGAGCAACAAGTCAGTTTAATCTGGAGGTTGAATTTTATATACTACCATGGTTAGTGAATGATGCTATTAAAGTGATGGAGGTTCCTGCTTCTCCATTGGTAAGTAGTGAGGAGGAGAGTGATGATGAAAGTGATGAGGACAATAGTGACTCTGGTGATGATAATCATGGTGATAACTAAGGAGATGAGCTGGTTGTTTAAGAGAATGTCGATGAGGTGCAACCACAAGTTGATGAGGAGGTAGTACATGATGATGTTATTGTGGATATAATTCAACATACAACAAACCTATCATCAACTAACTCACCAATCTAAACCAACCCCAAGAGCCATACATTCCATCCCCACCACACTAACCAATTCAAACCCAAACCCATGAACCATACATTCCTTCCCCACCACACTCACCAATCCAAACCCAAACCAATGAACCTTACATTCCGAGTTCTAGTTGAACAATATATATTTGAATTCATAAAGGCCCACTTGATAAACCAGCCAGACACACCAATCCAATCATCATCCCTCTCCCTAGACATTGCTAAAACTGACCACTCTTCATCACCATCTACCCAAACCCAAAGCTAAAATGATCATGTCCAATCCCAAAACCCTTTACCACATCTAAGCTCACCCCTCATTAAAAGCCCAATCCATCAAACCCAAACTCAAACTTTCCACACCATTAAACCAAAACCTTTTCACATTGACCTTTCATCATCCACATCTCCAAGAATAAACATTTTGACAAGAAACTTTAACCTTTTAATGAAGAACTCTCAACTAAAGGCAAAAAACTCTAAATTGAGGGAGAGGAACTTTGAATTGGAAAAACTCTTGGCAAATGCTCTTAATGAACTTCAAACCTTGAAATCTGAGGTTGAAAAGACCTCATATACACCAAAATAGGGGGAGAATGTTCCTGTTATTGTTGTTATTGATGAAAATTCATTAAACATGATTGGAGTCATTTAATATGAAAGTGAAGAGGATGAGGAGGAAGAGACTTGAAAGGAAAATGAAATTGTGGTAGTGGAGGAAGTAAGGGATAATGTTGAAGAAAATATTGTTGAGTAGAATGTAGAAGTTATGGAAATTAATCAGGGAGCTAAAGATGAAGAAATGATTAAAGATGATCAAGAACTTGATATCTTATATGGAGAATTTGAAGGGATTAACTCTTAAATTGTGGTTGTGAAGTAGGTAACTGATGAGGATTTGGAAGATTTGTTCAGAGAATTAGATGAAAGAGGTTGGTATATCTAAACCTATTGATGAAGAGAGAAGAAAGGAGAAAGGCAAAGTAGTGGCAGAAGAAGAAAGCCAGCTACAGCCTTTAAAGAAAATTGGTGGTTCAAACGATCACATTCTTTTAAAGGATGACTCTCCTTTAAAAGCAAAATTGTTTCATGATAAACTGTTGAAAGAGATGTATGACAGAGAATTTTTGAATTACATGCTAACAGAAAAAGACGCCCTGCTTGCGGTGCGCGCATATAATGTATATATGTGTGAACCCTCGGGTGGGCAAAAGTGAAATTGCACTAATTTTGACGTTAATTTACTAATCTCGTGAAAATAACGTTAAAAGTGGCGGAAGGTTAATCAGGCATCATGTGGTGGCGTTGATAGCCGAAAGACAAGGGTACATGCACCGATCAGCCGGTTTCCTGATGATTGAGTGTTATGTGCCTTATGTCCAAGGCTTGATGCAAAACTACTATCGAGCCGGGGGTCTCACCGGAAGCAGCCTCTCTATCCCTATGGGGTAGAGGTAAGGCTGTCTACATCTTACCCTCCTCAGACCCTACCATAGCTTTGCTATTGGTGGGATATACTGAGTACGATGATGATGATGATGATGATGATGATGATGATGATGCTAACAGAAAAAGAGACTAATGAACAAATATTTTTGTTGAAACAAATAGAAATACAAAAAAAGCTAAGAATTGATTAATAAGACCTTAACTAGGAGGTTCTTGACGGACTCTTGAGGTTTAAACAAAATGAAGATGCAGGGAAAGCTCTTGCTATGGTTGTGAAGAAATTTCAATCTGAAAAGGAGAATATTATTGAAGAGCATGTTGAAACAACACCAATAGCTGAACAAACAATTGAGAAAAGTATTGATAGGGAGTTGGTGGTTGTTTATGATGGGAAGAAGATACAAGAAAAAATGACAGATGCTTCATCTGATAAGGTGATAGCTAAATTGCTGGAAAATATTAGGTCGGTTGAGAGAGAATGGCCTATTGACTTGGTGAAGTATCTTTCTGATGAAGATCTTGATCATTTGTTAGGAAAAGTAGAGAAGAAGAAAGGAAAATGAGAGAAGATAGAAAAAGAATATTAAATTTGCATCTGTTTTAATTAAGAAAATGAAAATACTCTGGTGAGCAGCTAAACCAAATGACATATGAAAAAATAATAAGCTTGTGTAAGGCATTGAAAGCAAAAGAAGATGAAAAATGAGAAAAAGGAGAGTTGAATTTAAAGCAAAGGCTAAATTGGAAAGATAGTCAGGTGTGTTAAGAAGATTTGGTGGAAAAGTTGGCTTACTGGTGGAACATGGTGTTGGTTTTGATATTTTTTAATCTATGACCAAAAAGTAAGTGGAAGCAAATTTTAAAGGCTTGTCTAATAAAGTTCATGATGAATAAAAGGTAACTGATAAAAACAAAATAGAAAGAGAAAAGAAGGAGCACGCAGAAAGAGAGAAAGAGGATAAAGAGAGAAACAAGGGAAATAATTTCTTAAGAAAAGAAAACTGCTTGAACTAAGGAGGTTTGTAAAAAATGTGAAGCCTTGGGAAGATGAAGAAAAGATTAATTTATTAAGTTAGATTATGTTGAAAAAGAAGATGCCTCTTGGAGTTTTTAATAATTTGGGAAGGTCACAACTGCAGGAGCTATTTGAACAGGAGCTAGTGATGTTCAATGAAGTGAGTGAGACATTGAAAGAAATAAATTCATGACAAAACAATCTAGTCCTCCTAAATCTATTCCCAAAAGGCATGTGTCAACCTCGAAAGAGAAGATGGACAGAGAAACTATTGATATGATACAAATCTTGTCCAAAGAAGGTGTTAATTATTTGTCCATGATGATGATGAGCAAGGATGATATCATCAGAAGTATTTTAGTGGTCGAGCAAGGATTCAATAATCTTAAGCACACTTGTAGGAAGTTAATTCATGGAATTATTATAAGGACTTCTACGAGCAAGGTTCAACGTTCAGCAAGCTAGAGTAACCCGAGCATAATAAGTTTGCTAGAATAAGTCTTAGACAAAAGATTTAAGAAATCAATAAGAACAAGTTTGCTCGTATGGTATTCTCGAGCAAAGTTTGATTATATCATGAAGATGGAAGTCTTCTTGATGAATAATTTCTAAGATAGTTTCTAAGTAAAAGCTTACTCGAAGAACTGTTCAAGCACACTCATGGATTAAGAGGTCTCCTCGACCAAGACAAAAGCTTACTCGAAGACCAGTTAACACTTGTAATAATTTTGAATATGTTTGAATACGTTTTTACAATCATTAGAGTTTCTAAAAGGTGTTAGGTGAGGCTATATAAGGAAATACTATGTCACATTACATAGGGGCTGATTACACACTTTTCTAAGCAGACATAATATTTTGTACGGAAAGCAGTCACGCCTGACATTCCACCTAGAAACTCTAAAAATATTCCCTTTGTATTTTCAGTGATTACTATAAATGGAAATCTTTTGAGTTTATAGTGTGTGTGTGTTAGCTTTGTGTTATTAAAGAAACATCCTGATTATTATTGATTCCTCCTTTAATAATTAAGGGGTTTTCACTTGGTTTTTTCGTAATCCGTCTTGTCAACATATATTTGTGGATTACGAGTTTGATAGTGAGATAAATTTATCATGACAGATCGTTGGGTCATCGTGCAAAATAAGGCATGGTTAGTTGGAGTAAGGTTTAATCAGCAAGAAGGCATGGGCTACACTGAAGTATATGCTCCGGTTGCGAGATTGGAGGCTATACGCATTTTCTTAGCCTATGTTGCCTTTAAGAATTTCAAAGTATACTAGATGGATGTTAAGAGTGTGATTCTTAATGGGGAAATTCATGAATAAGTGTTGTGAAGTAGCCTCTTGGATTTGAAGATCCAAATTATCCTAAGCATGTTTACTCATTGAACAAGGCTCTATATGGTCTTCACCAAGCCCCGAGACCTTGTTGTACCCACTGACCATTTGATTGATAGTGGCTTCAAACGAGGAACAGTGGACCGTACCTTATTTTACAAGACTGTGGATGATGATCTTCTAGTCCATATGTGTGTGAATGATATCATTTTTGGCTCAACAATTAACAAGTTAAGTAAGGACTTCGAGAAGATGATGCAAACCAAGTTTGAGATGAGTTTCTTTTTAGGGTTGCAGGTTCACCAATCTTATGCGGGCATCTTTATTCATTATACTAAATTTGTGCCGATTCAAGATAATTCTCGGAAAAATCCATTCTACCCCTCTTCCTATGGGTCACAATTAGTTACCGAGTGAAGTGAAAGATACTACTGATCTAACTCTTTATCAAGTTATGATTAGTTCCTTAATGCATTTAACTGCATCACATCATGATATAATGTTTGTTGTTTTCTTGTGTGCACGATATCAATCGAGTCCCCGAGTGACTCATCTGGCAGCTGTAAAGTGTATTTTCCACTTTCTGAGGGGTAATCCTAACATCTGGTTATGGTATCCCAAGGATGATAGTTATGATCTTACTACTTTTTTAGATTCCGAATATGGAAGTTGCAAGATCAACTTCAAGTCTACTACAACGGGATGTCAGTTTTTAGGAAACCGGCTTGTTTCCTAGAAGTGTAAGAAGCGACAACGGTCTCGAATTCAACTGCCGAAGCCAAATACGTGGCAGCCTCGAGTTGTTGCTCACGGGTTTTGGGGATCCAGTAACACTTACGAGATTACGGTTTGAAGTTCCTTACTAGTCTAATTTTTATTGATAACCCTGATGCAATTTGCATAACAAAAAACCTCGTTCACCACTCGAAAATGAAACATAACGAAATTTGTAATCATTTCATCCGTGATTGTTATGAAAAGAAATTAACTGATATTGAAAAAACGCACACGGATCACCAAAAGACAGACCTTTTTACCAAAGCGTTTGATAAAACATGATTTAATATTTTGTTTGTTTTAAATGGTTTAAAATCTCTTGTTGAAATTCAAAAGCTCGGTTAATCACTTTATTTGAGTTTTGTACAGTTTTTCTTTATTTTATTTCTTTAATGTTTTGGTTTGTGTTGGGAGAAAATAGGAAATATACAAATATTTATGCTCTCTATTTGAACAGATAAAATCCAAAATCATATGTGAAAAAGCCATAAACATTGAAAATTTTCTCCTCAAAATGAGTTTTTGAAGCAAAAAGGGAAATTGATAGTACATTGATCATATCCTAAATCCTGTAAGAAATATGTGAAAAAGACAGTGTGCTTGTTTGTATTAGTGCATTAACAGGTCTTAAACAAACGAGTAAGGAAGTGTGTGTGATGTAAACATAAAAATTGCCAAATTAGAAGAGGTGTTAGTCCATTGAAAAATCTTGATAACGAAGATAGAAATGTAATAGCCTGTCATACTCAAGCTTTGAGTATCTTAGATCACCAAAATAGTTACAAAGTAAATTGATTAAAGCTTCTAGTTAATCGTTAACCCTTCAACGATGTATGGTCTTATGACTTTGAGTCATTTATTGATGGGATGCTTTGAAATTTTTGGATTCCATTAGGTCTTTATGTGGTTTTCATCTGAGTATTCATTTCGGTGAATATTATTATGCTCAAAAGGAGAACCCATAGTTTACCCGCCACTATAAGTCATTAAACTTGATCACTATTGTACTTTGTACAAGTTCACTACTGACTTGATCATACCACGATGTGAGTCATGTGTTTTCCCCTTGCTCTTGTCTTATTACCATTAAGAAACTGACCACAAGGGACACAATGTATGCTATTGTAAAAATTGTGCATACTCATTCATGGGAAAGGAACTCGAGGTATTGCTTGATAACGGAGGTATATCTTGTACATCAAAGCATTTTTATCTACTGATTTCAAGATTTAAGTCAAGTTGTGGTGACATAGTAAATATCAAATTAAGCCTGAATCGAGATTAGAGTTTTATAGTTTCTGATATTCTACGCCTAATTGAACACTAATGCATATCACACAAATTTCTAAAAAATTTGTTATAAGGCTTAAGTGGACAACAATTCCGATTACTAACTTAACACCAGCCATATAAAGCCGAAATATAATAATGTGATGGACTAAATTCTTGGTCAGTATGGTTCCTTGATCAAACTTACAAAAATATGTGCTGATTTTGTAGTTTAAATGTTAACTTTTATTTAGTTTTGAATTTTAGTTTGTTTTTTATATAAAGTTTGAAAATTTCAAAAAGATTTTATGTTCTGTATTATTTTCGATTACCGAGCTATGAGAATTTGAAAGTTGAAAAAGAAAGATTCTTCCCACGATTTTAAGTTTAAAAGATTATTTTAAGAGCCTTTAAGGTAAAATTTTAAAGTATTTAAGGTAAAATAGATCAAATGGTTGGTTTTGATGGTTAATTTATAGGATTTTAATGGTAAAATTCTCATTCATTAAGGTAATGGTTCATTTGTTACTACAGTGTAACGAATGAGTGTTCATTTGTTAAATTTAAATAACGAATGTGTTTCACTTGTTATATAAAATCATTTGCTTCCTCTCACCGAAAACGACTGAAAGCTTATTCGTTGAACTATTAAAGAGTGAAGAATGAATAAAGGGTTATTCGTTACTGTTTTAACATATGAAAAGGTGATTCATTTGATTCTTAACTAATGAGGACTCTTTCGTTAAATTTAGAATAACGAATGAGTTATTTGTTGTCCTGGGGATTGTATCAACATGTACGGAGTATATAATACCTAAAAAATGAATGGAAACCCATTCGTAAGTATATAATTTGAGTCAAAAACCACAAAAAACAGAGAGAACATATGCCAAAATTTTCCAGAATCTATAAACTCTGTTATTCTGATTATCTGATTGTGTTCAGAAGGTATAGACGAGTCTAATAATACTATTAATGTTGTGTTTGCTTCAGTTTTGAATGTATTAAACGTAAAAACCCTTAACGAACACATATCTGATTAATTGGACTACAAAGCAAACACTGAACCAATTAGATGATTAGTGTTTAGTATCGATGCTATTAAACCAAATTTTAATGTAAATGATTGAGATTTGAGCAATTTAGAATTTCAAACTGCATGTTTGACTTTCTAGTGTTCATCTTAATTTTGACATTGAAATTCATTGGTCAAAGAGACCATTCATTAAGGTACATCCGTGTATCTAGTAACGAATGAGTTTTCATTCGTGTACGCTTGATAACAAATGTTCACATTCGTTATGGTATTTAGCGAATAGCTTCATTCGTTGGTTTATCTAATGAATGCGCTCTTTGTTCAAATAACAAACACGCAAGACTTTAATGAACTTATTCATTCATTTAACAATGTTACCGAATGTGCCTATTCATTAATAATTATTAACGAATGTGACATGGTTTATTCGTTATTCATTTAAATATAATGAATGAGGGCATTTTTGTCCTTGTTAATGTATATCAATTATTAACTTGTGCGTTTTTGCATAAATGGCTAAAAATGTTCAGATTAATGTTCCTGAGGGCGAGCAAGAAAAACCTATTGCACAAGAGGCCCCAGTTGTGTAAGAACCACAGGTTGATCAGTCTTCTGAGAATCCCGAGGTTCAACAAGCACAAGAAGCCATGTTTTCATACGATCAGAAACACAATATAGGTGCTTTATTGAACGAAGACTTCTTTTGACGAGCGATGTTTGGGAGTGTGATAGCATTTCTAAAGAGGTCTAGGATTCATTGCGCTATATCTGGTGATTTTCCAGTTTATTTCAATATTATCAGACCTTTCTGGAATACCGCTAACTATATTTCAAAGGAGAAACACACCGAGGCAGAAATACAAGGAAAGAAGTTAGTAGTTGACATTGATGTGATACGTAATGTATTACAATTCTCATATATAGATGATGACAAATGTGAGTTTGACAAAGACTTGATCAAGGAGTTATTTGGGCGTATAAAGTATAAAGGTGATTTGGAGAAATCTCATAATAACAAGGATAATTTGTGAGAGCACTATACGTACTTACTGCATGTAATTATTCATTGCCTTGATGGAAGCAAGAGTGGCTTCGATGAGTGCATGATTATGCTCCACTCGACTTTTTTTTGCTATTTATTATACATAAAATTATACATCTTTTTAGCATCAAATAATCTCTAAAAACTGCAACTTCTATCAAATAACATAGCTCAGAAGGTTACTTATCATGATAAAATACAATTTCAGGTGAATCCAAGCCTCAAACGAAGAAACAAGCTAAAAGACAAAAAAAAACCGAAGCAACCACAAGAAAAACATGAAACACGCCCCCATGCCCCAAGAAACACGCCCCCATGCTTCTGAACACAAAAAAAAGACAAAAATCTACAAGACAAGATAAATACTGAAGACAAAAGCACGGGTCCGTGCCTCCTCAACCACGTGGCCGTGGTCACCTTCAAATAAGACAAAAAGAATCATCACATGTCATTAAAAAGCACGGAGCCGTGCCTTAAGAGCACGTCCCCGTGGTGAGTCATCATGTACAATCTGACAGTATGTGACGGGACACCTGGACACGGGACCGTGCCTTATAATGCACGGGGTTGTGCCCCTCTCTCTTGACAGCCTACAAATAGAGGCTTAAGTTGCACTCATTTGGTGTTCTTGAAGAAAATCTCTAAACGGGTTTTACTTACAAAAACACCCACATTACACTCATATTGGAGATCTTGTGAGAAGTTTGAAGGCTTGGAGGTTATCATCCATCATTACCATCCATAATCACCATTAAGAAGGAAGATCCATCCACATTTGGTTAGATTGTTCTAGTTTAATTATGTGTTTGTTATCATCATCCATGTTAATGTTCATAACAATGCTAATTATGAGCTAAACTCCATTTACCATCTATAATCTATGAAGAAGCTTTGTTTTTACTTGATGATTATGTTAAACATGTGGTTTAGTTTGGTATAGTACATGGTTATTTTGCAATTATCCTTTGATAAAGAAATGTTTATCACTTTAATTTAATACATCATAGTTGATGACTAATAATCATTCATGTTAACTCATGTTCTTGGGAACTAGAAATGGTAAAAAGAATACTTTGATAACTTATTCAAGATAAAACATGGATCCTTATGTTGTACTTAGAAATGATGAGATATAAGTTATAATCTATTTCTCTAGTTTTGATAACTCTAAAATAACATTGTTAATACGATTTCTTAGGTTATCATGCTAGTTAAAGAAATCATATGTTAATGGAATGTGTAATTATAACCTAATTATATCAACCAAGGGGAGGTTGTGTGAGTTAACTACAATCACTCGAAGTTGTTAGGATTGGTATTTAAGAAATCGAAGTCAATCCTAATCGTTTTATTATACCAAATTGCTTGCTACTTAAATTGATTTTCTCGTGGTAACATGACATTAAGAAAGGATAGACTTTAAAATGCGCATGTTACTTTCTTTTATGTCATATGATATGTTCACTTAGAAATGAGGACTATTCAATCGTATATTATTAGGACAAGTTTATCACATGTTAACTTTATAATCATCAAGGATAAATGGATTGGATTCTTAATCTTATATGGTAACCTTCATATAATTGAATTACTCACTTTGAATTTCTCTTCTTGACACCTATATATTATATATAAGTATTTCTATTTTATAAAAAGTCTGAAAATCAACCTTAAAGTGATTAAACCTTCCGATTAAAGTAAAACGGATATTTATTATTAGAAACATTTGTGTCCACGGATCGATACTTGGTTCTTACCAATATTATTCAACATATACGATAGGTATATTTGCCTATTTTGTGTGTGTTTAGTCTTAGTAGAAATCACTTCTATCAATTTAAAACACGATCTTGTGCGAAAGCTAAATCTCCAATCTCTTATATTTTAAGCACACACACACACCACATCAAGTTTTTGGCGCCGTTGCCAGGGACACGATACGTTTCTAAGAACGATCTAAGTTTTAATTTAATCATTGTTTATAATTGTACAAACTGTTAACTTTTAACTTCTAATTTTTTTTAACAAATATGATATTATATATTTTTTAAGGCTAGCCTAACCTTTACCTTTTCTTAATTAACTTATATTTTAGTTTAGTTTTAAAATATTCTAACCTAACTTTCATGTTAACTTCAACTAACCTTTAGCTTAACATAACAGTTCAATTTAATTTAACCCCATGTATGTCCTCTACATTCGAGCCTGAGCTTGTTTCTTCATTTTCTGAACCGAAACGACTCTTTCGTCGACTAGCACGTAAACAGACTGTAGGAACCTTTGAAACAATCGAAGACGAGTTAGTAGACGCCACAACATCAGGAGAAAATCAAACCGAAGAAATGATGGCAGCCCAAAACAACGAACCAAACATGAGCCAGTATGCCAAGCCAACTCTCGAAGACTACGCCAATGGAGTGGCTCCACCCGAAATCACCGAATATTTCGAAATCAAATCAAGCACCATTTATATGGCGGAAAATTCAGTTACATTCATGGTCTCCTCGACGAAGACCCTCTTTCTCATATATCTCGATTCTTAAGAATATGAGGAACCTTAATAACTGCCGCCCATAAGCACATTTCTATGCTTGCAAGAATCAGTGGGAGCGGTACAGACATTTCGTGAAAGGACCACGGTGGCGTGTGTTGAATTAGAAAGGTAAAGTTGTGACATACTTGATTAAGGAATTTCTAGCCTCGTTCTCCTTCAAGACGAAGAATTTGAGTATGTGGGATGAAGAAGCTGTGGAGTTTAGGTGTGGAGGAGTATGGTACATGACATCAGTGACCCAGTTAGGCATTGATTTTGGGATATACACGAGTGAGGAAACTGATACTCCCATCTGGTTTGAATCCATGATTACATTTTCATATGAAGATGAAGATGAGTCAGCAGAAGCGGGTGATTCCAGAAAGGAAGCTTGGGAATGACTGAGTTACGGGATGAAGCATATTGTGCCAGCAGCTCAAAAAGCACCACCTTACGTGACCCACTCATGTGATACCTTCACAGACTATTGAGACACACAGCAACAGCACGCGGTCAGAGTGAAGGAGTTGTGAATTTGAAGGATTTATGGGCCTTGTATTGCATAAAGAATAACATGGCATGCAACATAACTTATCTATTCTGTCATCTTTTCAGAACAAATGCAAATGCAAAGAGCCCGAATACCCCGATCTTTGGAGGAGCCTGGATTTATAAGCTTTACAAAGCCTACCATGCAGACAAAGAAGGGACCCGAAGCCCGAATCCGATCGCACTCAGCCTCGATTATTGCATCAGCATGTAAATGGCCCAACTGGTTAGCGGAAACCCATAAATGTGTGAGGTTTCACGATGCCCTGAACCAGATTTGGGATCCTGAGGACCCGGATGATGGTTCAGGATATACCCGAGAGGAGGGGAGGATCACCACCCTGACAGACCCGCCACCGCACTTACCACAAGCAGGGTGGCCCATCTTCATCAGGAGTCGGCCCTAGCTCGTCATACGATAGCTGATACTCATTTGAGGGCCTACACGGGCTCATTGACTAGTTCCAAGCTATCACTATCGCCTCGTTTGAAAGGTTAACAGGACAAATCACTGCCTCTAAGGCATAGCGAGCAGCAGAATATGCCGAAACGAGGCGAGAGATTGATCGTTTGGGATATCGCATGGACATGCAGTTGGGACCGTTCGACCCAGACACGGGTAACTGACGAGCAGCGACAATGGAAGGTCTGGTAAGGGTATGGGTTTGGGTGGTGGTACTTTTATGACATTATTATATTGGTTGTTTGAACAATTTACATTTTGTCACTTGTTTGTTTGGTTTGTTGGATACTTTATATGGCCATAAGTGCCAAGAAATTTTAGTAAGTACTTATTTAGCCCGTGTGGGCAGGTATGGATGATTCCGTACCCAATTTTAAGTAGAATTATGCTTGGTTGTTTATGGTTGTTTGCAGTTTTATATTATACAGGTACAAAACAGGAAAACGGCCAAAACAGAGGATGCTCTGTCAAAATGTTGTTAACCCGTAGGGAAGTACCTTTCCTTTTCACCCACCATACTTAATTATTTTAATCTTCTGATGATTCTTTTCACATTGAGGACAATGTGAGATTCAAGTGTGGGGAGGAGAATTACTTGACCAATTGCTTGATCAACTAATTATAAAATTCTCTATTAAACTATAATTTTTTGTAGAAAACAAACACTATTTTTCATAATCAAACCAAAAGAAATATCTAGGAAACTTTTTTGCAAATAACCAAACTAAAAATCAATATTAACCAAAAAAGTGAAAAAGTAAAAAGAAGTTTTGTAATGTTGAGAATAAATTTATGCAAAATATGGCGTTTATACCCATCCTCTGTTACTGTGAGATAAACGTCATACCATATAAATATATTTCAGAAGCATTGATTGAGTCATATATTTCATGTGAGTCATACAAATAGTCATTTCAAGACCACACGAAGCGTTTTATAAGGAAGAAGGTAATATCACTACAAACCCCTCAAACCATTCTCCAGATTACTAAACCATAAACCAAAACCTTACCACTTTATCCCTCACAAAACCGATAAAATACAACACTGGTCTTTTACCTACAGACCCTAAAGAACTGGTAATGCATTCTTTCAATTTCAATTTCCTTTGTTGTATACATTTCGCAATACCTAGGTTGCCTCCAGAACTTAGGGAGAGAATTTTTCTCTTTAGTAATGAGGTGAGAAAAAAGTGGCGCCAAGACGAACAAGTGACACCATTCTGTGGAATTTCCAAAAGCGCAATGAAAAGAAGAGCAAAAACATATGACCGATGCTTAGGATGCGGAAACTGGTCCCACGAAGGAAGATGTAGAAAAAGTCAAACTTAGTCTCAACATGAATATACCGAACTAATGAGGGTGGGGGCTATTAGGCTCAAATCAGAACGATCCTTTAGAGTTGGGAGTTATGTTCAGAGCATGATTGAGGAATAATTGATTCACATCCTCGACAAAACTGGTCTTGACGATCTGATCTTAAATGAGTTACTAGATTTGTTTTAAAAATAATAATAATAATAATAATAATAATAATAATAATAATATCTCACAAACGGGAAAAAAGAAGCTGACCATTGAAGACATCTTAAGATTCCCGACAATCAGTAGAAGTTGTATTTACCATCCTTATTAAGCTAAACCCTTGAAACACCATAAAATACCCAATCACGGTTCAGACAAAACCAACCCAAATTACCTTATGATCTATGCCACTCTTAACAAAGGTGGAAATTTGGACTAGTTACAAGCTTATTTTTCACAGGTCACATTCTGACTACGAGTGTTCACATACATACAGCACATGTATGTTCAGATATATAAACCGAGTGTGAGTGAACATTTTGAGAACGTGGCGTTTTGCATAAATAGAAGGTCATAAAAACAAATCACCTTTTTATATATCACTGCATATTTTCCTATGATTTAAGGTTGGTTATTTTGTTCCCATTTTCTTAGATTCTTTTGGGGATTTGAAAGCTGTAGTCCTAACTTTCTATTTTTAAAGAATATTTATAAGTAGCTTGCTTGAGGAAAAGCAAGATTCAAGTGTGGGGATGTTTGATGTACATAAAATCATACATTTTTTTGGAATCAAATAATCTCTAAAAACTGCAACTTATATCAAATAACATAGCTCAGAAGGCTACTTATCATAATAAAATACAATTGCAGGTGAACCAAGCCTCAAATGAAGAAACAAGAGAAAAGACGAAGAAAACACAAGAAAAACAAGAAACACGCCCCCATGCTTCTGAACACAAGAAAAGTCAAAAATCTACAAGAAAAGACAAATACTTAAGACAAAAGCACGGGGCCATGCCTCCTCAACCACGTGGCCGTGGTCACCTTCAGATAAGACAAAAAGAATTCAGCACATCTCATTAAAAAGCACGGGGCCATGCCTCCTCAACCACGTGGCCGTGGTCACCTTCAGATAAGACAAAAAGAATTCAGCACATCTCATTAAAAAGCACGGGACCATGCCTCAAGAGTGTTGGAACCCGATGATTCATATCAATAACAATAACCACTAACAGATCTCAGATCTGTGTTTATACTATTAATACGATTAAGGATCTAGCTCATAATTAACATTGATTCAGTATTATATATGTATATCTATTATCAATATATTATCTGTATAATATTAGGTGAAGCTTGAGAGAGAGTTTGGACAACAATTCGTTAATTAACTCCAAAACTTATTTTAAAACGTGAACATGAGTTCACTATATATAGAAGGTGATCTGGTTCGCTAACATCCCCTAGCGAACCAGCCTCCCCTTCATTACATACATTAAATTAGCGAAACATCCCCTAACGAATCAGGAGGGAATACATTTACTGACTAGTTCGCTAACATCCCCTAGCGAACTAGCCTTTAACTTAGCGAACTAACTCAATAAACAAACTATTATTACATTAAATCATAAATAAAACATTAACGTTAAATACAAAGACTCTTGATGCAAAACCGTGCACTAACAAACACGCCCTCGTCTTGAGCTGTTTGTCTTTAACTTATTTGAAGCGCTTTGACTGCCAGTCTCTGCAAGTATGAATTCCATTTTCATGACACACACGAACGACTCGTTGGAATTGCATAGCCAGGTCGTAATCTTCTTGGCGCTCGAACAAGATCTGCTTCCTGAAGAGCACGTCATTGTCGGTCTCTAATAAGTTAACCAACCACATTGGGTCGATTATCTTGATAAACTTAGTCTTCAGACCTCTTCACAAAACAATGACGGCCTCGCTGGTGTGGTTGTCATAATACCAGCGGTTGAAAGACAGATAAATATCTTGAGGCAATATCTTCACGGGAACCTGCTTCATAGTCTTGGGCGGCTTCACTATCAAAACAAGTTTCCTCCAGCCAGTCCTTGGATCAATCTCATCAATACGCTTTCGTCTAGGGACTTGAGGCTTAAAGAACTTGAAGCCGTGATTGACCTCAAAGAGAAGATGCCGATGAAACATATCAGCATGCTGGTGACCCCCACGATTTATAAACGGACGTCTCGCGAGGGTTCGTACATCCCAACGCGGTAGAGTTAAAACGTCTCTTATAAACTCATAATACTGGACACCCTTCTCCCATTTGATTATACATACCTTAAGGTCCGAATCATAAGCCCATGAAACAATGTCACCGTGTACCTTTGAAACGGTCTTGAAGGTAGTCACCTGATTAGCCTTAACCCAAGCAGCAGCAGTATCTTTTCTTTCTTGATCTACATAACGATAAGCACTGATAAATTTACCCACTTTATGACGTTTGAACCATCTTTCTACGTCCTCATCAGTCACTTCTTTGAGTGAGGGTACTGTTCGCTGCACAACCTTTTCCAATTCATCCTCAGTCTCTTTAAACACCTCTTCTTGAAATACCGGAGCACCTTGATCAACGTTCGTGTGTTGATACAAGTCCAGGTACTCATCAGCTGTCACATCCTCCATCTCAATGTCCTCATTCTCAAAAATAAAATCCGTATTCATAAACAACGGATTCTCTTCCAACCCTTCTTCATTCACAACCTCAACATCGGGCTCAGCCTCTAACACATTTAATTGATCGTCATTCAGCCCAAGCAGTATTGAAATCTGCTCCCGTGTCAAGGATCTTTCTACAAACTCACCAACCTGTATCTCGTCCCTATTCACCACACTCTTCACCACCCCAGATCCATCTACAAATATCACCGTATTAGCTGCAATCATTTCAATTGGCTTGGCAACTGTAGGATCTTGATAAACGACAATCTGTTTACTTGAGTCTTCACCCCCACTTGTACCAGCACCAGCAGATGAACCGTGAGATTGTTTAGGCTCACCTCCTGCACCGGATTCATCAGGATCTTCATCGTCGTTCTTGAGTTTCTTTAGGGCATCTTCTTTACAAATTAATTGCAAAATTAACTCTTCTTGTTCTTTTAACTTCAACCCCTGAGACTCAACAATCGCACGTAACGATTTCGTCTCCTTCTGACAAAATGTTACGTAACTCATCAATCGCTTTATGTGATTCGTTACCTTAGTTTAGCGAATAGCTATATGATTCGTTACCTTAGGATAGTGAATCAAGACATGATTCGCTGCTTGATTCGTTAAATATGCATAACGAATGGGATGATTTGTTACGTAGAGCGGAAGCGAATTAGGTTAGCGAACTAGAATCCAGTTCGCTAGTAAATCACCTAGTTCATTATCCATAATTAACGAATTAGATTCTAATTAAAAAATCTTTTATTTAATTTTAAATTAAATAATTAAATGAGTTAAATAATTAAATAAAATAAATAAATTAGGTTATCGAGAATCTTTTTTATCCCGACAACCAAATACCTTAAAAAGCGTTTCATTTCTTACGAAACATAACTTAAATTAATATGTACAAAGAAAAACGAAAATATTTTTGGTATTTTGAAAAAATAAAGAATGTATTTACAAAAGAATATCCGAACAATTAAAAATAGACAATCTTTTTGTGTTTTCATTAATTTTTCAAAAACAGATCATATTTTTGTATTTTTTGTTGAGTTTGAGCAGAGAATCATATTAACCAAAATGCCCTTTCATCACAGATTTATCTTTCAGCGATATTATGACTGGCGTTAAGTCGATCATTGATATTGTTGTCCACTTAAATCTTATAACAAACCTTCGAGCATTTTTGTGATATGATTTATGGTTCAATTAGCGCACAGAATATCAGAAACTATCAGCCCCTAATCTCGGTTCAAGCTTGATTTGATTTTTGCCAAATCACCCCAACTTGACTTAAACCATTATAATGTTGATCAAAACTTTTGATACCAATTAAGAACTTTTGAGCAATGCATCAAGTTTCTTTTACTGTGAGTGAGTATGCACGAGTCCATCTGTCGGCTTACATACATTGTATCCCCTGGGGTCCGTTTCTTATTGGTATTAAGACACACGCATGGGAGGAACAATTGTATGATAACAACGGATTTTGATCAAGTTAGTAATTTAGATTGTACAAAGTACAGCGTTGATCAAGTATAATGACTTTGGGTTTGCTTCTTGAAAGCGAGTGAAATATTCATGCTTTTGAATACCCAGATGATTAAGCCGCATAAAGACTCACAGTGACCAGAATCCTAACGCTTATTATTTGCTTTATTTTATTTTTGGGTGATTAACAAATATAAGGCTTGAGTATGACTTGTTGTTACATTTCTGCCATCCTCACAGAGACTTTTGCTAGTGACTAACACCTCTTTCAATTTGGCTTTTCTTTAAGTTTATATCACTTACTTTACTATAACAGCTTGTTTAAGACCTACCAATGCACCAATGATTAAGCACACAATCTTTTAAGCTTATTTCTTTCTTTATTTGGGGTCAAATAATCAATGTACTATCATTTTCTCTTTTTGCTTCAAAAACTCAAAAATTTTGAGGAGCATAGAATAAAATTTATTTAAGTTGCCCTACTTAAGCTAAGTTCATAAATTAATGGCTATCATATTCATCTACAAGTAGAGAACGAGACCAAAAACATGCAAGCATGCTTCACAAACTTAAATAACTGACTAGATTCTCAGCAAAAAAATAATGTAGAAAGCTTAAGGAACGCCCCAAATACTTTCCATTTGTCAGATAAATGGCTAACCCGAAGATTTCAAGAAATTATCAGGACCAAACATATACAAGTATATGTTCATAAATTAAAATGATATCGAATTTCGATATGTTTCGTTTTAAAATGTTGTATGGGATTCTTGGTGATACTAATAGCAGCAGAATTATCAATTAAAATGGGAGTAGTAAGAAACTTCAAACCGTAGTCGCGAAGATGTTGTTGTATCCACAAAACCTGGGAACAGCAACTCGAGGCTGCAACATACTCAGCTTCGGCGGTTGAAGTGGAGACAGTTGTCTGCTTCTTACACTGCCAGGAAACAAGCCGGCTTCTTAAGAATTGACATCCTGCAGTCGTTGATTTGAAATTGATCTTGCATCCTCCATAATCTGAGTCTGAGTAGGCGGTAAGATAGAAAGTATTATCTTTGGGTTACCATAACCCGATGTCAGGATTTCCCCATAGATATTGCAAAATACGCTTGACCACTGCCAGGTGAGTCACTCGGGGACTAGCTTGGTACCTAGCACACAAAAAAACAGCAAACATTATGTCTTGTCGAGAAGCAGTTAAATACATTAGAGAACCAATCATAGCACGATAAAGGGTCGGATCAACGGTATCCTCCAATTCATCCGGTGATAAATTGTGACCCACTGGAAGAGGAGTAGAATGGATTTTTCCGGCAGTAATCTTGAACCGTTCCAAGACATCGTTCACATATTTTTTCTGATGAATGAAGATTCCCTTATCAGACTGGTGAACCTGCAGCCCTAAAAAGAAATTCATCTCTCCCATCGAGCTCATCTCGAACTTGGTCTGCATAGACTTCTCGTACTCCTTACATAATTTGTCGTTCGTAGACCCAAAGATTATGTCATCAACATAAATCTGAACAAGCAGAAGATCATCACCAATATTCTTGTAAAATAAAGTGCAGTCAACCGTTCCACGTTTGAAGCCGTTATCCGTCAAATGGTCGGCAAGCGTGCCATACCAAGCTCTCGGGGCTTAATGAAGACCATATAATGCCTTGTTTAATCGGTAGACACGTTCCGGATACTCAGTATCTTCAAAACCAGGTGGTTGTTGGACAAACACTTCTTTGTGTAGTTCACCATTGAGAAAAGCACTCTTAACGTCCATGTCACACCCCGACTAGGTAGTTGCGAAAGCGTAATACGGGAATGTAATAGATAACACTGGTATCAACAACATTGTTTATAAAGAAATTCACAAACTAATTTACATCATATTACATGGGTTGGTACTATGTTTACAACTAGATGAGAATCACATAACCGGTTTACGAGCTTTTTATTTAATATTATATATCTGCGTCTATTTACAGCTATTCAACTCTCCTTCTAACACTAAGCATGTAAGCAGTTCATTCCACTTTCGCTTTACCTAAAAAGCATATTAAAACGGGTCAACTACGTCTAGTTGGTGAGTTTCATGTTTCACGAGTATCAACGAAATCAGTATACGAGTTCGTAAAGTTTACAGTGTGTATGTATATATGTATGTGTATGATGTATTATACTAAGCCACAAGTGAAACAAAAACGAGCTAAAACACATGGCCACCCCTGCCCATGCACTCCCGTTGGCATTTAACAGCCACTTTGCCCCAAGTATGTACTATGTCTAACACCACATAGCAGTATGTAATAAGTTTAAATGACAATGTGCAACTGGGTTAACATGTTCCGGCATACCCCACCGGCTCTGTCAGTTGGGTTTGTCAAACCGATAGGACTATCCACACGTCACCGGCACGAAGTCAATCACTTGTGTTTGTGGGGACTTGTCAAGTGTTAGTACTTAGATAATCCACATCATCACACGTTTTCAAGTATATAAGTATATGTAAACATGCTTTTCACCCAAAAGTTCGTAAAACAGTTTAGAAAGTGGGGGTCGTGAAACTCACCTTATCGTAGTTCGCACGGAAATTACGTATCAATAAGTCAGGTGCCTCGCTTATAGCCTGATTCCTATAAACGGTATCGTATCGTTAATACTAGTACAGTGTTCAAGCTAAGTCGGGCAGTATAGATAATCTGGGTATAGCTGTTTGGCCCAGAGCATGACCATAGTCTTAGATTGTGACGTTGTATACTATGAAATGTTAAAAACTGGATTTGGCTCAGTTTCACCATTTCCCGAGCCTAGCCAAGTTGGTTGTTTATACGTTTTGGGATTAGGTAAGATCACATAAACTTAAGTAAATATATTGATTGATAAAATGATTTGATTTATTAAAGAATTTTAAGGTTTCAGTATCTGGTTTGATCGCAGGGTTCGTTTCCGTTTTCACACGGGTTTGATTATACAAAACGCGCACAATCCACCCGAATTGTCCGGAATTCTCGTAAAAAGTTCGTTTTTATCAATATCATTCAAAAATATGATATTTGACCACTTTTGACATTTTGACATACCAGTCAGTCCGTTAAACACAAAACTGCCGGTTTCGTTAAAACAATTATAATCTAAATCTTTGATTAATCATAACAAAATATGTACTTATATATAAATTATGGAAATTTTTTTATAAATACACTAAGACATGGAGAATTTTATAAAAATATTTTCAGAAATTTTATGATTAATTATTTATTTATAAAAATTCATTTAATAGGTTAAAATCGTGTAATAAATGGCCTGTTTATATCAAACGACCTCCGAAAAATCCGATAATTTTTAAAAACGGCATCAATGTTATTACATAGCCCCTGAAAAATATCCAGAACCTAACTCTTTTGACAAAATGCCTTTTTGTGCGTTTTTTGGCTGTTAAAATTCGGTTAAACCATAATTGCACAAACCATACTTAGGCATTTCCAATGATCCCCAAACTTTACCAGTGATCTTAACGTCACATATTAAACTCCAAAACCAAGTTTCATAATTTTTCAATATGTTTAGCTATTTTTCCCAAATAAACGCTCATAAACGGAAATAAATTCACCAAATATTCTCCGTTTATCGAAAAATTACCAAATTTGAACATGGACTCATTTATATGATCCCTAATGTCCCTGAAAATTTTCACAATCTAATAACAAGCACGTCACAACCTAATACTAAACAGCCCTTAAACTAGTGTTACGGGTTTACCTTGTCGGTTTTCGATGGGTTTTGCTAGCTTAAACGACTCTCCGGGTCTCGGGTTGCAAACTCAGTGTATCTACATATCATATAACATCAAACCAAGCATAAATCATCCATGTGACAGCCTTGATAATTAGGGTTTCGGTTTTGGGTTCAAACCGAACTTTCTAACCGTAAAAACATTGTATTTATGTTCAAATCCGCGTTTTTGACCAAAAAAGTATATGTTCCTTGTTTGTAAACATGTTTAACATCAAAACATGATTTTACTTGATTTTTATGATTTTTGGATGGTTAAACATGTTTAATACTAATCAAAACACTTTTATAAGATTATAACTTAGTTAAAACATGGTTAAAAGTTCATGAAAATTAAACCTACATGTGGTTTTAGGGAAAGGGTTTGGAAGAACAGCTGAAGGGAAGTCTGGTCTTTAAGTTTATTGCATAAAATTATGTAGCTTATTCAAGAAGTCTTGTAAAAATATCTTTGGTGGATTATAGTGTAGGGCGGCCGCAAGTAAGGAGGGGCCCATTGGGCCTCTTTTTGGCCCAATGGTGCCTTGGTTTTCGTGCCACACGTAAACGTCGGTCCAAAATTTAATTCGAGTCCGGTTTTTCGCAAGAAAATTAATTCGGGTGTGAGAAATAGCGTGAAAACGAGTGTTTTTCAGCTTATTTTTGTAAAATAAGAAAAACGTACTGACTCGTTGTAAAATTCCAAAATATTTTCACGGATTGCTTAGAACATGTTATATAAGTGTTTTATAAATCTTTTTCGGCTTAACGGATGCTACAATGCTCGTTTTGATATTAACGATTGCGTTTAAGCTTATAGCGTATCGATAAACGAAACCTTTTTCGTTTAAAGAGTTTTAAACGTACTGGGGCCTAAATATCAATATGTTAGTCTCTATAAAATATATAACTCGTATATGACCCCTCAGTATGTATACGTGTCATAATTAGTATCGGTCGGTTACTCGTTTAAGCACTACGAATTAACCGATTTATCGTTTACTTGCTACGTAGTGAATATAGTATACCTCGTTTTGTCATGAATGCCACATTCTCCCCCCGTTAAGAAATTTTGTCCTCGAAATTTAATGTGTCATCTGTTTTCTTTTTAGGGAACAAGTGTGGGTAGTTCTTTCGGAATTCATCCTTTCGTTCCCAAGTATATTCGGGTCCTTGTTTTGAATTCCACCGAACTTTTAGCAATGAAATTTTGTTGTGTCGTAACTGTTTGGTTTTCCCGTCCACAATTTCTACCGGTTCCTCTACGAAGTTGAGTTTTTCGTTGATCTGAACATCTTCCAGTGGTACTATTGTCGTTTCATCAGTCAAACACTTTTTCAGATTCAATACATGAAACACATCGTGAATAGTGCTCAGTTCTAAGGGTAGTTTTAATCGGTAAGATACGGGACCAATTTTTGCAATAATCTCAAAAGGTCCGATGTACCTTGGGGCTAGTTTACCAGTCTTTCCAAATCTTATAACACCCTTCCATGGCGATACTTTTAAGAACACCTTATCACCTATTTCAAAAGATAACGGTTTTCTGCGAACATCAGCATAACTCTTTTTTCGGTCGCGGGCAGCTTTCAATTTTTGCTTAATCTGATGAATCTTATCGGTGGTTTCCTGAATTAAATCTGACCTTGAAATTTGGGTATCACCCACTTCCGTCCAACATAGTGTTGATCTACATTTTCGCCCGTATAGAGCTTCATAAGGTGCTGCTTGTATACTACTATGATAACTGTTATTGTAAGAGAATTCAATGAGCGGGAGGTGTTGATCCCAATTCCCTTTGAAGTCCAGTACACAAGCACGAAGTACGTCTTTTAAGGTTTGGATGGTTCGTTCGGATTGACCATCGGTTTGGGGATGGTAAGCCGTACTTAGGTCGATTCGGGTTCCCAAGGCTTCTTGTACTGCTTGCCAGAAATGTGAAGTAAAGTGACTGTCTCGATCTAAGATAATCGACAGAGGTACTCCGTGTCGGGATACAATTTCATCGATGTAAATTTGAGCGAGTTTTTCGGTGGTGTAGTTGTTACGGATGGGAATAAAGTGTGCGGATTTGGTTAATCGGTCAACAATTACCCAGATAGCATTGTGTCCTCGGGAGGTTTTAGGAAGGTGCGTCACAAAGTCCATGGTAATTTGTTCCCATTTCCATTGTGGGATTTCAGGTTGTTGTAACACTCCCGAAGGTTTTTGATATTCCGCCTTCACCCTTGCACATGTTGCACATTTACTTACATACACGGCTATATCCTTTTTCATGCCAGGCCACCAGTAAAATTCTTTAACATCTTTATACATCTTATCAGTACCTGGATGAATAGAA
The DNA here is from genome assembly GCF_021521415.1 of Bidens hawaiensis. Classification (NCBI taxonomy): domain Eukaryota; kingdom Viridiplantae; phylum Streptophyta; class Magnoliopsida; order Asterales; family Asteraceae; genus Bidens; species Bidens hawaiensis. Next base: position 132,169 of record NW_027494287.1, on the reverse strand, counting down.
TATTTGGACTTATGTGCTTCGTCAAGAATTAACTTTCGGAGTTTATGAAGTGTTGGAATCCAGACCCGGTTTTTGTAATAATATACTTCATCAATTTTCTTATCAAAATTCCTTTCATTCCCATGTAGTTGTTCTTTTTCTAGCTGATTTGCCTTCAAAGCCTCATCTTGTGCAACACGAACTTGTTCGGTTAAGCTACTTTGAACAATCATTCCGAGTGCTCGTACCCTCAATGGTTTAACTCTGTCTTTTCGGCTTAAAGCATCAGCTACTACGTTGGCCTTACCCGGATGGTATTTAATCTCACAATCATAATCATTTAACAGTTCTACCCATCTTCTTTGTCTCATGTTCAGCTCTTTCTGATCAAATATGTGTTGTAGGCTTTTGTGATCAGTATAGATGGTACATTTGGTGCCATACAAGTAATGTCTCCAAATCTTCAATGCAAAGATAACTGCTCCCAGTTCCAAATCATGGGTTGTATAATTCTTTTCATGTACTTTTAATTGTCTGCTATTACTTTCTTTCTTTGCATCAGTACGCATCCTAAACCTTTACGAGATGCGTCACAATATACCACCAATTCATCAGTTCCATCTGGAAGGCTTAATATTGGAGCCTCACATAACTTCTGTTTTAACGTTTGGAAGGCCATTTCTTGTTCTTCTCCCCATTCATACGCTCGATCTTTTTGAGTTAGGAGGGTTAGAGGTTGGGCAATACTTGAAAAGTTTTCAATGAATCTTCAATAATACCCGGCTAGTCCTAAGAATTGACGAATTTCTCTTGGTGACTTAGGCACTTGCCAATTTTTAATGGCCTCAATTTTACTTGGGTCTACTTGGATCCCTTGTTGATTCACAATGTGTCCCAAAAACTGTACTTCTTGTAGCCAAAATTCACATTTGGACAACTTTGCGTATAACTTCTCTTGCCTCAATAATTCTAAGATTTCCCACAAATGTTGTTCGTGTTCCTCCTTACTTCTCGAATATATCAAAATGTCATCGATAAACACCATCACGAACTTGTCAAGGTAAGGTTTGCAAACTCGGTTCATGAGGTCCATAAACACTGCAGGTGCATTTGTCAACCCAAATGGCATAACCAAAAATTCATAGTGACCATACCGAGTTCGAAAAGCTGTTTTTGGTACATCTTCTTCCTAAATTCTTACTTGATGATAACCAGATCTAAGATCAATTTTTGAAAAATACTTCGCACCCTGGAGCTGATCAAACAAGTCATCAATTCGAGGTAAGGGGTATCTATTCTTTATAGTCACTTTATTCAATTCCCGGTAATCAATACACATTCGAAAACTCCTATCTTTCTTCTTTACAAATAACACTGGTGCTCCCCACGGTGAGTAACTAGGTCGGATAAAACCCCTGTCCAGTAATTCTTGTAACTGGTTGGACAGTTCTTGCATTTCAGAAGGTGCATGTCGATAAGGTGCCTTAGCAATGGGTGCTGCTCCCGGTATCAAGTCAATACGGAATTCAACTTGTCGTGTCGGTGGTAAACCAGGCCACTCATCGGGGAATACATCTGAATACTCGTGTACCACTGGGATGTCTTCCATTCGTTTTTCCTCGGGTTCCTTAACTGTTACGCTAGCCAAGTATAATGTACAACCTTGGCGCAAATACTTTAATTCCTTAAGTTGGGACACGAGAGGCAGTACCGTACCAGATTTCTCACCTTGAACAATCATCGCCTCATCATTCGGAAGAGGTATTCAAACAGTCTTATCCTTACAGACAACTTCAGCTTTATACTTAGATAGCCAGTCCATACCGACTATAACATCGAAACTTCCCAATTCCACTGGAAGTAAATCAATAAGGAATGGGTGGTCGTTTAGGATAAGGGAACAGTTTCTGACTATTCGGTTAACAAGTATAGACTTACCGTTAGCGAGTTCTATAGTATATGGTTTTGTTAGTTCACTCACAGGCATATTTTCTAAAGGTAAGAAGTTAACAGATACGAAACTTTTATCGGCGCCCGTATCAAACAAGACTGAAGAATACTGACCTGAAACTAAGAATGTACCTGTCAACACATTCGGATCATGACGCGCTTCACCCGGTCCTAATGCAAACGCGCATCCCCTAGCTGCGTTGGAGGTTGATGCTTGTGTTTGGTTTTGCCTTCTCGCTGCACCCTGGTTCAGATTGGGGCAGTATCTCCGAAAATGTTCCGTACTGCCACATTCATAGCAGGCACGGAGGTTCGTTGTAGGTGGGGTTTGTTGGTTGAGTTGTGGGCGGGTTGGTTGAGGTCGAGGTAGTTGAGTTGATTGCGGTGGACGGTTAACAGTATTGGTGAGGGTTCTACAGTTGGGGGCATAGTGTCCCGTTCTTCCACACTTTTGACAAATGATCGGTTTGCAATCACCCACATGATGAAAGTTACATCTTCTGCACTTCGGTAACGTCCCTTTATAGGTCTCTTGTTTTACATTAGAACTGGTCATGGCATAACTTCGGGTATTTGGACGGGCCCGTTTGTTTTGAGGGTTTCCTTGCATCCTTGTCCCATAATCAGTTCGTTTTAAACTTGTTGTTTCACCTGGCATCCTTATCACTCCACTTCTCATCAAATCAAAAGTAACGACACCCGTTTGAGATACAGCACTTTCTAATGTTGGGTGGGCTACTGAATTCACTATACTTCTCACAGCAGGGGTCAGTCCCCAGATATAACGTTCAATTCGCTTCGCTTCCGGTGTAACTAACCACGGAACTAAGCGGGACAGTTCTTTAAAATGATCGTGTATCCCACATGGTCCGCTCCTTTCATTTCCAGATTCCATAACTCGTGTTCCAACCTCTGAATCTCACTTTTAGGACAAAAATGCTCTAGCATGAGGGTTTTTAATTCAGTCCATGCAATACGATTAATAGCATCTTGTCCCCTTATTTGGACTACCGTATTCCACCACATCAGCGCTTGGTCTAGAAACATACTGGTAGCAAATTTGACCACGCGGTTCGGTGGACACTCACTGATACTAATTACTGATTCAGTCTTTTCTATCCATTTGACCAGCCCGCTAGGTCCTTCAATACCCTTAAACTCAATCGGTTTACATGATGTAAATTGTTTGTATGAGTACTCCTGACGTGAGGGTTCTCGGTTATTATTATTGTTATTATCGGTATTGGTCCGAGTACTATCAGTATTAGTTGTGTTAACAACCGGTACAGGTTTTGGGTTCGGGATATTATCAGGGTGCACAACAGGTTCTGGGTTCCCAGTGACATTCATAGTTGGGCGAGTGTTATTATTATTTATGACATTATCAGTATTCACCGGGGTAGTAACACCCGGGGCTACATTAGTGTCCGGCGGAGGTGTATTAATAGTGGCCGTGGTGGTGCTCGTTGATTGATTAACAGTATTGTTAGCACGTATGCCTGCAGTGACTTGTGCTACAATTGTTGGTATCACTGCTTGTAGTTGACGAGCAATCATTGCGGCCACTTCCGCCTCAGACAAAGGGTTTGCTTTCTTCGGGGCCATTCTATAAAATAATCAATTATATAATAATCAATATCGTTTCACTATGACCAGCACAACTTTACGATATTACAATTTCACAACACACAACTATGCCAAAGAAAACACATTGGTATTAATTATAATCATTACTGTACATATGCATCCAAAATTAGCGCATAGGCTTAACCTGGTATAGGCCAGCGCTTGTATATGCGTATCAAAATTTGTCACTAAGTGACATGTAGACTTAACCCGATAAGGGCCAGTGCTTGAAATAGTACTAAACCACAAACAACTCCCAAGTCAGCCCAACACGTTGTAACAAAATGCTGCTTGGGATATCAAAAGACTATATACATAAGGCTATACTACTATGTCCTATCCATTCTTTGTAACATGAAGCCACAACCAAACAACAGCAGCCACTAGGGCTGCATTAACCGCTAAACATACTCCTAGTAGTATCATTGCCCGATCCTGACGCCCGTGGCTGTGAGCACTGGATCTTTGCACAATTATGATTTCTTGCTGCATGTACCACATGTGATCTTGCATATCATGTCTATACTGGTTTAAGTTATTTATCGAATGTGATTGTTCTACGATCTGATCAGTCACTAAACCTAACCATGCTGAATCAGAATGACGAGGTGGCTCGGGTACCGGGGCGGGTAAACCCCAAGTAGGAATAGGTACTCAGTGACCTGGACCCATGATGTTTCTCCCCTATGGTACGTAGATCGAGGTGGGGGAGAGGTGTGCTCAGGTGGGCGCACTGAAATACGAGCGGTCTGACGGTTTCTAATAGTGGGTGGGGGTACTGGTGTATGCTGTACGGGTGGAGTAGGGGATCTGGGTGCTCTAATCGATGAATGATAAGCACTAGTAGCTCCCTGTCCTACAACATTCCTAGGGAATTCCCTAGGGGGATAGGTATCACAACGGTAACCCGATAAGTCGGGTTGATCTAAGGGTACCTCGTGGGGAATTACCGCATCGGAACCTTCTTCCATTTCCTCTGATTCCTCCCCAGTTTCCTCTTCTGGATCCTCCTCCTCCTCCTCAGACCATGTTGGTAGGGTATTAGATAAACGATCAGTAGATCATGACATATTCCTGCACAATGGTTAGTAATAAGAATAATATCCTTCTATATTAATCATAGTAAAATACATGCAGGTATTTATACACATAAGCACAAATAATAGTTTATATACACAGATATTTATTTATTATTATATTTTATACACATATGTTGCTGTTTTTACCTATTCGATTGTTTATCGACTTCTTCTCGAATTTCCTCGTACAAACAAGTCCGTTATTACGTTCCGGACCATAATAACCCACTTGTCCATTCGCGTTCATCACGAGAATCATCAGTGTATATTATTTAATATTATTTTTTTCCCAAAGTTAATCGAGCCTACGGTTATCGTAGGGTATCCTAAGGGACATCCTAATTCTTTTTAACCAATGGCTCTGATACCAACTTTTGTCACACCCCGACTAGGTAGTTGCGAAAGCGTAATACGGGAATGCAACAGATAACACTGGTATCAACAACATTGTTTATTAAGAAATTCACAAACTAATTTACATCATATTACATGGGTTGGTACTATGTTTACAACTAGATGAGAATCACATAACCGGTTTACGAGCTTTTTATTTAATATTATATATCTGCGTCTATTCACAGCTATTCAATTCTCCTTCTAACACCACGCATGTAAGCAGTTCATTCCACTTTCGCTTTACCTGAAAAGCATGTTAAAACGGGTCAACTACGTCTAGTTGGTGAGTTTCAAGTTTCATGAGTATCAACGAAATCAGTATACGAGTTCGTAAAGTTTACAGTGTGTATGTATATATGTATGTGTATGATGTATTATACTAAGCCACAAGTGAAACCGAAACGAGCTAAAACACATGGCCACCCCTGCCCATGCACTCCCGTTGGCTTTTAACAGCCACTTTGCCCCAAGTATGTACTATGTCTAACACCACATAGCAGTATGTAATAAGTTTAAATGACAATGTGCAACTGGGTTAACATGTTCCGGCATACCCCACCGGCTCTGTCAGTTGGGTTTGTCAAACCGATAGGACTATCCACACGTCACCGGCACGAAGTTAATCACTTGTGTTTGTGGGGACTTGTCAAGTGTTAGTACTTAGATAATGCACATCATCACACGTTTTCAAGTATATAAGTATATGTAAACATGTTTTTCACCCAAAAGTTCGTAAAATAGTTTAGAAAGTGGGGGTCGTGAAACTCACCTTATCGTAGTTCGCACGGAAATTACGTATCAATAAGTCAGGTGCCTCGCTTATAGCCTGATTCCTATAAACGGTATCGTATCGTTAATACTAGTACAGTGTTCAAGCTATGTCGGGCTGTATAGATAATCTGGGTATAGCTGTTTGGCCCAGAGCATGACCATAGTCTTAGATTGTGACGTTGTATACTATGAAATGTTAAAAACTGGATTTGGCTCAGTTTCACCGTTTCCCGAGCCTAGCCAAGTTGGTTGTTTATACGTTTTGGGATTAGGTAAGATCACATAAACTTAAGTAAATATATTGATTGATAAAATGATTTGATTTATTAAAGAATTTTAAGGTTTCAGTATCTGGTTTGATCGCAGAGTTCGTTTCCGTTTTCACACGGGTTTGATTATACAAAACGCGCACAATCCACCCGAATTGTCCGGAATTCTCGTAAAAAGTTCGTTTTTATCAATATCATTCAAAAATATGATATTTGACCACTTTTGACATTTTGACATACCAGTCAGTCCGTTAAACACAAAACTGCCGGTTTCGTTAAAACAATTATAATCTAAATCTTTGATTAATCATAACAAAATATGTACTTATATATAAATTATGTAAATTTTTTTATAAATACACTAAGACATGGAGAATTTTATAAAAATATTTTCAGAAATTTTATGATTAATTATTTATTTATAAAATTTCATTTAATAGGTTAAAATCGTGTAATAAATGGCCTGTTTATATCAAACGACCTCCGAAAAATCCGATAATTTTTAAAAACGGCATCAATTTTATTACATAGCCCCTGAAAAATATCCAGAACCTAACTCTTTTGACAAAATGCCTTTTTGTGCGTTTTTTGGCTGTTAAAATTCGGTTAAACCATAATTGCACAAACCATACTTAGGCATTTCCAATGATCCCCAAACTTTACCAGTGATCTTAACGTCACATATTAAACTCCAAAACCAAGTTTCATAATTTTTCAATATGTTTAGCTATTTTTCCCAAATAAACGCTCATAAACGGAAATAAATTCACCAAATATTCTCCGTTTATCGGATAATTACCAAATTTGAACAGGGACTCATTTATATGATCCCCAATGTCCCTGAAAATTTTCACAAGCTAATAACAAGCACGTCACAACCTAATACTAAACAGCCCTTAAACGAGTGTTACGGGTTTACCTTGTCGGGTTTCGATGGGTTTTGCTAGCTTAAACGACTCTCCGGGTCTCGGGTTGCAAACTCAGTGTATCTACATATCATATAACATCAAACCAAGCATAAATCATCCATGTGACAGCCTTGATAATTATGGTTTCGGTTTTGGGTTCAAACCGAACTTTCTAACCGTAAAAACGTTGTATTCATGTTCTAATCTGCGGTTTTGACCAAAAAAGTATATGTTCCTGGTTTGTTAACATGTTTAACATCAAAACATGATTTTACTTGATTTTTATGATTTTTGGATGGTTAAACATGTTTAATACTAATCAAAACACTTTTATAAGATTATAACTTAGTTAAAACATGGTTAAAAGTTCATGGAAATTAAACTTACATGTGGTTTAGCTAAAGGGTTTGGAAGAACAGCTGAAGGGAAGTCTGGTCTTTAAGTTTATTGCATAAAATTATGTAGCTTATTCAAGAAGTCTTGTAAAAATATCTTTGGTGGATTATAGTGTAGGGCGGCCGCAAGTAAGGAGGGGCCCATTGGGCCTCTTTTTGGCCCAATGGTGCCTTGGTTTTCGTGCCACACATAAACGTCAGTCCAAAATTTAATTCGGGTCCGGTTTTTCGCAAGAAAATTAATTCGGGTGTGAGAAATAGCGCGAAAACGAGTGTTTTTCAGCTTATTTTTGTAAAATAAGAAAAACGTACTGACTCGTTGTAAAATTCCCAAAATATTTTCACGGATTGCTTAGAACATGTTATATAAGTGTTTTATAAATCTTTTTCGGCTTAACGGATGCTACAATGCTCGTTTTGATATTAACGATTGCGTTTAAGCTTATAGAGTATCGATAAACGAAACATTTTTCGTTTAAAGAGTTTTAAACGTACTGGGGCCTAAATATCAATATGTTAGCCTCTATTATATATATAACTCGTATATGACCCCTCAGTATGTATACGGGTCATAATTAGTATCGGTCGGTTACTCGTTTAAGCACTACGAATTAACCGATTTATCGTTTACTTGCTACGTAGTGAATATAGTATACCTCGTTTTGTCACGAATGTCACAGTCCATTTGATACACTTTGATGTTCTTGTAAGCAGCATAAGCCAGGAAGATTCGAATCGACTCTAATCTTGCCACTGGCGCATAAACCTCAGTGTAATCAATACCCTCTTGCTGATGAAATCCCTGCACCACTAAACGTGCCTTATTTCTCACAATTACCCCACGATCATCCTTCTTACACTTATATACCTACTTAGTCGGAATTGCCTTCTTGATTATAGCAGGTTTATCAATAAGATCCCAAACACCTAAATGAGCAAATTGTTGTAGTTCTTCTTGCATAGCTTCTACCCAAGAAGGATCTTGTAAAGCCACACGAGGAGTTGTTGGCTTGACTTGAGATAGAAAACAGGAAAACTGGCAACAGCTGCAATTTCAGATGCGTGTAAGTCAGCATGAACACAGAGAGCATTATTGTCACTTGAAGAGGCGATTTGATGTCGTGTCTGAACCCTACATCAAGGTCTCCAATAATGTATTCTTGTGGATGATAATTATGAATCCTGAAAATAGGATTTTCAGAAACAGTAACATTTTCAAATAAGTTAGTATAATGTTCACCCAATTCAGGAGATGAAACATTATTCCCAATTACTGAAGCAATATCATCAGATGAAGTAGAAGCGGTATCATAATGGACAGGAGCTTCGTTTTCAGGTTCTTCAGTTGGAGCAGCAATTGGAGCTTCAACATCATTTGAACTTGCAAATCATGGAATTTCCAAGTGTTCTTCAAAATACGCCCGAACTACATCTTCATCTGGATGATAAGTTGATGAGGTGAAAGAATTAAATAGGCCATTATAATCAAACATCCATTCGGGACCTTTCCCTTGTGAAGGAGTAGTGTATTTCTGACAATCAACATGGTACTACTCTTCGACACAACCGGACGTAAAATTAAAAACCCGTTTCTTAGGTGACGCATACCCTAAGAAATACCCTTCTATGGCTTTCTCTTCAAATTTACCCGCATCCTTCTTCAGCATAGTACAAGGACACCCAAAAGGTTCCAAATACTTTAAGTTAGGCTTACGATTATTCAATAATTCATAACTGGTCTTCTTTAGTCGTTTAATTGTTAGAACACGATTGAGAGTATAACAAGTCGTATTCATAGCCTCATTCCAGAATTGCACAGGAAGCTTAGAATCAGAGAGCATGGTTCTTGCAGCTTCAATCAAGGTTCTGTTCTTTCTTTCAGCAACGCCATTTTGTTGAGGTACATAGGGTGCACTATATTCTCGGTGAATTCCCTTTTGGATACAAAAGAAATCCAACATAGTGTTCTTGAATTCTGTTCCATTATCACTCCGAATTCTCCTCACCTTTTGTTTGTAAAGTGATTCGATTTTCGTGATAAGGTTTTGTACCAAAACAGGCGTTTGATCTTTCGAGCTCACGAATAAAACCCACGAATATCTCGAATAATCATCAGTCAAGACAAGAAAATACCAGTCTCCAGAAATACTCGCACGATTCACCGGACCAAACAAATCCATATGAAGTCGTTCTAGCGGAGTATCAATGGAATTGAATACCTTATATGGGTGCGATTTCTTCTTTTGTTTGCCCTTCTTACAAGCAACACAAGGATCTGATAACTTAAAATTTTTCAACGACACCCCCTCAACCAAATCGTTCGCCATTAAATAATTCATCTTTCTAACGTGTATGTGACCCATTCTTCGATGCCAAAGTATGGAGTCTTTCTCGGTTGATTTCGAGACAAAACACGTTTCGATCGATGTAGATGCTCTAGAGTTCATATTCAAGACATAAATATCATTTGATCGTGGTGATCTCATGACAACCATGTCCTCGGGAATCACGTATCCCGGTTTCATAATAAGACACTCTCTATCAGTAAAAACGGTAGTTTATTTCTTATCACAAATCTGTGACACACTCAATAAGTTAACTTGTTGCAATTTTGAAGAAGCGTCTCTCCTACCTTCTTCTTTTTCTTTCCATCTATGGCAATCTTCTTTCTCAGATCGTCCGTCTCATGCAAGGCTCGATCTAGATGCTCCTCCTGGGACTGAGGGATGTCATTGGGGTATCCGTAGCGGGGAGGTGGATCACGGTACACCATCATGACAACGTCAAAATGGTTCTTCGGGTCGTATATAGAGATGTAGTCACATCGGATTGGTAGTTGAAGAAAGCTTCAGCAGCTTCGTTCTACTCCCGAATTTCATTCGCTTGATCTTCAACTGATGGGATCTTGCCCTAGTACGGTGGGAAAATTGATGATGTATTGCCCTTGAGTTCTTGGAGAAACTGCATGTAGGGATCAGCAGAATCATAACTTGCGGTTTGATGAGAGAATGGTTCTTCCACCGGTGTGGTTACTTCATTCGGATTGTCGGGGTATTCCTTCTTTGGATCTCCTTCTGTTTCTTCTTCTTCCGGATCCTCCTCCACTGGGTCCTCTTCCTCTGTATTCTCTTCCTCCATCATTTGGGAAGTCTCCTTTGATATTGCGGGCAGGCGAAAGCTCTCGTATGGCGTTATCACACTAATTTTGGGCTTATGAGATGGCCCTTCTTTGTTAAGGCGGTAGTCGGCAGAATTCATAGTAGAAGTTCCGGTATGCCACCTTCGCTGATCTGAGAGGCATTGTATCCAATCGGATGAGGAGATCTTGGTTACTCCTTGATTGATCGGTTGGAAAGAAAAGCATATGAAGGGTGAGGGTTCGGTGGAAGGTAGGTCGAAACACCATATGGGTAGTAGGGTGGGATCTCAGTTGGTTGATAGGTAGGAATCCCGGAAGGATGATACATTGGGACTTCGGATGGTTGATACATGGGTAAGCTTGACGGGTGGTAGCTCGAGTGCTTTGGTGCTTGGTATACTTCACTTAAAGTGTTATCTAGATGGTAAATTGGACTTTGTTCAGTACCGGGGTATTGATCATGTTCCACGTCGGAATTGAAGAATGATTCATAGTAATCCTTGCTCATGTTGTCTTTTGGGAATTTGTAGTATTTTCCTGCTCCTTTTGCTTCGTTATCATAATACTCTATTAATTTCTCGAAAGACATCTAAATTAGGTTGTTTAGAATGAGGAGAGGGAAAGAAAGGGTTACCAGCCAATCTTACCCCTATTCAAATAAATAAGTAAAATATTTTCCTACGCTTGGATCGAAGCTTGGGTATTATCTTTTAATATCCAATTCGCTAAGATCAATAGCTCTGATACCAACATGTCACACCCCCATCTAAGCCCTAGGAGTGCGACCAACAGTTGGTACCAAATTTGTATATAAATCAGAGTTACGGGTTTTTAGCGGAAGACTTTATAATACATGTGGATTTGAAGTTATAAATATTTACATTACAAAAGATTGAATGAAAGTTTCATTTACGTTTACTTGTTTATAAGTTTTACAAAACCACCATTTAACTTATAAAAAAAAACATCCTAGACATCGAATTCTTGAGCCCTTCGTCTCTACAAGCGATATTCCTAATTACCTGCAAAATAGTAAAAAATACGTCTGCAACGAATGTTGGTGAATATGTTGACGCTAAAATATTTTCTTTACTCAATCACCCCTCGAGACCACGTAAGTCTCGACCCATCTTGGCTTAGGAATAATTAATTTAAAACAATATCATTATAAACTCGAGTCTCTACGCTAGGTCACCCCAGCAAAACACCACAGCGTCTCGACATACTTAGGTACCATATATATACACATGGTCAGTATCACTCGGACATACTTAGGTCCGGCCCATCGTGGCTGGAGGTCGTTACCAAGCGTGGTGCGATGTGCCCACCGTATTTTACAACATATGTAAGGATCCAGACAAACGTATACTACAGCCTGAGGGCTAGGCTTTTACTCTTATTTATAATGTTTTTAGAGACACTTAGCCTCATGTAAGTTTTTCATATAATATGTTGACTCGTTTAAAAACAAGTTTTTAAAATTGGGGCGTATTCACCTTTTCAATTGGGATCGGCTTCAAACACATCCGTGGGTCTTTCCCTTGCTATCTCGCACCTATAGTACGAGTATAACTTTTTGTTAGTCGGATATATTATCCGGCTTAAGACCTTTAGTCTTATTTTATAATCGCCATCTCGATTATTTATTCTTTACTTTAAAACCTTCAGTTAAAAAGTAATATTTATAAACCTTTAGTTTATTTAAAACCCTTACGTTTATTCTTCTTTAAGAAACGTATTCTTTTCTTTATTATTTAAGAATACTCGTTATTACTTAAATATTATTTATAACAAAGAATCATTATACTCACATATATATTCATATATATATATATATATATTTTCTTTTCTTTTTCTTTCTTTTCTTTGTTATATATTTTCTTTTATTGATCGAGGTATCGAGTATAACCTCAACTTAAGGTTTAAGCCTTTTATAATGTTAGTACACTGTTTTGCGTCTCGAGTCTTTGTATTTAACGTTAATGTATTTGTCGTTTATTTATGTAATAAAGTATTAAGATATTAAGTTAGTTCGCTAAAGTATAGTTTAGTTCGCTAAGGATGTTTAGCGAACTAGATCTAAGCTATTATCCCTCCTGATTCGTTAAGGATGTTTAACGAATCAGGGGGTGATTCGTTAAGGTATTTCATTTAATGTATGTAACAAAATGGACTCTAGTTCGTTAGGGGATGTTAACGAGCTAGGTCCATCTTCTATATAAAGTGAACATTGTTCACTGTTTAATTTAAGTTTTGAGATTAATTATCGAACCTTTGTCCAATTCTCTCTCAAGATTCAGATTCATACTAATATTATTATCATCACTCACATACATACAACTAATATATACATACATATAACATATAATCAAGAGCGATTACGAACTAGATCCTAAGGTTAATCATAATACAGATATGTGATCTGTGTATTAGGTTAAAGGATATAGAGTTCAAACAAGTGGTATCAGAACTTTCGGTACTCTTTTGCTCTTGATTTGATATTAAATTGTTATTAAAAGACTGTTTAATTGGTATAAGTGTGTGTCGGTTTGATTTTGATCGAATTGAGTGTGATTTGGTATTGATTATGGAATGATTGGATTGGATTTAAGTGTATTAAAGTATTGGGAAGGTATTGTGGATTCGGATTGATAATTGGTCGTGTTTGTGTTGATTGTGGTTTGGATCTGGTTTTGGCCGAAACAGAGGATAGTTTTGGTTCAAATTGGATTCGGAATAAGGTTAATTGGATTACGAGTGGTGTTGATTACGATTCGCGATAATGATCTGAGTGTTTTGATAGGTTATATGGACGATTTGGTGTAGTATTGATTAAGTATTACGAATCTGGGTTTTCGTTTGGTGTTCTTCGTTTTTCCAGAAATCTGGAAAATTCAGATGAAGATTTGAAGATTTGATTATTCAAGTCTGATTCGTTAATTTCAGCTTGATTCGTTAACTCCTTCAACTCGGTTGGTTAACATATTTAGCTGATTCGCTATGAGTTTTGGTTGATTCGTTAACCAATTCGTTATAATTTTCGATTCGTGTCAACTTATTCGTGTGACATGTGTCATACCTCGGAAACTGTTTTCTAACAACTTCTGCCACGTGGCAATAGTTTTCAGAGTTTGTTACAACCGTTGTAACAACCCGATTCGCTATAAGTTGATTCGCTATCAACTGTAGTTGATTCGTCATCCAATTCGCTAAGACTTCTCTTAGTGATTCGTTTATCTAATTCGTTAGTAAACCATCTGATTCGTTGACCATCTGATTCGTTAAAATTAATTTTATTGACCAAACCAGATTCATTAAAACCATTTCTGATTCGTTAACATTAATCTTAACTTCATTAAGGTGTGGTTCGTTACAACTGTTCACAGTTTGTTAACACTGTTTACAGTTCGCTAACTAATTTTCAATTTTAATCCTCAAAGTTTGAAACTTGTCAAAAATGGCTGGTATGTATGCATTAGCTTCCCAAAACATGTTGATGCAACAAATGTTACAACTGGACACCGAGATAGGTTCACATTCAAAATGTCCACGTTTGATGAAATTTAGCGATTTTGCTAAATGGGAACCTCGTTTCCGTGCTCATCTAGGGTCAGTTCACCCTGATTGTTCATACGGTTTGGATGAGGTTTACACTGTTCCAATGATTGGGGATGAGACTATTGGTTTTACACCTAAAGCTATCTCACAATACTCGGTTGAAGAGAAGTATGGGAAACACCGCTGAAAGCAAAAGCTTTGAGACAAAAGCTTATTCTACTCTATGGCTTTACCTGAAAACATCTTTCACCAAGTAGGAAGTATAAAGATTTGTGCTTCTTTATTTCAACATATCCATATGAGAGTGTGGGAAACACCGCGGAAAGAAAAAAGGTTATGCTCAAGTTTCAATTCAGAAACTTTAACCTGCTTAAGGGTGAAACTGTTGAAGAGATAACAACAAGGTTTAATCATTTGATAGCTGAGATGGATAAGATGAGATTGGAAACTTCAGAGATTGATAAAATTGATACCATTAAAAGTGCACTACCGAGTTCCTACTCGACTTTCTTGATGGTTCTGAAAGAGAATAATTATTTCAACAATGAAGATTTGACGGCATCGGAATGTATGCAAAAGATCGAAGCACTAGAATACGATCTTAAATAATAAAAGTCTTCAAAAGACAGTCAAGATCCTGCACTTTATGGTGGAAGTATGCCATTGAGTTCAACCATTTCTCTTATCACTGCATTTATCACACAAAATGCAAGTGAGAATGCAACAACAATGTATAGTGATCCACGAGCCTATTTATATATAGCTGGGAATACTGGATTATCTGCTGCTTCTGGTTCATCTGGAGGATCTAGATCTTCATCACAAACAAATCAATTCTCATCTCAAACAAATGTAAACATGAGAGAGGCCGAACAAAACTTTGCGTTTTTGTCAGCCTTCATGACTTCATATGAGAATTTGGTTAGTAGTAAGATTGCAACCAGTGATCTCACTGATGAAGATTGTGATCAGATTGATCCTGATGATTTAGAACTGATGGTCTTAAAGTGGAACATGGCAATGATAGTCAGGAAAGTTAAAAAGTATATGCAGAGAACGGGTAAAGATCTTCCATCTTTGAACAAGAAATTGGGGTTTGATAAATTAAAGGTCAAGTGTTACTATGGTCAAGAGTTTGGTCACTTTGCCAAAGAATGTGATAAGCCTAAAAAGGAGTATACCGGTCCTAGAAAGTAAGATCAAAACTCATCAGGAAAGAGTGGTAATGATGCAGGAAAGTCTTCTAGAGGTAAACCTTCGTCTTCTTGATCTCAAGCAATGTTATCCAACGTAGATGGAGATGACTGGTCACAAAGACTATTATGTGGTAACAATCAAGCAAATTTGGCAATGTTTGGATTTCCTGAGTACTTTCAAGATGCAAGTGGAAGTGAATTATCTTCTGATGCTGATACCGAATCTGAATCTGATGATTCAAGTGAAAAGCTTCCAACTACTTTCGCTTGTATGGCAAAGTTCAGTGATTCAACTACATCTGCTTGAATGGCTAAGCAAAATGAGGTTAGTACTTCTACTTCTAAATTATCATGTGTTGATTGTGAGACCAATAAGTCTAAGATAGATGCCTAGAAAAATCAAAATGATTATTTGCTAAAAGAGATTGTTTCATTAAAAGATACTTATAGGCAATCCTTGACTTCTCAAATGAATTCAAGAGAGAAAATTGAGGCTTTAACTATAAGTAATCATGATCTTAAGGCTGAACTATCGGTAAAAATGACCATCAATGATCAAAATTTTCAAGAAATCTTGAAACATAGGTCACAGATAACCGAACTTGAAAATGAGGTTCTTGATTTAAAGAACAAATTCGGTAAATTCAGAAATTATTCCTTTTTGCTAAATGAATAATTGAAGTATCTGGTAAGCAAAAAGATTCAAAGAAAGGAATAGGTTTTGTTGAAATTCCACCACCTTTTTATAATGATTACAAACCAAATCCTTTTTCTAGACAAGAAGATGATGTGATTGTTAAAGAATCTGTGATTCCTAAAAAAGCAAAACCAGTTAAATATGAAACTGTTAAAGCCCAACCTTCAATTCGAAAACCTCATGTTCAAAGCAACAAAGTCTTTGTTGAAAATGTTGACAAAGTTATCATTGAGGATGTGTACGAACCTGAAATCATACACAAAAACAAGAACATTCCAAGTTCTAATAACATACTTTGTGAACCTCATGAATTTGAGGAGGCTGTGTATGGTTCGCACACAACCAAGGTGAAACAAGATACTCATGTTAATGTCAAACCAGTAAGGGCCAAGAAACCATAAAAACCCAAAATTTCTGATGAGGATTTGTTGCATTTCATAAATCCAATTGTTTACATGCCATCTACTGGTAGAGTTTTTAAATTAAAGGAGATAGACACGATGTTCACTGAGAAAGATATTCCAATAAGTATCATTAAACCAGAACTTATTGAGAGTGTATTCCAAAATGAAACTTCCAAGATTCAAAATATTGAACGTCGGTATGCTGAAGCAAAAATATCAGCTTCATCTGATCCATTGACTAAAGCAAAGCAAGTTTTAAAACAGGCTAAGAAAGTCCAATTTGTAAAGTCAACTGGAACAGATACGTTGAAAAGTTTTTCAAATTGTTCTAACTTAGATTTTTATTTGAAAAAGAAATCTGAGTTATCTGATAATTTTACTAAGAGCATGACCAAAAATGTGAGTCATCATCCATCTCCTGTATCACATGTTCCGACTAATTCTCCACATCATCATTTTGACATGCGAAGCTGTTTCCTTTGCGGTCAACAAGGTCATGTAGTAAGAAATTGTGGCCAGAAGAGCTATCAGAATCTTCACCCTTTTGTCAAGGACCATTCCAAACCGGTTCCTTTGGTAAAGGAGATTCTGAAACGACCTGTGTCGTATGCTGATGATACTCATATTATGTTCTCTAATGTGCTTCCTCGAAAGTTGTTCATGTGAATAAAACTCATGGTTCTGTTAAACCAAAGTTTATTCCAACCGAACCGTTATGCAAAAATGTAAATTCAAATGTAGTTCAAGCTGCGTATCTAAGACGAAAGTCCAAGAAACCTGTAACTTATTCTCAAGTTGCTGAACAACAGTTGAATTCGACTAAGTTTAACTTTTCTCAAGAAAACGAAAAGGTGCCCAAGACTGAGGCCTGGGCTTCCTTTTTGAACTAATCATTTTGTTTGTGTGTAGGGTACATCCAAGACCATTTCTGGTGAAAACTGGATCATGGATAGTGGATGTTCTCGTCGTATTACTGGGAATCTCGACCTCTTAACAAATGTAAGAAATATTCAAGTGGGTTATGTGGCGATTGCTGGGAATTCTGGGGGTATGATTACACAGGATGGTGATGTTTCGAATGGGCATATTACTTTTGAAAAGGTTAACTATTGTGATAAATTGGACCATAATTTATTGAGTGTGTCGCAAATCTGTGACAAACAATACACTACAATATTTACAGATAAAGAGTGTCTGGTTTTAAAAATCGGGTATGTGATTCCCGAGGACATGGTTGTCATGCGATCACCTCGATCAAATGATATTTATGTCTTGAATATGAGTTCTAAAGTATCAACATCGATCGAAACATGTTTTGTCTCGAAAGCAACCGAGAAAGATTTTATTCCATGGCATCGTAGAATGGGTCACATACATGTTCGTAAGATGAACTATCTCATGGCAAATGACCTAGTTGATGGTGTGTCGTTAAAGAACTTTAAGTTATCTGATCACTGTATTGCTTGTAAGAAGGCAAACAGAAGAAGAAGTCGTACCCATCTAAGTTATTAAATTCCATTGATACTCCTCTTGAGCGACTTCATATGGATCATTTCGGTCCAGTGAATCGTGCGAGTATTTTTGGATATTGGTATTGCCTGGTAGTTACAGATGATTATTCACGATACACATGGGTCTTGTTTATGAGTTCAAAAGATCAAACACCGGTTCTCGTTCAAAATTTAATCACTAAGATCGAATCACTATACAAACAGAAAGTGAGAAGAATTCAAAGTGACTTTCTTTTGTTTACAAAAGGGAATTCATCGAGAATATAGTGCTCCATATGTACCACAACAAAACGGTGTTGCTGAACGAAAGAATAGAATATTGATTGAAGCTGCTAGAAGTATGCTTGCTGATTCAAAGCTTCCTATCCATTTCTGGAATGAGGCAGTGAATACGGCTTGTTACACACTTAATCGAGTTCTAACCGTTAAGAGACTCAAGAAGACCAATTATGAGTTGTTGAATAACCGTAAACCTAATTTAAAGTACTTAGAACCGTTTGGGTGTCCTTGTACGATGTTGAAAAAGGACGTAGGAAAGTTTGATGAAAAACCCATTGAAGGGTATTTCTTGGGTTATGCTTCTCCTAAGAAACGAGTGTTAAATTTTACGTCTGGGTGTGTTGAAGAATGGTATCATGTGGACTGTCAAAAGTACACTACTCCTTCTCAAGGGAAAGGTCCCGACTGGATGATTGACTATGATGGCTTATTCAATTCGTTTACTCCAGTAACTGATCAACCAGATGAAGACTTAGTTCGTGCTTATTTTGAAGAACAATTGGTAATTCCAAGATTTGCAAGTTCTAATGATGTTGAAGTTCCAATCGATGCTCCAACGGAAGAACCTGATAATGAGTTTCCAGTTCTCTTCGACAAAATATCTACTTCATCTAATGACACTCCAGTTGTTGATCAAGTTATCGAACTTGATAGTGATGTTTCATCTCACGAACTGGGTGAACACTACACTAATTTATTTGAAGCTGCTGATGTTCCTGAGAATCCCACTCTTAGGATTCATAATTATCACCCGAAAAAAAAACATTACTGGAGAACTTGACATGGGAGTTCAAACACGACATCAAGTTGCTTCATCAAGTGAGAATAATGTATTGTGTGCTTATTCTGACTTACACTCATCTGGGATTGTAAATCTTGCTAAATTCACTTGCTTTCTATCCCAAGTTGAGCCAACGGCCACTCGTATGGCACTTCAAGATTCCTCTTGGGTAGAAGCTATGCAAGAAGAATTACAGCAATTTGCACGATTGGGTGTTTGGGATCTTATCGACAAACCTACTAGAGTCAAAAAGGCGATTCTGACTAAGTGGGTATATATGTGCAAGAAAGACGATCGTGGAGTGATAGTAAGAAACAAGGCACGTTTAGTGGCACAAGGTTTTCATCAACAAGAGGGTATTGATTATACTGAAGTATATGCTCTAGTTGCAAGATTAGAGTCGATACGAATCTTTCTGGCGTATGCTGCTTATAAGAACATAAAGTTCTATCAAATGGATGTCAATAGTGATTTTCTCAATGGTTAACTTCATGAGGAAGTGTTTGTGTTTCAGATTTATGTAGATGACAAAATCATTGGGTCAACAAACGACACGTTGTTTAAGGAGTTCGAGAAATCAATGAAAACCAAGTTCGAGATGAGTTCGATGGAAGAAATGAATTTCTCTTTAGGGTTGCAGGTTCATAAGTCTGCAAAAGGAATCTTCATTCACCAGACAAAATATGTGAACGATGTCTTAAGCCGATTCAAGATTACTGACGGAAAAATCCCTTCTACTCCTCTCCCCGTGGGACACAATTTATCACCGGATGAATTGGAGGATACTGTCGATCTGACTCTCTATCGAGCTATGATTGGTTCTTTGATGTATCTTACAGCTTCTCGACCTGACATAATGTTTGTTGTTTGTTTATGTGCTAGGTACCAAGCAAGTCCCCGAGTGACTCACCTGGCAACGGTCAAGCGTATTCTTCAATATCTTAGGGGCAATCCAATCACCGGGTTATGGTACCCCAAAGACGATACTTTTGATCTTACCGCTTATTCTGACTCAGACTATGGAGGATGCAAGATTAATTTCAAGTCTACTACAGCGGGATGTCAATTCTTAGGAAGTCGGCTTATTTCCTGGCAGTGTAAGAAGCAGACAACGATCTCAACTTCTACCGCTGAAGCTGAGTATGTTGCAGCCTCGAGTTGTTGTTCCCAGGTTTTGTGGATACAACAATATCTTCGCGACTACAGTTTGAAGTTTCTTACTACTCTCATCTTAATTGATAATTCTGCTGCTATTAGCATCACCAAAAATCCCGTACAACACTCTAAAACGATACATATCGAAATTCGATATCATTTCATATGGGATTGTTATGAAAAGATATTAATTGACCTTGAGAAAGTACATACATATTTTCAAAAGGCTGACTTATTTACCAAGGCATTTGATAAAACACGTTTTCACTTTTTGCTTGGTTTAAATGGCCTAAAGACTCTTGCGGATATCCTGAAACTAGGATAATTATCTTTCTTTTATGTGGATTTTTGTTTAAATTTTATTTTGGTTTTGGTTTTTAGGGGGTGAATTAAAAATTACAAAAAGAATGTGTTTTCGTTTGTATAGATAAAATCCAAAAATATTAAAAAATTTAAAAACTTCAAAAATAGTGTATTTTCATGTCGTTAGCTTTCATATCTTAAATTTTCAAAAATAATCCAAAAACATCTTAAAATTTTGAAAAATCAAACAGATTGTGAATTTTCTTGCTTGTACAGAAAAATCCAAAAAAAGACAAAAAGACTGTGTTTTAAATATGTAAAGAGAAGAACCAAAAAGATTTTTGCTTACGTTCGCTGAAAATTATGCCACTTACTTCTTTTTGAAGGGCATACACTTGTATATGTTTGGTCCTGATAATTTCTTGTAAATATTCGGGATAGCCATTTACCGGACAATGGAAAGTATTTGGGGTGTTCGTTAAGCTTTCTACTTATTTTCTAGCTAAAAATTATGTCAGTTATTTAAGTTTGTGGAGCATGCTTGCATGTTTTGGTCCTGTTATCTTCTCGTAGATGGACAGTATAGCCATTAATTTATAAACTTAAAGTAACTGGGGCGATTAAATTTGTTTATGCTCCTCAAAATTTTGAGTTTTTGAAGCAAAAAAAGAGAAAATGATAGTACATTGATTATTTGGCCCCAAATCCATAAAGAAATAAGCTTAAAAGATTGAGCGCTTAATCATTGGTGCATTGATAGGTCTTAAACAAGTTGTTAGAGTAAAGTAAGTGATATAAACATAAAGAAAAGCCAAATTGAAATAGGTGTTAGTCTCTAGAAAAAGTCTGGTGAGGATGGCAGAAATGTAATAACCAGTCATACTCAAGCCTTATATTTGTTGATCACCCAAAAATATATTAAAGCAAATAATAAGCGTTAAGATTCTGGACACTGTGAGTCTTTATGCGGCTTAATCATCTGGGTATTCATAAGCATGAATATTTCATTCGCTTTTAGAGCAAACCCAAAGTCACTAAACTTTATCATTGTTGTACTTCATACAATCCAAATTACTGACCTGATCAAAATCCGCTGTTAGTCATACAATTGTTCCTCCCTTGTGCGCGTCTCAATACCAATAAGAAACGGACCCCAGGGGATACAATGTATGTACGTCGACAGATGGACTCGTGTATACTCACTCACAGTAAAGGAAACTTGATGCATTGCTCAAAAATTATAAAAATTATCAAATGGTATTCAAAATTTTGATCAACATTATAATGGTTTAAGTCAAGTTAGGGAGATTTGGCAAAAATCAAATTAAGCTTGAACCGAGATTAGAGGCTGATAGTTTCTGATATTTTATGCGCTAATTGAACCATTAATCATATCACAAAAATTCTTGAAGGCTTGTTATAAGATATAAGTGGACAACAATATCAATGACCGACTTAACACCAGTCATAATATTTCTAAAATATAATACTGAGATGGAAGGGCAATTCAGTCACTATGATTCTCTGCTCAAACTCAACAAAAATCCAAAAATATGTATTGCTTTTGAAAATCATAGAAAAACACAAAAAGATTGTCTATTTCTTTGTTTGGATATTTTTCATGTAAATACATTCTTTAGATTTTACAAAATACCAAAAATATTTTTCTTTTTTATTTTACATATTATTTAAAATTTTTTAAATTATGTTTCAAAACATGAAACTAGTGAAGTTATTTGATGATCGAGATATAAGATCTCGATAAGTTATTAAGTTATATGTTTTTAACAGAAAAATGTTTAAGTTATTTGATGATCGAGATATGGGATCTCGACAATTCATTAAGTTTAGAGAATAATTCATTAATTCTTTATTTATTTAATTATTTAATTCTTTATTTAATTCATTTATTTATTTATTTATTCATTTAAAATTAAATTAAAAGGTGATTCGTTAAGTTATGGCTAACGAATTAGGCCATTTTAACGAACTACTTTCTAGTTCGTTACTCTAATTCACTTCTGTACTCTGTAACGAATAGCTTTAATTCGTTAAGCATAATCTAACGAATTAGGCACAAATTGTATCTGATTCGTTATGACACATGTTAACGAATCAACTGATTCGTTAATTCAAATTTCAAACGAATCAGCTAATTCGTTATGTTGGGAATCGTGCAGTAAGTGTATATAGGACGGCGTGCATACGAACCATCCTGTACTATTCACTCTTCTTCCTTACACATAAAGTTACTCTGCCCAAAATTTTTCATATTTTTCAATCTTTGATTTTCAGAGTTTTGAGTATACCATTGTGTTTATAAGGTATAGATGATCACTTCTTTTTGATTTTCGTCAAAAATGACACAGCTTTGATATGCTAATTATGAGATTTTGATATCAGGGTTTTAAGGTTTATGAAACCATGCATAATCGAATTAATACTATGTTACAGTACTTTAGTTTGATATCATTGTAATCGGAATGGAATTCCGAGAACCTTGGTGATCTTTAATCATAGTTTGATTATTGATTGTCGGGTTATTAATTGATTGTTGTTTCGGATGTTTACGCTTTGTTCAAATACTTAATAAACTAACTTACTTCATGTCTTTGAAACTCAAATCGATACCATTTGCTTCGTATTGTGTTTCCGAGATCTTTACGATTGATGATTCGGTTATCCAACGATAATTATGGAGTAATCGACACTGGATTCATTTTGTTGACTTTCAGTGTTCTTGGTTAATTTTGATATTGACCAGGAGAGTCAAAGATTAAGTCATATTTTGACCATTCGTTATCCTTAGCGAATTGGAACTCCTCTGTGTCCAATTCGTTAAGTATTGCACACGAACCAGAATAGCGAATCATTCCTTCAACGAATCAGCCGTGTATTCATCAATTCTTAACGAACTAAAGATTAGTTCGTTATTCTTAAATATTTAATTTGCTAGTTCTTCTTCGTTACTGTTTTACTTGATAGCGACTCAGTTGATTCGATAACGAATCAGACTGTGTTTTTAACGAATGACATTTCAAATTTAATTATTTTCAATAATGTAAATTAATAAAATATTCCAAGGGTCTAAACGCGTCGATACATCGATTATACACACGGAATGAAAATTTTAATTACATATAGTTAATTGATAGATATATAAGTTCTTAAAGTATATAAAACTTGTATGATTTCTAAACTTTCATATTACTGATATTCGTCATTATTTATTCAGTATAATGGCTGATCAGATGAATCAAGACCCACCTGCTGCTCCACAAGAACAACAACAAGAACAAGCTGAAGTACCTCTGCTGCCATATGACAAGAAACACAACATCTGTGCTTATGTTGATCCAAACGTGGCTGACGAAGCTCTTTTTGGGAATATGTTAGCGTTTTTACGTAGTTCGGTGATACACTATGCAAATAACTGCTCGACCCACTGTTTATCTGAGCATTATTCGACAGTTCTGGAGTTCAGCTGAGTACGTTGACGTAGAAAACCACATTCGAGCCACAATCAACCAAACTCCTATCACTGTGGATATCGAAGTGATCAGGTGTGTGCTTCGTTTTGGTGACAATGTTGATAATCCATGTGAGTTAGACAAGGAATTAATCAAGGGTTTGTTTCGGTGTGTACGTTATGGTGGAGACAGTGAAGACTCTATGTTTAACAAGAATGGATTGTGCGCACCCTACA
Organism: Bidens hawaiensis; assembly: GCF_021521415.1. Classification (NCBI taxonomy): domain Eukaryota; kingdom Viridiplantae; phylum Streptophyta; class Magnoliopsida; order Asterales; family Asteraceae; genus Bidens; species Bidens hawaiensis. The sequence goes on along the minus strand of NW_027494287.1, from coordinate 108,067 downwards.
AGTATGTCCTACACGTTTTAATTCATTGTTTGGGTGGTCGTCGAGGTGGATTTGATGAATGCCGAATCATGCTACAATCGGCTTTTGTGGCACTTGTTCTCAACAAACCGTTTAACTTCTCTGAAATGATCTTTTATCATCTAAAGGAGCAAGTTCCACAAACGCCCCAAAAGAAGAAGTTCTTAATGTATCCAACATTTCTGCAGCTGATTATTCATGACTTGATACCCAACTTGGTTATTGATCGAACATTGGTGGATGATGTTCTTTCCTTAGAACACGTGAGGGCCGATACTGTGTGTAGAATGAAGATCTATCATAAGGAGAGGCCACAGGAAAAACGTATGATTGGTCATATTATTAATCCTGATTATGTATGTCCTCCCGAGGATCGCTGGATCCATGATGACTCGGATTCTGAGCGTGAAGGAGGAGAAGGTGGGAACGATGTAGGTGATGATAGTGGAAATGGTGGTGATGGTGATGCAGCTCTTCGAGAACAACAAGCTGCAGTCGAAGCCGCGTTAGCTGCTATAATTGCAGCTCAACGTGAACGTAAATGAAAGGGTAAAGAGCCGGCATCTAAAAGCTCAGCAAAGAGACGTGTATCAGCTGGAGCTGGAGTTTCTTTTGGTGTTCAACCGTCTCGTCCCGCAACTCCTCAACGCCCGGCAGTGGCGCTTACTACTAGCACTCCGGCGCTTACTTTGATGACGACGATGGTTCCTCACGACAGGCTTGGTATGATTCCTCAAACGTCTTTAGCTGAAATACCAAAGCCTTCTGCTACACTATCTACTGTTCCTACAACACTGTCCATGAGGCCCCCTCCACCAAGTGATGTCTCATTTATAAGAATTACCCAGCCTCAGGGACCAATCCAGCCAGTTCATCCATCTTTGTATAACATGCCACCACACCGTCAAACAGACATGCTTTTAATTCTTCTTCATTTGTATGAAAATCAAATGTCTGCTGACCGGCTTAACCAAGAACGCCTCATGGAAACCAAAGAAAGCTGATGGGGTATGTGTCGGTTTGTCAAAAAGAGACTAAGGAGCTTCATGCGATTGTTGAGTCTCGGGGGTGAAGCTCAAAGAACAAGAGGATCTGATCCTGCAGTTAACTTGTGAAGATGATGCTTTAAAGAAACTCAAGAATGATGATGAAGATCCTGATGAGTCTGGTGCAGGAGGTGAGTCTAAACAAACGCACGGCTCATCCTCAGGTGCAAGTACCAGTGGTGGTGATGACTCAGATAAACAGATTATTGTTTATCAAGATTACACAGCTGCTAAACCTATCGAGATGATAGAAGCTGATACAGTCATATTTGTGGATGGAACGGGGGTGGTAAGGAGTGTGGTGAGCAGAAATGAGATTGAGGTTGGACAGTTTGTGCAACGGTCCGAGAGCAGATTTCACTACTGCTTGGTTTGAATGATGAACAATTGACCGTGTTAGAGGAAGAACCGGATGTTGAAGTAGAGAATGACGAAGAGATCTTGAATGATCCGTCTATTCATATGAATACGGATTTTATTTATGAAGATGAGGAAGTTGAGGTTGAATACGTCACTGCTGAGGAGTATCCTGACTTGTTTCAACACACAAATGTTGATCAAGGTGCTCCAGTATTCAATGAGCAAACATTTAAATCCGCTGAGGATGATTAGGAAAACACGTCTAAGGGTAAGAAGGTGGTTGACACGAGATTCAACTCAATTGAGAACCCAACCGATGCTGATATTGCTAAGTGGTTCAGCTATAAGAAAATGAGTAAGATTATTGAAGCTTATCGATATGTTGATCGGGAAGAGAAGGAAGAAGCTGCTGCTCGAGCCAAAGCCAATCAAGTAACACCATTCAAGACCGTATCAAAGGTTCAAGGTGACATCGTTTCTTGGTTATTTGATTCTGATCTTAAAGTATGTATCGTGAAATGGGAAAAGGGGATTCAGTACTATGAGAAGATAATGGACGTTCTTACTTTACCGCGTTGGGTTGTTCGTACCCTCGCGTGTCGTCCATTCATCAATCGAGGAGGTGACCGGATAGCAGATTGGTTTCATCAACAATTGCTATTCGAAGTCAATTCTGGATTCAAGTTTCTCAAGCCTCAAGTTCCAACCCGAAAACCTATTGATGAGATTGATCCAAGAACGGGTTGGAGAAAGTTGGTTCTCAAGGTCAAGCCGCCAAAGACCTTGAAGTGGGTGCCGATAAATATTATGAATCAACACATGCACCTGTCTTTCAACCCCTGGTATTACGATTACCGAACCGGCGAGGCCGTCATTGTCTTGGGCAAAGGGTTGAAGACTAAGCTGATAAAGATCATTGACCCGATGTGGTTGGCAAATTTAACCGAGACCGATAATGACGTGCTGCACAAGAACAAGATTCTGATTGAACGCAATGAAGACTATGATCTGGCTATGCAATTCCAACGCGTTGTGCGTGTATGTTATGAGAACGGGATTCATAGCTGCAGAGATTGGCAGTCCAAGCGTTTCAAGTGAAAGTCAAAGACAAAGAGCTCATGACGAGGGGGTGTCTGTTAGTACACGGTTTTACGTCTCGAGTCTTTTTATTTAACGTTAATGTATTTGTCATTTATTTATTTAATAAAGTATTAAGATATTAAGTTAGTTCGCTAAAGTATAGTCTAGTTCGCTAAGGATGTTTAGTGAACTAGATCTAGCTATTATCCTTCCTGATTCGTTAAGGATGTTTAACGAATCAGGGGGTGATTCGTTAAGGTATTTCATTTAATGTATGTAACGAAGTGGACTCTAGTTCGTTAGGCGATGTTAACGAACTAGGTCCATCTTCTATATTTAGTGAACACTGTTCATTGTAAAATTTAAGTTTTGAGTTTAATTATCGAACCTCTGTCCAATTCTCTCTCAAGCTTCAGATTCATACTAATATTATTATCATCACTCACATACATACAACTAATATATACATACATATAACATATAATCAAGAGCGATTACGAACTAGATCCTAAGGTTAATCATAGATACGATTCCGCGATCTGTGTATTAGGTTAAAGGATTAACTGAGTTCAAACATATAATATTATTTTATTCGGGTTTAATGCCTACATTTTACTCGGCTTATAAATCCTAATTACTCGAGCAGCACTCCGACCATGTTTCTCCTCTTTATCTTCTTGTTCGACTTCTTTTTCTCGATCAACACTTCACTTGGCACGCTTTTCGAGACACTTCAATACTCCTTCATACTTTGGCACGCTTTTCGAGGCAACCGTAGGGACGTCGAGATGGCACCACCTTCTTATTTGGAATGTCTTTGGAGTATGACACGAATATTGAGGTACGTCGGTATTTTAAGTGCGGAGATCGAGGAATCGAGACACCGATTTTGAGGTGGATCGAGGGTCGGGTTTATATATATTAGAGAGATGTTTTAGAGTGAGAGAGACAAGCTGAATTGGTGTGAAAATATGAAATCCCGAGCTTGCAATTTATAGGCATTTTCTGGAAGCCCGTCGCGATACGCGATGGCCTTCTGGTCACCCGTCGCGTATCGCGACGTAGCCCAGGCCAGTCACCATATAGGTCTTCCACGTGTCGCCACGTGGCAGACGGTGTGCCACGTGTTGACACGTGGCGAACGACGTGTCACGTGTGGCCACGTGGCGAACGGTGTGCCACGTGTGGCCACGTGGCAGGCCACGCGTCTCACTGTCAGACAACCCATGCGATACGCGATAGGTTTCCCTTCTGATCCATCACGTATCACGATGGGTAAGGAAAACCAGAAATTTCATTTTAGACCTTGGAGTTTAGAATTTGGCAGATTTGGTCTCTTGACTTTGGAATTTGACATTATTGACCCAAAATTTTCGTGATGTTACATTTTAAGCATCTAATATATATATATACATATACATATGAGTTTTAACCAAAGTTCGGAATGAAAACTAGTTAATTTGTTGGTTTTTAACGAAATATAGATTGATTACTTATAGTATATGTATATATAATAAAGAAGTTTTACAAAATAAAAACACAAAATCGTGCTGGGGGAGGCTCGAACCTTCACCCACAGCTCATCTAGTGTCTTAACATGTTGCACGCAACCAACTAAGACACCCAGTTGATTGATTATAAACTGAAACAGAAATGTTATAAATTTCCATGCCCAAACCACAAACCATCCATAAGAACCCTAGATTCCAAATCGATTAATCTGTTGAGTTTTGGTCTAATCAACCTTAGGGTTAATGTTTTATGATCAGAGACGAAATCAATAATATATAAATTACCTTTAACGTTGTTTATACACTGTTTAATTGATGAAGACAGAGCCGGCTATAAACGATTACGAACATGTATTTGCAGAATATGATAACCAAATTAAGCATAGGGGTTTCATTCGCAAGTTGGAGAGGATGGATAGGACGAGTTTAATTGAATTATTATGCATATTATGATATAGTTTGATGATCCAAGTATGTCGGCTAGGTTAATTAGGTATAATATATCAAATACGATCTAATTAATGTAATTAAATTGTCGGTTAAGCCGTTTATTGAATGTATTACAGGGTATGAGATTCAATTTCTATAACGATTACAAGAATTAAGGTCCAAGTAATCCCAAATTCAAACCGGGTTTGTGAAAGGGTTAACCGGTTTGGGTTGGAACTGAGTTAAACGGGTTAAAATATGCCAGATTTGTAAATTAGTCCCTGATCTTTGAGCATGGGTGCACAATAAGGTTAAATTAATACATAGGGCTAAAAGTGTATATAAATGAAAGTTTATATATATATATATATATATATATATATATATATATATATATTTCAATACTAAATGAATATAATAATTACTAATAATAAATAAACTATAATAATTATAATAATTTAATAAGCGCGATATTTTCTCAGTAAAAGTTCCCGAACTTCGAAACGGTTCGGGTAAGGGTAAAAATATTATTCTGGAAAATCCGAGTTGTTACAAGCTGAGCCTACCAACACATCCCAAATTATATGCTCTAATTTTTAAAAACTCATTTTTCTTTTAAGAATTTAAGAGTTCTAATGATCGGTAGTTAGTGTCATTTCCTGTTTAATGCAAAAAAAATTTAAAAACAAGGGACAAAAACTTTTAGAAATTCTTTTTGGATTTTTTTTAACAATTTTTCTCTTATTTATGTATTTATTTATTTATTTATTTTACAACTAAGCAAAATAAATTCTCATCCCCACACTTGAACGATGAATCGTCCTCGATGAGCATTAGGACAAGAAAGAAAAAATAAAAATAAATACTAAAATTGAAAGAATAAAACAAAGAACCGGTTACTTCCCTGGTTTGTATGCAGAATCTTCACCAGTTGTGTATCAACCAAACGACCGTATAGCATTTCATTCGCGACCGTAACCTCGGGAGAACAAGTTCCAAAATGCTATTAGAGCTACCATACGCATAAAATAACCTGTAATAACTCAAAATCGCTCGCATGTAGCGGCGTACAAAACATAAAACAAAATCATAATAAATAAACGTATTTTTGTACTTATGTATTTGTTTGATCTCAGTTGACCCTTACTAACACAGATCTCAGATCTGAGTTGTATATAAATTAACTCCTAATACGGATCTAGTTCATAATTGCCATTGATCTATAGTTAATACGTTATATATCTATATGTATTGGTTGTGTGTATGTAGATAATATCAGTATGAAGATTGAGAGAGAGAATCGGGCAGAGGTTTTTTAATTAACTCTCAAAACTTAAATTAAACAGTGACAGAGGTCACTATATATAAAAGATAGACCTAGTTCGTTAACATCCCCTAACGAACTAGGGTCTACTTCGTTACATACACTTAAAAATAATCTTAACGAATCACCCCCTGATTCATTAAACATCCTTACCGAATCAGGAGGGAAATAACTTAGATCTAGTTCGCTAAACATCCTTAGCGAACTAGACTATTACATTAACGAACTACAAGATAATATATTTTTTTATTACATAAATCAAAACGACAAATACGTTAATGATAAATACAAAGACTCGAGACGCAAAACCGTGCACTAACAGACACCCCCTCGTCTTGAGCACTTTGTCTTTGATCTTCACTTGAAACGCTTGGACTGCCAATCTCTGCAGCTATGAATCCCGTTCTCATAACATACACACACAACGCGTTGGAATTGCATAGCTAGATCATAATCTTTATTGTGTTCAATCAAAATCTTGTCCTTGTGCAGCACGTCATTATCAGTCTCGGTTAAATTCACCAATCACATCGGGTCAATGATCTTTATCAGCTAAGTCTTCAACCCTTTGCCCAAAACAATGACGGCCTCGCCGGTTCGGTTATCGTAATACCAGCGGTTGAAGGATAAAGCCGTGTGCTGGTTCAAAGTCTTCACAGGAACTTGCTTCATGGTTCTTGGAGGTTTTACTTTAAGGATCAGCTTCCTCCAGCCAGTCCTTGGGTCAATCTCATCAATACGTTTACGAGTAGGGACCTGGGGCTTGAGAAATCTGAACCCAGAATTGACCTCGAATAGCAGTTGTTGATAGAACCAATCAGCTATCCGGTCGCCACCTCGATTGATAAATGGACGACACGCGAGGGTACGAACATCCCAACGCGGTAAAGTAAGAACGTCCAAAATCTTCTCGTAGTATTGAATTCCCTTCTCCCATTTTACAATACATACCTTAAGTTCAGAATCAAATAGCCAAGAAACGATGTCACCTTTAACCTTTGACACGGTCTTGAAAGATGTCACTTGATTAGCTTTGGCTCTAGCGGCAGATTCTTCCTTTTGTTCCTGATCAACATATCGATACGCCTTGATAATCTTACTCACATTCTTATAGCTGAACCACTTAGCAATATCAGCATCAGTTGGGTTCTCAGTCGAGTTGAAACGAGTATCCACAACCTTCTTACCCTTGGACGTCTTTTCCAAATCATCCTCAGCTGCTTTAAACATCTGCTCACTAAATACGGGTGCCCCTTGATCAACGTTTGTGTGTTAAAACAAGTCAGGATACTCCTCAGCAGTGACGTCTTCAACTTCAACTTCCCCATCTTCATAAATATAATCCGTGTTTATCTCAACAGTTAGGTCATTTAAGACCTCTTCAGCGTCTAACACCTCAAAATCCGGTTCAGTTTCTAACACGGTCAACTGTTCGTCGTTCAAGCCAAGCAGTATGGAAATTTGCTCTTGTGTTAGAGACCTTTTAACGAACTCACCAACCTCAATCTCATCCCAGTTCACCACACTCCTAACCATCCCCGATCCATCCAAAAATATGACTGTATTGGCCTCAATCATTTCGATCGGTTTAACAGCAGTTGAGTCATGATAAACAACGACCTGCTTACCCGAGTCATCACCACCACTTGTACCTGCACCGGAAGATGAGCCGTGCGTTTGTTTAGGCTCACCTCCTGCACCAGACTCATCAGGATCTTGGTCATCTTTCTTGAGTTTCTTCAATGCATCATCTTTGCACGTTAACTGCAAAATCAGATCCTCCTGTTCTTTGAGTTTCACCCCTTGAGACTCAACAATCGCACGAAGCTCATTCGTCTCCTTTTGACAGAATGAAACATAACTCATCAACCTTTTTTGATTCTCCATTAGGCGTTCTTGATTTTGACGGTCAGCAGACATTTGGTTTTCATACAAATGAAGGAGGTTCAATAGCAAGTCTGTCTGACGGTTCTGTGGCATATTATACAAGGATGGATGAAAAGGCTGGATTAGTCCCTAAGGCCTTGTAATTCTCATAAATGAGACATCACTAGGTGGAGGAGGCCTCATGGACGGTGTTGGAGGAACACTAGAAGGTGTAGCAGAAGGCATTGGTATTTCGGCTAACGCCATTTGTGGAATCATACCAAGCCTCTCATGAGAAACCATCGTCGTCGTCAAGGTGAGCGCCGAAGTTCTAGTAGTAAGCGGCACTACCGGGCATTGAGACATGGTTGTACGAGGTGGTGGAACACCAATGATTACACCAGCTCCAGCTGATACACGTCTCTTGGCTGGAACTTCAGAAGCTGGTGCTTTACCCTTTCTTTTCCGTTCACGTTGAGCTGCAATTGTGGCAGCTAACTCGGCATCAACTGCAGCTTATTGTTCTTGAAGAGCTGCATCACCAGCACCACCATGTCCACCATCATCGTTCTCACCTTCTCCTCCCTCACGCTCGGAATCCGAGTCATCATGGATCCAGCGATCCTCGGGAGGACATTCATAATTAGGGTTAATAATATGACCAATCATCCTATTGTCCCGTGGCCTCTCCTTACGATAGATTGTCATTCTACGCACAGTTTCGGCCTTCATGTGTTCTAAGTCAAGAACATCATCCAATAGTGTTCGATCAATCACCAAGTTTGGAATCAAGTCTTGAATTATCAACTTCAGAAATCGGGGATACATTAAGAACTTCTTCTTTTGAGCCGTTTGCTGAACTTGTTCTTTCAAATGATCGAAGACCATTTCTAAGTAGTTGAATGGTTTATTGAGAATAAGGGCCACAAATGCCGATTGAAAACTGATACGACATTCATCAAATATACCCCGACGACCACCCAAACAATGAATCAGTACGTGTAAAATATACTTGTAAGGTGGGCACAGTCCATTCTTGTTAAACATGGAATCTTCAATATCCCTACCATAACGTACACGTGTAAACAAACCCTTGATTAACTTCTTATCAAACTCACTTGGATTATTATCATTGTCCCCAAACCAAAGCACCCTTCTAATCACTTCAACGTCCACTGTTATAGGAGTTTGGTTGATAGTGGCTTGAATGTGATTCTCGACTTCAACAAACTCAGCAGTATTCCAGAACTGCCTAATAATGCTCAGATAAACAGTAGGTCGAGCAGTTATAGCATAGTGTATCACCGAACGTCGATGCCAATACATCCCCAAACATAGCTATGTCAGCAACATCTGTATCAACATAAGCATATATGTTGTGCTTCTTATCATATGGTAGCACCTATACGTCAGCTTGTTCTTGAGGTTGTTCTTATTCTTGGGGAGCAACAGGTGGATCTTGATCCATTTGATCGGCCATTATACTGAATAGATATAGGCAAATATAAGTAATGTGAAAGTTTAATATACTTTAGGCACTTATATAATCGATCAATAGACAGTGTTTTTAATTTTAGATGTCGTGTGTAATCGATGTGTCGACGCGTTTAGACCTTTGGAATATTTTATTAATTTACAATATTTAGTGAAATTAATTAAATAATTAATTTTGAAATGTCATTCGTTAACAAAACAGTCTGATTTGTTACAAAAATATAACGAATTGACTGATTCGCTATCATGTAAATAATTTAACGAAGGAGAATTAGCGAATTAACAATTAATAATAACGAACTAACTTCTAGTTCGTGTCAAATTGACGAATCCATAGCTGATTCGTTAATCTAGTTCGTGTGAGTTACTTAACGAATTGGACACAAAGAATTCCAATTCGCTAAGTATAACGAATGGCCACAAAATTGTCTTAATCTTTGACTCTCCTGGTCATAGTCAAAATTAAATAAGAACACTGAAAGTCAACAGTATGAATCCTGTATCGATTATTCCATAATCATCGTCGAATAACCGAATCGACATGCGTAACGATCTCGGAAACACAATACGAAGCAAATGGTGTTGATTTGAGGTTCAACAACATGAAATAAGTTAGGTTATTTAAGGGTTCTAACAATGCATAAACACCCGAAACAACAAACAACCAATTGACCCGGCAATCTAGAATCAAACTCTGATTAAAGACCACCAAGGGTCTCTGAATGACATTCCGATCACAATGACATCAAAATAAACTACATTAACAAAGTATGAATCTGGTTATACAAGGTTTCAAAAACCTTGAAAACCCTGATAACAAAATCGCATAATTAGCATATCAAAGCTGTATCATTTTTGACGAAAATCACAAAGAAGTGATCATCTATACCTTAGCAACACAATGGTATACTCAAAAGTCCAAATTTCGATGATCGAAAAATTATGAAAAATTTGAGCAGGGTAACGTTAAGTGTAAGGAAGAAAGATGAATAGTATAGGACGGTTCGTATACACGTCGTCCTATGTACTCTGTCCTTACACGTTTCTCAATACACGAATCAGATCTAATTCGTTTGAAATTTTAAATATAGAATCAGCTAATTCGTTAGTCAACTTGAACGCGCAGAGTAGCGAATGAGGCTTCATTCGTGTCTTGATTCGTTAAATATGCATAACGAACTAGAAGTGTTTCGTTACAGAGTGCGGAAGCGAATTAGGTGAACAAACTAGAGTGTAGTTCGTTAAAAACACCTAATTCGTTATCCATAATTAACGAATTAGACATTAATTGATTTTATCTTTTAAATTAAATGAATGTCAATTAAATAAATAAATCAAATAAATAAATAAATGAATTAAATAAAAAATAAATTAAATTGATTATTTAAATAACTTAAATGACTTAAATGAATTATCGAGAACCTTTATCATGATAATCGAATAACTTAAACCGTTTCACGTTTTTGAAACATAATTTAAAATACAACTTAAATAATATGTAAAATGAAATATAAAATATTTTTGGTATTTTGTAAAAATTATAGAATGTATTTACAGAATTATCCGAACTAGAAAATAGACAATATTTTTGTGTTTTTCTATGATTTTTCAAAAACAGTACATATTTGTGTATTTTTGTTGAGTTTGAGCAGAGAATCTTATTGACTAAAATGCCCTTCCATCACAGTTTTATATTTTACCGATATTATGACTGGCGTTAAGTCGGTCATTGATATTGTTGTCCACTTAAATCTTATAACAAGCCTTCGAGTATTTTTGTGATATGATTTAAGGTTCAATTAGCGCACAGAATATCATAAACTATCAGCCCCTAATCTCGATTCAAGCTTATTTTGATTTTTGCCAAATCACCCCAACTTGACTTAAACCGTTATAGTGTTGATCAAAATTTGAAACTTTTAGAATATTTGAGCAATGCATCAAGTTTCCTTTACTGTGAGTGAGTATGACGAGTCCATCTGTCGGCTTACATACATTGTATCCCCTAGGGTCCGTTTCTTATTGGTATTGAGACGCACGCAAGGGATGAATAATTGTATGACTAACAGCTGATTTTGATTTAGTCAGTAATTTGGATTGTACGAAGTACAGCAGTGATCAAGTTTAATGACTTTGGGTTTGCTCTAAAATCGAATGAAATATGCATGTTTATGAATACCCAGATGATTAAGCCGCATAAAGACTCACAATGTCCATAATCCTAACGCTTGTTATTTGCTTTATTATATTTTTGGGAGATCAGCAACTATAAGGATTGAGTATGACTGGTTATTACATTTCTGTCATCCTCACTGAGACTTTTGCTAGAGACTAACACCTCTTTCAATTTGGATTTTCTTTAGGTTTAAGTCAACAGCTTGTTTAAGACCTATCAATACACCATTGATTAAGCACCCAGTTTTTAAGACCTATCAATACACCAATGATTAAGCACTCAGTTTTTTAAGCTTATTTCTTTCTGAATTTGAGGTCAAATAGTCAATGTACTATCATTTTCTCTTTTTGCTTCAAAAACTAAAAATTTTGAGGAGCATAAACAAATTTAATCGCACCAGTTAATTTAAGTTCGTAAATTAATGGCTATCCTATCCATCTACAAGTAGACAACAGGACCAAATCATGCAAGCATGCTCCACAAACATAAATAACTGATAAAATTTTCAGCGATAAAATAAAGTAGAAAGCTTAACGAACGCCCCAAATACTTTCCATTGTCAGGTGAATGGCTAACCCGAATATTTACAAGAAATTTTTCTGGACCAAAGATATACAAGTATATGTCCTTCAAAATAGAAGCAAATGACATAATTTTCAGCGAACATAAGCAAAAGATCTTTTTGGTTTTTCTCTTTACATACTAAAAAACACAATCTTTTTGTCCTTTTCGGATTTTTCTTTATAAACAGAATAAACTTCACAATCTTTTTGACTTTTTCAAAATTTTCTGTACAAATTGAAAACATAATCTTTTTGATTTTTCAAATTTTTTTGTTCGATACTCGGACAAAACCCTTATTCCTACCCCGATCTAACGTGTCATAAGACCGGTCCCCACCTGCCCATCCCGGTGGTAGACAATGGTGGTCCCACCTGCCCCCTCTTCACCTTACAACGTCAGCATCAAACATTTCCATGCAAACCAGTCGTTAACAACTATAATAATAATATTATTATTATTCCACAAAATTTCTGACGTGGCACCTCACCAACATCCTATGGTTTTTCAAAATAAATTCAAACACAGTATTTTGAATTTCCTAATGTGTTTGGGTTTTATCTATACAAACGAAACACGCAATATTTTTGTATTTTCTAAGTTTCACCCCCTAAAATCTAAAATCAAAATAAAATGTTAAACCAAAATTAACAGAAAAGACAAATAATCATCCTTGTTTCAGGATATCAGCGAGGGTCTTCAATCCATTTAAACCAAGCAAAAATTGAAAACGCGTTTTTCAAATGCTTTGGTAAATAGATCGGTTTTCTGAAAATCAGTATGTACTTTCTCAATGTCAATTAATTTATTTTCATAACAATCCCGTATGAAATGATATCGAATTTCGATATGTTTCGTTTTAGAATGTTGTACGGGATTTTTGGTAATACTAATAGCAGCAGAATTATCAATTAAGATGGGAGTAGTAAGAAACTTCAAACCGTAGTCGCGAAGATGTTGTTGTATCCACAAAACCTGGGAACAGCAACTCGAGGCTGCAACATACTCAGCTTCAGCGGCTGAAGTAGAGACCGTTGTCTGCTTCTTACACTGTCAGGAAACAAGTTGGCTTCCTAAGAATTGACATCCCGCTGTGGTAGACTTGAAATTAATCTTGCATCCTCCATAGTCTGAGTCAGAATAAGCAGTAAGATCAAAATTATCGTCTTTGGGGTACAATAACCCGATGTCAGGATTTCCCCTTAGATATTGTAGAATACGCTTGACCGCTGCCAGGTGAGTCACTCGGGGACTAGATTGGTACCTAGCACATAAACAAACAACAAACATTATGTTGGGTCGAGAAACAGTTAGATACATTAAAGAACCAATCATAGCACGATAGATGGTAGGATCGACAGTATCCTCCAATTCATCCGGTGATAAATTGTGACCCACGGGGAGAGGAGTAGAAGGGAATTTTCCGGCAGTAATATTGAATCGGCTCAAGACGTCATTCACATATTTTGTCTGATGAATGAAAATTCCGTTAGTAGATTGATGAACCTGCAACCTTAAAAAGAAATTCATCTCTCCTATCGAACTCATCTCGAACTTAGTTTGCATTGTTTTCTCGAACTCCTTACACAAAGTGTCGTTTGTTGACACGAAGATTATGTCATCTACATAAATATGTACGAGGAGAAGATCATCACCAATATTTTTATAAAACAAAGTGTAGTAAACGGTTCCACGTTTGAAACCATTATCCGTCAGATGGTCGGCGAGCGTGCCATACCAAGCTCTCGGGGCTTGATGTAGACCATACAATGCCTTGTTTAAACGGTACACACGGTCAGGATAATCAGGATCTTCAAAACCTGGAGGCTGTAAAACGAACACTTCCTCATGAAGTTCACCATTGAGAAAAGCACTTTTCACATCCATTTGATATACTTTAATGTTCTTGTAAGCAGCATATGCCAGAAAGATTCGAATCAACTCTAATCTTGCAACTGGAGCATATACTTCAGTGTAATCAATACCTTCTTGCTGATGAAAACCTTGCACCACTAAGCGTGCCTTGTATCTCACAATTACCCCGCGATCGTCTTTCTTACACCTATATACCCACTTAGTTGGAATTGCCTTCTTAACTCGAGCAGGTTTATCAATAAGATCCCAAACATCCAAACATGCAAATTGCTGCAATTCTTCTTGCATGGATTCTACCCAGGAAGGATCTTGAAGTGCCATACGAGGAGTCGTTGGCTCAACTTGGGATAGAAAACAAGTTAATTTAGCAAGATTCACAATCCCAGACGAGTGTAAGTCAGCATAAGCACATAAGACATTATTTTCACCTGATGAAGCAACTTGATGACGTGTTTGAACTCCCACAACAAGTTCTCCAATAATGTTTTCTTGTTGATGGTAATTATGAATCCTAAGAGTAGGATTCTCAGAAACAGCAACATTTTCAAATAAATTAGTGTAATGTTCACCTATTTCATCAGATGAAGCATCACTATCAAGTTCAATAAATTGATCCACAACTGTATTATCATCAGATGAAGTAGAAGCATTATCAAAAAGAACAGGAGACTCATTATCAGGTTCTACTGTTGGAGCATCGATTGGAACTTCAACATCATTAGAACTTGCAAACCTTGGAATTTCCAAGTGTTCTTCAAAATAAGCCCGAACTAAATCTTCATCTGGATGATCGGTTGTTAGAGTAAAAGAATTAAATAAGCCATCATAGTCAAACTTCCAGTCGGGACCTTTCCCTTGAGAAAGAGTAGTGTACTTTTGACAGTCCACATGATATCATTCTTCAACACAACCAGACGTAAAGTTAAAAACTCATTTCTTAGGTGACGCATAACCCAAGAAATAACCTTCAATGGCTTTTTCATCGAACTTTCCCACATCCTTTTTCAGCATAGTACAAGGACACCCAAACGGTTCCAAGTACATTAAATTAGGTTTATGATTATTCAACAACTCATAGCTGGTCTTCTTAAGTCTTTTAACAGTTAGAACTCGATTGAGTGTATAACAAGCAGTATTCACCGCCTCATTCCAAAAATGGATAGGAAGCTTTGAATCAGCAAGCATAGTTCTAGCAGCTTCAATCAACGTTCTATTCTTTCGTTCAGCAACACCGTTTTGTTGTGGTACATATGGGGCACTGTATTCTCGATGAATTCCCTTTTGTAAACAAAAGAAATCCAATACAGTATTTTTAAATTCAGTACCATTGTCACTTCGAATTCTCCTCACTTTCTGTTTGTATAGTGATTCGATCTTAGTGATTAAGTTTTGAACGAGAACCGGTGTTTGATCTTTCGAACTCATAAACAAGACCATGAGTATCGTGAATAATCATCAGTAACTACCAGGCAATACCAATCTCCAGAAATACTCGCACGATTCACTGGACCGAATAAATCCATATGAAGTCGTTCAAGAGGAGTATCAATGGAATTTAATAACTTAGAGGTATATGACTTTTTCTTCTGTTTGCCCTTTATGCAAGCAACACAGTGATCGGATAACTTAAAATTCTTTAACGACACACCCTCAACTAGGTCATTTGCCATCAGGTAGTTCATCATTCGAACATGTATGTGACCCATTCGACGATGCCATAGAATAGAGTCTTTCTCGGTAGCTTTCGAGACAAAACATGTTTCGATTGATGTTGATACTTTAGAACTCATATTCAAGACATAAATATCATTTGATCGAGGTGATCGCATGACAACCATGTCCTCGGGAATCACATAACCCGGTTTTAAAATCATACACTCTATATCTGTAAATACTGTAGTGTATTGCTTGTCACAGATTTGCGACACACTCATTAAATTATGGTCCACTTTATCACAATAGTTAACCTTCTCAAATGTAATATGCCCATTCGAAACATCACCTTCTTGTGTAATCATACTTCCAGAATTCCCAGCAAACGCTACATAACCCCCTTGAATATTTCTTACATTTGTTAAGAGGTCGAGATTTCCAGTAATATGAGGAGAACATCCACTATCCATGATCCAGTATTCACCATAAATGGTCTTGGATGTACCCTACACACGAACGAAAATGATTAGTTCAAAAAGGCAGCCAAGGCCTCAGTCTTGGGCACCTTTTGGTTTTCTTGAGAAAAGTTAAACATAGTTGCATTCAATTGTTGTTCAGCAACTTGAGAATAAGTTACAGGTTTCTTAGACTTTCGTCTTAGATACGCAGCTTGAACTACATTTGAATTAACATTTTTTCATAACGGTTCGGTTGGAATAAACTTTGGTTTAACAGAACCATGAGTTTCATTCACTTGAACAACTTTTCGAGGACGCACATTAGAGAACATAATATGAGTATCATCAGCATACGACACAGGTCGTTTCAGAATCTCCTTTACCAAAGGAACCGGTTTGGAATGGTCCTTCATAAAAGGATGAAGATTCTGATAGTTTTTCTGGCCACAATTTCTTACTACATGACCTTGTTGACCGCAAAGGAAACAGCTTCGCAAGTCAACATGATAATGTTGAGAATTAGTCAGAACATGTGACACAGAAGATGAATGATGACACACATTTTTGTCATGCTCTTAGCAAAGTCATCAGATAATTCAGATTTCTTTTTCAAGTAGAAATCTAAATTAGAACAATTTGAAAAACTTTTCAACGTATCTGTTCCAGTTGACTTCACAAATTGAACTTTCTTAGCTTGTTTTAAAACTTGCTTTGCATTAGTCAATGGATTAGATGAAGCTGATGTTTCGCTTGAGCATACCGACGTTCAAGATCTTGAATCTTAGAAGTTTCATTTTGAAATACACTTTCAATAAGTTCTGGTATAATAATACTTATTGGAATGTCTTTCTCTGTGAACATCGTGTCTATCCCCTTTAACTTAAATACTCTACCAGTAGATGGCTTTGAAACATTTGGATTTATGAAACACAACAAATCCTCATCAGAAATTTTGGGTTTTTATAGTTTCTTGGCCCTTACTGGTTTAACATTGACATGAGTATCTTGTTTCACCATGGTTGTGTGCGAACCATACACAGCCTCTTCATTCATGAGGTTCACAAAGTATGTGATTTGAACTTGGAATGTTCTTGTTCTTGTGTATGATTTCAGGTTCGAACACATCCTCAATGATAACTTTGTCAACATTTTCAACAAATATTTTGTTGCTTTGAACATGAGGTTTCTGAATTGAAGGTTTGGCTTTAACAAATTCAGGTTTAACTGATTTTGTCTTTTCGGGAATCATGGATTCTTTAACAATCACATCCTCTTCTTGTCTGGCAAAAGGATTTGGTTTGTAATCATTATGAAAAGGTGGTGGAATCTCAACAAAACCAATTCCTTTCTTTGAATCTTTTTACTTACCAGGTACTTCAATTATTTCATTTAGCAAAAAGGAAGAGTTTCTGAATTTACCCAATTTGTTCTTTAAATCAAGAACCTCATTTTCAAGCTCGGTTATCTTTGATCTATGTTTCAAGATTTCTTGAAATTTTTTATCATTGATGGTCATTTTCACTGACAACTCAGCCTTAAGATCATGATTACTTATAGTTAATGCCTCAATTTTCTCTCTTGAATTCATTTGAGAGTTCAAGGATTGCCTAAAATTATCTTTTAATGAAACAATCTCTTTTAGCAAATTATCATTTTGAAGTTTCAAGGCATCTATCTTAGACTTATTGGTCTCACAATCAACACATGATAAGTTAGATGTAGAGTTACTAACCTCATTTTGCTTAGCCATGCAAGCAGAAGTGGTTGAATCACTGATCTTTGCCATACAAGCGAAAGTAGTTGGATGTTTTTCACTTGAATCATCAGACTCAGACTCAGTATCAGCATCAGAAGAAATTTCAATTCCACTTACATCTTGAAAGTACTCAGGAAACCCAAACATTGCAAGATTTGCTTGATTGTTACCACATAATAACCTTTGTGACCAGTCATCTCCATCTACGTTGGATAACATTGCTTGAGATCCAGAAGACGAAGGTTTACCTCCAGAAGACTTTCCAGCATCATTACCACTCTTTCCCGATGAACTTTAATCTTGTTTTCTGGGACCGGTATACTCCTTTTTAGGCTTATCACATTCTTTGGCAAAATGACCAAACTCTTTACAATTGTAACACTTAACCTTTAATTTATCAAACCCCAATTTCTTGTTCAAAGATGGAAGATCTTTACCCGTTCTCTGAATGAACTTTTTCACTTTCTTGACTATCATAGCCATATTCTACTTCAAGTCCATCAGTCCTAAATCATCAGGATCAATTTGATCATAATCTTCATCGGTCAAATCACTTGTGGCAATTTTACTACTAACCAAATTCTCATACGAAGTCATAAAAGCAGATAAGAAAGCAAAATTTTGTTCAACTTCTCTCATGTTTACATTTGGTTGTGATGAGAATTGATTTGATGATGATGAACTTCCAGATCCTCCAGATGAACCAGTATTTCCAGCTGTGTAAAAACAAGCACGTGGATCACTATAGATAGTTGTTGCATTTTCACTTGTCGTTTGTGTGAGAAAAGCAGTGACATGAGAAATGGTTGAACTTAATGGCATGCTTCCACCATAAAATGCAGGATCTTGATTATCTTTCGAAGACTTCTGACATTTAAGATCGTATTCTCGAGCCTCGATCTTTTGCAGAAATTCAGATGCAGTCAAATCCTCATTACTAAAATAATTATTCCCCTTCAACACCATAAGGAAGGTTGAATAAGAACTTGGCAAAGCACTTTTAATAGTATCAATCTTGTCAAATTCAGATATCTCCAATCTCATCTTGTCCATCTCGGCTATCAAATGATTAAATAGTGTAGTCATCTCTTCAACAGTCTCACCCTTCAGTAGGTTAAAGTTTCTATATTGAAACTTGAGCATAACCTTTTTGATTTCAGCGGTGTTTCCCATACTTCTCATACGAATATATTGAAATAAAGAAGCACAAATCTTTATACTTCCTACTTGGTGAAAGATGTTTTCAGGTAATGCCATAGTAAGAGTAGAATAAGCTTTTGTCTCAATTTCTAATGCTTTCTTCTCTTTAACCGAGTATTGAGAGATAGCTTTAGGTCTAAAACCAATAGTCTCATCCCCAATCATTGGAACGGTGTAAACCTCATCTAAACAGTATGAACAATCAGGGTGAACTGACCCTAGATGAGCACGGAAACGGGGTTCCCATTTAGCAAAGTCGCTAAATTTCATTAAACGTGGACACTTTGAATGTGAAACGATCTCGGTATCCAGCTGTAACTTTGTTGCATCAACATGTTTTGAGAAGCTAATGCATACATACCAGCCATTTTTGACAAATTCTAAAAATTGTAAGGGGTAATTTTGAAAAATAAGATTAATAAATGGTAAACAGTAGACGTAACGAACAGTGAATAGTTGTAGTGAACTGTGAACAGTTGTGGCGAACTGTGAATAGTGATCATTGAATTAAACCTTAACGAAGTTAAGATTTATCAGGTAACGAATCATGATTGAAGTTAACGAATTAAACAACGAATCAGATGGTCAACAAATAAGTCAAACTAACGAATTGGCTAAACGAATCACTAAGTATAAGCTTAGCGAATTAGAAAGTTTTCAGTAACGAATCACTAAGTCAGAATTAGCGAATTAGATAACAAACCAGCTACGGTTGATAACGAATCAACTAATAGCGAATCAGGTTGTTACAATGGTTTGTAACAAACTCTGACATCGAATGCCACGTGGCAAAGGTTGTTATAACACAGTTTCCAAGGTAAACACGTGTCACACGAATCAGTGAACACGAATCAAACATAATAGCGAACTGGTTAAACGAATCAACTATAACTCATAGCGAATTGGTGAAATATGTTAACGAATCAAGTTGAATGGGTTAACGAATTAATGCTGAAATTAACGAATCAAACTTGAATCTTCATATCTTCAAATCTTCAAATGAACATTTCCAGAAATCTGGAAATTGAAGAACACGAACCGAGAAACATAAAATTGTAATACAAACTCAATATCCAACCAAATCGCTCAAATAAGCTACCAAAATACTCGCACACCAATCGCGAATCCACTGGTATCAATTCCATAACACAATTACTCTTAACACATATCCAATTTGACCAAAACAATCCTCTATTTCTCGGCCAAACTCAGATCCAAACTAAACAATCCAAACACAGTCCAAATCTCAATTCCAGTCAACCACAGCTCACAATAACCTTACCAAACCCAAAACTAATCCAATCCTTCCATAATCAAACCAAATCAACTTTAATTTGATTCAAAATCAACCCGAACATAAATTTAACTCAAAATAACAATTTGACCGTCTATAATAACAAATTAACTAACAAATTCAAGAGCAAAAGAGCACCGAAAGCTCTGATACCACTTGTTTGATCTCAGTTAACCCTTACTAACACAGATCTCAGATCTGAGTTGTATATAAATTAACTCCTAATACGGATCTAGTTCATAATTGCCATTGATCTATAGTTAATACGTTATATATCTATATGTATTGGTTGTGTGTATGTAGATAATATCAGTATGAAGATTGAGAGAGAGAATCGGGCAGAGGTTCGTTAATTAACTCTCAAAACTTAAATTAAACAGTGACAGAGGTCACTATATATAGAAGATAGACTTAGTTCGTTATCATCCCCTAACGAACTAGGGTCTACTTCGTTACATACACTTAAAAATAATCTTAACGAATCACCCCCTGATTCGTTAAACATCCTTAATGAATCAGGAGGGAAATAACTTAGATCTAGTTCGCTAAACATCCTTAGCGAACTAGACTATTACATTTACGAACTACAAGATAATATAATTGTTTATTACATAAATCAAAACGACAAATACGTTAATGATAAATACAAAGACTCGAGACGCAAAACCATGCACTAACAGTATTTTTTATTATTTTTTTTAATATTAGTATATTTAGAATGTCAACTCCCTATACCCAAACTTAAATTTCACATTGGCCTCAATGTGAGATAGGAAAAAGACAAAATAAAATAAAGGAAAATGGAAGATACTCCCCTAGTAAATGGTAGTGGTCGTGTGTCCTAAGTCATGTTTAGTGCCCTCCAATTCGAACGCAAGCCTCAAACTCGACTCCTCTCTACCAAGCTGTCACTCACGAACGAACGCGGCTCTAAACCAATCAATAATTTTGAAATGTCATAGAAAATCATGAAGCAGTTAGCGTCCCCACACTTACTTCAAAGTCTAGCTCATCAACTGTCAACAACCACCCTAGAACAACCGGGTTGTCTCCCTGGAAGCGCTAAGTTTACATAATAGTTTTCAGCCAGACTCGCTCCTAAAACCTAAATCATGAGGATTCTCCTTTATCATCTTCCCATCAATACTCATCAAAACCCTTCTTTTACAACTAGATGGGAAGAAACTAATTGCATTACCATGTGGGCCCGCACATCTGAATTCATCTAGATCCACCAATCCTTAAATTCTCCCGAAAATGATTCAGCAAAGTGAGGCGGGGAAGACAAACTCTTCACCAGACTATGATCCATGAGCCCAGATATCCTCCTTTTTAATTTTTTAGTCATGTTTTTAAACCTCAACACGTCCTGAATGGATATTGAGTACGGTTCATGCTTTGGTTTCTCATAATTAAGGTATAACGTTGGAAGGACTAAATCACTTACTACCTCTTGGCTCTCCTCACAAGGCTCCTTCTTGATCCCCCACACTTGGCTCGTTATACAATAGATCTTCAAGAATCTTTAAATCACCAACTGGGTCAAGCTCTCCTTCATCCATGATGGTAAAATCCATCAACTCTTCACCAAACTCACGCATGAACTCGTCCTCCCAAGAGGGAACATACTCCACCTCTATTTGCTCCTCCATTCTAGTATCCTCAATCTCACTTAGGGGTTCAATAAGCGTTTGAAACAGAGGTAGACGTGGAACATATACTAAATCATTCTCAATAGAAAACAACAAATCGTCCATTATTGTTTCCAATTCTACAGTTGGCTCTAATATACTTTCCGACAAGTCTTTATACCCTAAGAAGTTCCCCATTTGATCATATGCAAAACGGTATGGAGGCTCTACACAAAGTGATTCCCAATGAGCTTTTCGTGCCTCGATTTCTATCTTCCTTCTTGATTTGCGAAAATATATATATAAATAAAACACAAGTCGCAACTAAGCTTTAAAAACCAAACAATCTATCCTAGTTCACACAAACTGCAAGTGTACCGGTCGCGTAGAGCACAGATGAGGAAAGTCCGGATATCGAACTCAAAGACACGTGAAAACGTTTATAATTACGAAACTCTAACCAAGACTCACCAAAATATTTAATTAATTTATTTTAGAATTTATTTTAACAACTTAACTTAATTAAATGAAAACTTTTAACAAAACTTTGAAAACTTTGGTTTAAATTCAATGTATAAAGACGTCTACATAGGAATGAATCATGTTGACAGAAATAACAAGACAATGGATTGAAAATATTCACGACACCGGTTATAAAAGATGACACAACTAAAACTTGTTTAAGAAAGTCAAATTACCTCTCAGTCTCTCTAACAAACTCCAACTTATTTTAATTGATTTTAAAGAATAAACCGGAAAAACAATTATTAACGTGTTCAAATGACGACTCTCCTCTCGGTCTCATCGACACACTATCCTAATGGAGACAAATACTATGTCACCAAGGATAGAGGAACTATTTAACTTAACTCAAATTAAACCAACTAATTGCACATAAACACTCAAACTTGACAAGACAAAAACCCGCTCTCGCGCGGTCTTAATTCTAACAAGTAAAAGCAACGAGACAATATTACTTCTTATCACCTCTCGGTCTCAAAGAAGGCGTATTTTAACTGATTTTAGATGATTTATATTACCCACTTATCCCTACGGTTGTAAACCCCGCAAATAAACCCTAAACACCAAGTCAAGAGTCTAACAAGCAATCAATTAATCAAAACTAATTCAATTAACTAATGCAAGAGGATTATAAGTAATAAAACATAAAACACAGCCATCACACACAATCTAATTTATGGTTTAGTTAAACTTTACATCAATAATTCAAGTCTTGAACATTAACAATCCATTATACAAGTCTAAACTACTCAACAATCATCTATCCTAGGCAGAACAAGCAAGTTTAGCCTAACATTAATTTTGGACAACCATGTATACTTAAGAAAAACATCACAAACATCAACTTAAACATGATTAAACTCATTCAAGATTCAAACACAATCAATCACAAGTCAAACTATCAATCACTTGCAAAACAATCCAAAATAAAAGACCAATTCAACAAAGTTAGGGTTCTTGAACAATAACCAAAGTTTAAGATCAATTACTTAGGGTTTATGGCTGAGATTTATGATGTATAAGATGCCTAGCAGCTGCACAAGATCCCCCTTGATGTTCTTCTTCCTCTCCATCCGCCACAATCACCTCAGCCGCCTCCTTCTTCTCTTTTTTCTTTCTTCTTTTGGCTACTGAAGTCCGATCGGACTTGTAGAAGGAATTAGGGTTTTTGTATTTTCGGGATTAGGGCTGGAGTTATGGCTGAATTCTCTATTAATTATCTTCATATAATATTATAAAAGGCTTCTAACTTGTGGGCTTGGGTTGGGCCTTGAGTTATAGCTTCAAAACTTGACCAACAAGTCCTCTAGAATCTTCCAAATTGACTCTTTTTTCACAATCTTTCATAAACCTACAATTAACATTTAAACTTTGTAAATTATTGCACTTAGCCCCCAATACTTTCATAAAATAAACAAATAAGCATAAAAACCATGATAAATTCATAAGAAAAGTAAGTATGTTTCACTACAAATCAAACATCCCCACACTTAAGACTTTTTCGTCCCTGAAAAAGATTTGACTGCAGTTGGATCAGAATCGGAAAATCAAAGTTAAATCAAACATATAGGTTATATTTTAAAGCACAGAAAAACGCAAAAACCGCTATCATCGATATTGTTGTCCACCTAAACCCATGCCTTAATCTTTACCGGGACAAATAAGATCCGACAATAATATTACTTAGTGGTTTACACAATTAAGACCCGCTTATTTTCTGCATTTACCGGACCAGACCACCCCAACTTGACTTAAACCTCAAAGTTAGCAGAATTAAAACTTTGTTACTCAATATATATGAATAGTTAAGACGATCAAGGGTATTGTTTATCCGCCTAAGCTTAAGCATCAAAGTCTACCAAGCAGCCATTACATATGATTAAGGTTCAATTAATTTATAGCTAGTGCTCCCCACAACATGACATACCCCCGTTATCAAGCAATACCCTAAATCCTTCACCATAGGTGAGTATGCAAAATTTCATCTGTAGGGCTTACATGTAGCGTGTCCCTTGTGGTCCGTTTCTTAATTGTAATGAGACGCGAGCAAGGGAACCCCACATGGCTAACAGCGTGGATGATCAAGTCTGTAGTGTATTTGTACTTTTGTACTTTTTGTGATCATGTTTATAGACTTATAAGGGTTTGCTCATTGGCTTTATTTTTAAATATCCACAACCCCACTTAGGAATTGTGAATACCCAGATAAATAGATTGCATACAGACCCATGGTCTCCGGACCCAAAGCATCCCATCAATACAGGATTTAAGGTTATAAAACCATACGCCAATGAGGTGTAAAACACTAAACTAGCATTTTAAGATTTATATCACAGGCTACACGGCATACTCTAACGTTAAACCTACCCAAGCATCATATGATAACGTATTCAAATTTTTAAAACTCATGATATTTCCACTTTTTCATACCAAAATTTGAGGCTTGAGTATGGCCCGACCTTTCATTGCTTATTTTCCATGGACAAAACGCTTTACCCACAAAAGATTTCCGTTTAACCGTTTTATCAAATTTGCCCTTTCATTTTCAAGGCTGAGCCTACCGACACATCCCAAGTTAAGTGCGTTTTCTTTTATTTATCTCATATTATTAGTAGTTTGAAAAACCGATTTCCGATAAATATCATCATCTCCCACTTTAATGCAACGGAAGCTAAAAACAAGGGACATTTTTTTCTTATCATTATTATTATTATTATTATTATTATTTTCTACAACTAAGTAAAATAAATTCCCATCCCCACACTTAGAACGAAATCGTCCTCGATGAGAATAAGGAAAAGAAATAAAATAAAAATAAAACGTAAAGCATAAAAATAAAACTTGAAAGAACAAAAATTAAAATAGAGAACGGGTTACTCCCCTGGTTTAGATGCAGATTCTTCATCAGCTGTGTATGACTCAAACGAACGACCGTATAGCATTTCATTCGCTGCCGCAACCTCAGGTGAACCAGTTCCAAAACGCCATCAGAGCTACCATGCGCATAATAATACCTGCAAAAACTCAAACTCGCTCGCATGTAGCGGCGTACAAAACATAAAACAAAAACATAAGAAATAAACATATTTTTGTGTTTTTGAATTTTTTAATTTTTTTGATTTTTATTAAATATTTATTTATTTTTTTTTGTATTTTTTTTTATAAATATAAATAAAAATAAAACAAATAAAAACAGATAATAAAGGGAATCATAATACAAACTCTACAACTCGGGCTGTCTCCCGAGTGATGCATCCATCACGCCTATTCCTCGGTGAATGAGTCAAGGTAGAATACCTCGACTGTCTGATCAGTTATCGGCTCTCCTATGTAGTGCTTCAATCTATGGCCGTTCACCTTAAACTTCCCGCTTCGATCTTGTATCTCAATCGTGCCATACGGAAAAACCTCAGTGACCGTGAACGGTCCCGACCATCGGGATTTCAACTTTCCCGGGAATAACCTCAATCGTGAGTTATACAGTATAACCTTATCCCCACACTTAAACTGCTTATTACCCTTCAATTTCCTGTCATGCAGTTCCTTCGTATGCTCCTTATACCCAAATGATTGTGCATATGCGTGATCCCGGAGCTCCTCTAATTCGTGTAATTGATGGAAACGATTACCCTCTGCAGCGGGTAAATCAAGATTAACCCTTTGAAGGATTCAACAGGAAGATGACAGGCCTTCCCATAAATCAACCGAAATTGTGTGGAACCAGTCGGAGTCTTGTAGGCTGTACGGAAGGCCCACAGAGCGTCATCTAATTTGTCGGACCAATCCCGACGATTTGAACCACCGTTTTCTCGAGAATACGTTTGATTCCCCCATTACTCACTTCTACTTGCCCACTAGTCTGTGGGTGGTAGGCGGTCGCAAGCCGATGGGTGACCCCATAACGCTTCAACGCCTTATCCATCTGCGAGTTGCAAAAGTGAGTACCTCGATCACTGATCAAGGCTTTCGTGACTCCAAAACGAGCAAATAGACTTTTTAGAAAACGGACTACCACTCGGGCATCATTGGTGGGTAGAGCTTTGGCCTCAACCCACTTAGACACGTAATCGACGGCCACGAGTATGTATTTGTTTCCACGCGAAGATGGAAACGGTCCCATGAAATCAATACCCCAAATATCAAAAACTCACAAACTTGAATGGCATTCTGGGGCATTTCGTTTCTTGAAGAAATGTTGCCGACACGCTGGCAACGATCACAACTCTTAACGAACAGATGAGCATCCTTAAAGATAGACGGCCAGTAAAAACCAGAATCAAAGACTTTCTTTGCCGTAGAATTCACACCGTGGTGACCTCCAGTCTGTCCCACATGACAATGGCTCAAAATTTGCCATCCTTCCTTGACATCCACACACCTTCTAATAAGCTGATCAGCATCAATGCGGAAAAGATATGGATCGTCCCAAAGGTAAAATTTGA
The DNA here is from genome assembly GCF_021521415.1 of Bidens hawaiensis. Taxonomy (NCBI): domain Eukaryota; kingdom Viridiplantae; phylum Streptophyta; class Magnoliopsida; order Asterales; family Asteraceae; genus Bidens; species Bidens hawaiensis. The sequence continues at coordinate 81,371 of NW_027494287.1, read as the reverse complement.
TGTCAGCAAAGAATTTCTTCTTTTGCTGGGAAGGCATCTTTGGGAGGTATCCGTCAGCGAGATAGTTCGCGAAATCAGCAAACCATGGAAAGCCTTCTTCTTGTGCAGTAACGAACATCAGACTCTCCGTCGGAAAACGATCGTCGATCCTAACTCCCGAATCTCCTGAATAAACTCCCTCTAGTCGTGAAAGATGATCAGCCGCCACATTCTCGGCCCCCTTTTTATCACGGATCTCCATATCGAACTCTTGAAGCAACAGGATCCATCGGATAAGACGAGGCTTAGCATCCTGCTTGCTGAAAAGATATCTAATAGCGGCATGATCCGTATAAACAATCATTTTGGACAAAACCAGATAGGACCTAAATTTGTCGAAAGCGAACACCACAGCTAAAAGCTCTTTTTCAGTGGTGGTATAGCTTTCCTGTGCGCCATTTAAGGTCCGGCTCGCATAGTAGATCGGATGGAAATGCTTATCCTTCCGTTGTCCAAGAACCGCTCCGACTGCGAAGTCGCTCGCGTCACACATCAACTCGAATGGTAAGGACCAGTCGGGAGCAACCATGATCGGGGCGTTAACTAGTTTGTCTTTTAGAAGATCAAACGCCTCGATACACTGCTCAGAAAAAATAAATGGAGCATCCTTCTCCAAAAGTTTGGTCATGGGTCTCGCGATTTTAGAAAAATCTTTGATGAACCGGCGGTAGAACCCGGCATGACCTAGAAAGCTACGAATTGATCTCACAAAAGTAGGCGGGGGAAGATTAGAAATGGTCTCGACCTTTGCCCGGTCAACCTCTATCCCCGCACTTGAGATTCGATGACCTAGAACAATGCCCTCGCGAACCATGAAATGACATTTTTCCCAGTTAAGGACTAGGTTGGTGTCAACGCAGCGGGACATCATCCTCTCGAGATTTGATAAACAATGATCGAAGGAACTCCCAAATACGGAAAAATCATCCATGAACACCTCAATGGAGTCCTCGATCATATCATGGAAAATGGCCACCATACACCTCTGGAATGTGGCCGGAGCGTTACAAAGTCTGAACGGCATACGTTTGAAAGCAAACGTTCCGTAAGGGCAGGTGAAAGTGGTTTTCTCCTGGTCGTCGGGAGCTATCGGAACCTGGAAGTACCCGGAGAAACCATCTAGGAAGCAGTAGTACTGCTGACCTGCTAAACGCTCTAACATCTGATCAATGAACGGGAGAGGAAAGTGGTCTTTCCTGGTGGCATCATTCAGTCGGCGATAGTCGATGCAGACTCGCCGTCCTGTCACAGTCCTCGTGGGAATAAGTTCGTTCCTCTCGTTGGTGACGACAATCATGCCACCCTTTTTAGGAACCACTTGGACTGGACTCACCCAAGCACTATTAGAAATGGGGAAAACGATCCCCGCATCAAGGAGTTTAACGATCTCCTTCTTTACGACCTCTTGCATTTTCGGATTGAGCCGCCGTTGCGGCTGGACGACAGTTTTGAAATTTTCCTCCATGAGGATTTTATGAGTGCAGAACGAAGGGTTGATACCCTTGATGTCGATAATCTTCCAAGCAATAGCCTCCTTGTGCTCTCGTAGCACCCTCAACAACTTCTCCTTCTCGACCTCGGTCAACGCAGATGCAATGATAACCGGAAGCTTCTTCTCTTCATCTAAAAAAGCATACTCAAGGTGGGAAGGTAAATCCTTAAGCTCTAAGGAAAGAGGAGGACTCTCGACTGAAGGTCGGTCCATCGGATCGTCTCGCACGATCTCATCAGACACGCCAGATTAGGGGTATGCGACTCGGTGTCGTCATTTAAAGACTGATTGGTTACGGCAACCATTTCAATCTCCGGAACCTCCCTATCGAGAATCTGGGTGTCGGAGGCAGATCCTCCACAAATTTCGCTGAAAAACTCCCCGACATGCTCCATGATGGTATCAATGAAGTATAAGGAGTCATCAGCAGACTTGGGGTGTTTCAGTGACTGTCGAACGTCAAAGGTGACGTTCTCATCCCAAACTCATAAGATTAATTTACCCTCGTAGACATCGATCAATGTCTGTGCAGTGGCAAGGAATGGCCGGCCCAAGATGAGTGGGACACTATCGTCATCGTTCATGTCCAGGATGACAAAGTCCACCGGGAAGATGAACTTGTCGACACGAACAAGCATGTTCTCGACCACCCCTCGGGGGTATTTCACAGAACGATCAGCAAGCTGGATACTCATACGGGTGGGCCTCGGTTCGCCTAGTCCCAACTTGCGATACACGGAATACGGCATGAGATTAATACTGGCACCAAGATCTGCCAGCGCATGGACGACCGTATTATCACTCAAGATGCAGGGAATTGTGAAACTCCCAGGATCAGACATCTTTTCTGGTAACTTTCTCTGCAAGACTGCAGAGCAACCAGCACTCAGAGGAATGGAAGAGACTTCGGCTAACTTCTCTTTGTTCGAAAAAATATCCATAAGAAACTTTGCGTATTTGGGCATTTGCGTAAGTGCCTCAAGGAAAGGAATATTAAGATGAAGTTACTTCAGAAGATCAAGAAATTTGGAGTTTTGCTCCTCGTCTCTATCCCTACGGACTCTCCCGGGAAATGGGAGTCTAGGTTTGTAGACTCTCGGTGATGTGCTGGGTAATGGTTGGTTCTCGGCCTGTGCTGAACTTCCGGGGCTGTGCCTCTGATGCACCTTGGCCGGTGGAGATTCCAACTGAATCTCCTCGTCTACCTGCTCCTCTACATCTACCGCAGGCTCGTTAACGACTCCTCTCGTCGCCTCTTGAATCACGGGCTCGCTACGTGCCCCCGCACCGCTCCTTGTCGTCACAGCCTTCGCGAACGCCTTCGGATTTTGTTCAGTGTTACTTGGAAGTGTACCTGGCGACCTTTCATTTAGAAGACTTGCTATCTCTCCCATCTGACGCTCAAGATTTTGAATTGACGCTCCTTGATTTCTCATGAATGACTCGTGCTCCCGGAATTTCTCTTGAGTTTCTTTGTGACGGGAGTCCTCTCGAGTCATGAGTTGCGACAGCATCTGTGTCTGCTGTGCCATCATCTCCTCTAACGTGGGCTTCTTCTCCCCACTACTCGGTCCCTCACCGGAATCCTGGAATAGGCTCTGACGTTGTTGGAAGCCGAACTGATTTTCGTTCCTCCGGTTGGAATTTTGGTTACCTCTCCACCCCGAATTATAAGAATTGAAAGGATGTTGATTTCGGTTTGGATTATTAACGAAGTCGACTGCCTCCTCCTGGAAACCTACGGGGCATTGAACGGTATCGTGTCCCCCTCTACAGATCTCGCATAACTTACTTTTCACCTGCAAGTCCTTCACGATCTTTGCTAACGCTTCAACTTGTGCCGCAAGTGCGGTGCTCGTGTCGACTGAATGCATGCCGCGTGATAGGGAATCGACGGTTTTGGTTCTCTTAACTGGTGGTCGCTGGTATCCACTCATGGCTAAACCGTTAAACAAGGCAATGCACTCATCTATATCTTTCGTCGTTAGTAGGTTACCTCCTACAGCTGTGTCGAGCATACTCTGAGTTGCGTACGTCACTCCGTTGTAGAACTTCTCGACAACCGCCAAGTCTTGTAGGCCGTGGTTTGGACATAACGCAAGTAGATTTTTGAACCTTTCCCAAGCCTCGTAGAAGCTCTCTGTGTCCTCCATCTGGAAAGAATGAATTTGGTTACGTAAACGAGCGGCCTTAGCCGGAGGATCGTATTTTTCAAGAAATTGGGTCTGCATGGCAGCCCAAGTAGCAATGGATCCCTGTGGAAGGGACTCAAGCCATATACTCGCATGATCAACGAGTGAGAACGGAAAGATTCGGAGTTTTATGGCGTCTTCGGATACGCCGGCAAGATGAAACGTGTCGCAGATACGTGTAATACGAGTGAGATGAGAATGCGGGTTCTCGTGGAGCAACCCGTGAAATTGAGCAGAATGAGCAATCGTGTTCAGAACATTAGATGGAATCTGCCAAGTCGTTTGAACTCCTATAGCTGGTGGAGCAATGCTGGATCTCGCGCCAGCATCGACCGGACAGGCCCGGTCTGCAACTGTCCTCCTCGGTGGTGGGTTCGCGTCGCCCATAATCCTATCCCTAATGACGGGTTCAGAAAAAGTAGGAGAAGAAAACGTATTACCGACGGATGTAGATGAACTGGAAGACGGTTTTGTACGACGTCTCTCAAGAAGCTCTCTCTCTGGTTCGGGAAATCCTTCAACTTCTGGTGGTCCTAGAGATTGAGTATGTCGCATACAACTATTAAAATAAATAAAAGAAATTGTAATTAGCTAAACTATTTTAAACTAACAAACAAAACAAATAAAAAGACAAGTAGTAAACAAGGCAAGTCCTAACTCGAGCCGTTCTTAATACGCCTCAAACCGTGTCCCGGGCAACGGCGCCAAAAACTTGATGTGCGAAAATATATATATAAATAAAACACAAGTCGCAACTAAGCTTTAAAAACCAAACAATCTATCCTAGTTCACACAAACGGCAAGTGTACCGGTCGCGTAGAGCACAGATGAGGAAAGTCCGGATATCGAACTCGAAGACACGTGAAAACGTTTATAATTACGAAACTCTAACCAATACTCACCAAAATATTTAATTAATTTATTTTAGAATTTATTTTAACTACTTAACTTAATTAAATGAAAACTTTTAACAAAACTTTGAAAACTTTGGTTTAAATTCAATGTATAAAGACGTCTACCTAGGAATGAATCATGTTGACAGAAATAACAAGACATGGATTGAAAATATTCACGACACCGGTTATAAAAGATGACACAACTAAAACTTGTTTAAGAAAGTCAAATTACCTCTCAGTCTCTCTAACAAACTCCAACTTATTTTAATTGATTTTAAAGAATAAACCGGAAAAACAATTATTAACGTGTTCAAATGACGACTCTCCTCTCGGTCTCATCGACACACTATCCTAATGGAGACAAATACTATGTCACCAAGGATAGAGGAAAATTTTAACTTAATCCAAATTAAACCAACTAATTGCACATAAACACTCAAACTTGACAAGACAAAAACCCGCTCTCGCGCGGTCTTAATTCTAACAAGTAAAAGCAACGAGACAATATTACTTCTTATCACCTCTCAGTCTCAAAGAAGGTGTATTTTAACTGATTTTAGATGATTTATATTACCCACTTATCCCTACGGTTGTACACCCCGCAAATAAACCCTAAACACCAAGTCAAGAGTCTAACAAGCAATCAATTAATCAAAACTAATTCAATTAACTAATGCAAGAGGATTATAAGTAATAAAACATAAAACACAGCCATCACACACAATCTAATTTATGGTTTAGTTAAACTTTACATCAATAATTCAAGTCTTGAACATTAACAATCCATTATACAAGTCTAAACTACTCAACAATCATCTATCCTAGGCAGAACAAGCAAGTTTAGCCTAACATTGATTTTGGACAGCCATGTATACTTAAGAAAAACATCACAAACATCAACTTAAACATGATTAAATTCATTCAAGATTCAAACAAAATCAATCACAAGTCAAACTATCAATCACTTGCAAAACAATCCAAAATAAAAAACCAATTCAACAAAGTTAGGGTTCTTGAACAATAACCAAAGTTTAAGATCAATTACTTAGGGTTTATGGCTGAGATTTATGATGTATAAGATGCCTAGCAGCTGCACAAGATCCCCCTTGATGTTCTTCTTCCTCTCCAGCCGCCACAATCACCTCAGCCGCCTCCTTCTTCTCTTTTTTCTTTCTTCTTTTGGCTACTGAAGTCCGATCGGACTTGTAGAAGGAATTAGGGTTTTTGTATTTTCGGGATTAGGGCTGGAGTTATGGCTGAATTCTCTATTAATTATCTTCATATAATATTATAAAAGGCTTCTAACTTGTGGGCTTGGGTTGGGCCTTGAGTTATAGCTTCAAAACTTGACCAACAAGTCCTCTAGAATCTTCCAAATTGACTCTTTTTTCACAATCTTTCATAAACCTACAATTAACATTTAAACTTTGTAAATTATTGCACTTAGCCCCCAATACTTTCATAAAATAAACAAATAAGCATAAAAACCATGATAAATTCATAAGAAAAGTAAGTGTGTTTCACTACACATCACTTCTCTTATAAGCATCATGTACCCAGTGGTTTCCGCCACAGACTTTGCACCATGGTTCTCCACCTTGTACTCTGAACATCTTCTCTTTAAAAAACACTCAAAAAAAAAGCATCACGGGCACCAAATAAACTAATTAAAATAACTAATCTAATCTAAATATAAACACGAAACACAATAGGCAAGTCCCCAACTCGAGTTGTTCTATAATCGCCTCAAACTGTGTCCCCGGCAACGGCGCCAAAAAATTGATGTGTGCCTAATTCACGAATATATATATATATATATATATATATATATATATATATATATGAAACTCACAACTAAGATTTAATTTTAAAATGGATTATCCTAATAATTCCACACACAACCGGCAAGTGTACTAATTGTAAGTAGTATAGAACTAAGAAGTCTGAGTATCGACCACAAGGATACGTGAAAACGCTTTAGATTACTTAACCCTAGACAAGACCTTCATAAGAATAGAATTTTGATTAAATTAATTATTAAAGTCTACTTGACCTAATTTACTTTAACCTAACTTAATTAATTAAACTGGACTAAACGGACCAACTGACAAAACTTACCAAACTTAGAACACTTAACAACCCTTAATTGATACGATGGAGAAAACGTCTACCTAGGTAAGAATAAAATTGATGGCTCAATAAATAAATGCATTAAATGATCTTTAGATACCGGTATCTAAAGATGACACAACTAAGGTTCGCTCAAGCTAGCTAGATCACCTATCGGTCTCACTAACAAACCCTAACTACACTTAACTTATTAGAAAAGCAAACCAGAAAATGATTACTAAGGTGTTCTAATGTCGAATCTCCTCTCGGACTCATCGACACTCAACCCTAATGGAAATGAATACTACACAACCAAGGATAGAGGAACAATTCAATTTAACACAAACTAGATCAACTAGTCGCTCAAAAACCCAAACCCGACAAGAACCGAACTCGCTCTCGCGCAATTCTAATCCTAGCATGCAAAGGCTATGAGACAACCATAACTTCTTATCACCTCTCATTCTCTAAGAATGTGTACACCCACTGATATTTATCAAATAACTCACTTAACAAAACCCTACGGTTATACATACCGCAAACAAACCCAAACACAAAGTCTAGAATTAAACATGCAAAAATCAATTAATACAAAATCAACCAATCAAAGCATGAGGTTTATGAAGTAATATTAATAAAATTCCAGCAACTAAACACAACCTAATTCATATATAAATCAAACTTTACAATAGCAATTCAAGTCTTTTGATCAAGCAATTCATAATACTCATCAAACTTGAACAATTATCATCAAACATACGTAGAACTAGCAAGACTAGCCAAGCATCTTAAATGGACAGAATCATATGCTTATAAAAACATTCATATTACTCATCCAAGTCATAAGTAAACTCATTCAACAATCAAGAATAATCAAACACAGCTCAATCTTTAATTCAATTGCAAAAGAATTCAACTTTAAGATAAAAAAACAAGACAATTATGAAACTTAAATCAAACCAAAGTATATGATGATGAAGTATGATGATGATGGATGTCTTTGAAGGCTTAAAACATGTAGAAAACACTTGAAACTTGCTGAAAAACTCTCTTTTTCTTCCTCTTAGCTGTTACCGATCGAAACTTCACAAAAGGATTAGGGTTTTTATTTTCTTTTTCTTCTTTTCTTCCTTGTTGCTGCTGATATCGGGATTATGGGGTTGGTTAGGGTTTGTTTTCGTGTTGTTTATTATATTACGTCACTTAAGGGCTTCACAAAATGGATATGGGTCGGGCCTTCAACTTCGTTCTTCAATAATAGTGCACAATGAGCCTCTAAGTCTCTTTCAAAGCTCAGTTTCTTTCTCTTTGAACTCGTAACTTACAAAATACATATTCATGTTAGATCATACTCAAAACAAGTTAAAAACATTAAATATTAGATGAACAAGCGATTAAAACAAAGATAAATAGTGCGGAAAATAGTGTGTTTTACAACACATCAGTTTTGAAGTTTATAAACTGAAAGAATTCTATGAAGACAAAGGTGCAACTGTTACTCTTATTTGGTTTGAAGAGATGGAGTCTATTGTAATAATAAGAAAGTATACTGAAGGTGAAAGGATCTAGTATACCTCTCAAATGTTCAAAGGGGAGGTGCTGGAATGGTAGAATACCTTAGTTGAAGTATAGGATAGAAGCAATCTGTACAATTTAGAATGGAAAACTTTCAAAGAGTTGATTAAGCAAAAGTTATGTCTAATTCAAGAAATTGACCAAATTCAAACCAAACTATGGAGTCATAAAATGATCGGAACCAATCTTAAGTAGTATAACACAAATTCATTGAGTATTGTGGTCTAGTACCATATTTATTTACCTCCTAGTACAATAAGGTCACACGTTACATTTATGGGTTACCTAAGGAGATTCGTGATCTTGTTCGATCACATATATTGTCAACTATTGAATCTGCTATAGGTTGGGTACCTAATGGATGGTATAATTAGAAACCGTGATGAAGAGAAAATTAATAATAGTGAAAAGAAAAATGATGGTGATGGAAGGAGGAAGTTTGATAAACATAAAGAGGGGTCGTTTGTTTTTTCTCGACCGACTTGTAAGAATTGTGGGAAAGGCATGTTGGAAAGTGTCTACGACTAGCAATCAAGACTGATGTTCACAAGATGATCTGTCTGCAACTTGCAACTTTTATAAGAGACCTGGTCACACGGAAGATGATTGTAGAAATAAAACCATAGTGTGTTTTAACTGTGGTGAAAAGGCCACTTTAGCATCAAATGCACCAAGAAGAAGCCAACAACTGGTGGTGCTGGAGGAAGTGCTCTTAAGAAGGACGCCAGAAAGGGAAACACTCGTGCTTTCACGCTCAATACCCAGAAAGCGGGAGAAATACCAAGCATGATTAATGGTATGTTTTCTATAAATAATGCTTATACTAGAGTTTAGTATGATTCAGGAGCAAATCAAAGTTATGTAGATTATAAGTTTTGTAGTCTATTAAATGAACCTCTAGTTATATTAAACAGTGATTATGAGGTAGAAACCACTAATGGAAACCTAATCAAAATATCTGATGTCTTAAGTAGTTGTCATATTTCCTTAGCCGGACACAATATACAGGTACAACTGTTGACTATGAAATTAGCATGTTTCGATATAATATTAGGAATGGATTGGTTATCCGCTAACCAGGCCCATATCCTATGCGAATAAAAAGCCATTGACATCATAATCTCAAACAATAAAATCATCCGTATAGTTGGAGATAAAGAAGAAAGAAGAGTTGAAATTATTTCTAAAATTAAAGCAAGTCATGGTATAGGTAAGGGATGCCTCGCATTCAAGGCCTATGTAACTAAGGAACCCAAAATTTCTCCAGATTAGCAGTCCCTTTAACCTCCCTCACCAAAAAATCAGTCAAATTTGAATGGGGACCAAAACAAAAAGAAGCATTTGAAACTCTTAAGCAGAAACTAAAAAATGCACCCATCTTCGCTTTGCGAGAAGGTTTAGATAACTTCACCGTATACTGTGATGCTTTGCACACGGGTATGGTATGTGTCTTAATGCAAGGTAAGAAAGTTATTGCTTATGCTTCTAGACAGTTAAAGATTCATAAAAAGAATTATACAGCACACGATCTAGAGTTAGGTGCCATAATCTTCGCGTTAAAGTTATGGAGGCAATATATCGATGGTGTCAAGTTCATTATCTATATGGATCACAAAAGTTTGAAACACATATTTTATCAAAAGGAATTAAAATTGAGACAAAGACGTTGGATGGAAACCCTTAACGACTATGATTGTGAAATCATATATCATGAAGGTAAAGCTAATGCGGTAGCCAATGCTCTGAGCAGGAAAGAACACCACAACCCAAAAAGAGTTCATGCTCTTCGATTAGACTTGCAAATTGACTTAAGAAGTCAAATCAAATAGGCTTAGAAGTTGGCACTAGAAAAAGGAAAGATAAAAGATGAAAAGGAAATTGGTACATGATCAATTAATCAAGGGTGATGATAAAATATTGTGGCTAGGTAAAAAAATTTGGGTACCAATGGTAGGAAATTTATGAGAAAATATCTTGGAGGAAGCTCATAAGTCAAAGTATACAATGCATCATCACAGTGAAGATGTATCATAATTTCAAGGACGATTATTGGTGGATTGGTATAAAGAAAGATGTTTCCTTATATGTCACTAAATGTTTAACTTGTTCTAAAGTTAAGGCAGAACATCAAAAGCCGTTAGGCTTATTACAACAACCAGAGATACCTATATGGAGGTGGGATATGATAACTATGGATTTCATCATGAAGCTACCAAAGAATTCTCATCAAAATAATGCAATATAAGTTATTGTAGATAGACTTACCAAGTCTGCCCATTTTATTCCAATCTAAGAATCATTCAACATAGATAGATTAGCATAGTTATATGTTGAAATTATCGTATATCTACACAGTGTGCCACTATCCATCATTTCAGATAGAGATAGTCATTTCACCTCCAATTTTTGGAAAATCTTTCAAAATGCAATAGGTGCGCGCTTAAATTTAAGTACAACCTATCACCCGCAAACAGATGGACAAAGTGAAAGAACTATTCAAACCTTGGAAGATATGCCTTGTGCTTGTGTTATAGACTTAGGAGGTAGTTCGGATACTCACCTATCCCTAGTGGAATTCTCGTACAACAACACTTATAATACAAGTATTCAAATGGCACCATTCGAAGCATTATACGGATCGAAATGTTGAACAACCGTATGTTGGTATGCAATCAATGATACCAGTCATCAGGACCTGAAATTGTTCAAAGGAAAACTGACCAAGTGACACAGATTAGAGAATTATTGAAGGCAGCTCAAGACAGGCAAAAGAGTTATGCTGGAATACCTCAAAAACTAATAGAATTTCAAGAAGGAGACAGAGTGTTGTTTAAGGTATCACCTTGGAAATGTGTAGTACGTTTTGGTAAGAAAGAAAATTTAAGTCTGCGTTTTGTTGGACCATTTAAAATTCTCGAAATGGTAGGACCAATAGCATATCAATTAGAATTACCGAACAAAATGAAAGGAAACCACAATGTGTTTCACGTGTCCACTTTATGAAAATGTATGGCCGACGAACCACATGTGGTGCCTCTAAAAGATGTGCGAGTAAATGAGAAACTCAAAATTATAGAGGAACCGGTACAAAAGTGAAGATAGTCAAACAAAGTTCCTTGAGCGTAAGAGATTGAAGCTTGTAAAGTTAGGTGGAATCCCGACGTGACCCGGAATTCACTTGGGAACAATAATCCGAAATGAAGAAGAAATACCCACATCTATTCCAGTAAATCTAGAGGACGAGATTTTCTTTAGGTGGGGAGGATGTAACATCTCGAAAATTTTCAATTAAAGTTTAGGCTAATATGTCAATTCTCAAAGTTAAGAGACTAGAAATGAAATTCTGAGTTTCAAGGTGCTGCTACGTGACAAGATAACTATAAACCCATCGCGATACGCGATGGAAGTTCAACAAAACCGAGAAAAGACAGTGTCGCGCTACACGATGGTCAAACCAATTGGGTCATCGCGATACACAAAGACCACGTTAAGTTAGCGGGTACATGTGTCAACACGTGGCACGATTTCACAGGCCACGTGTCAACACATGGCAATCTAGCAAAAAATGCGGCGACGCGTATCGTGACGGCCACAACCAAGCTTCATCGCGATACGCGATGGGAGCCATAACTCGCCTAGAAAAAGGGGGCTACGGGTTTGAACATTCTTCATCCCAAAACACCTTCACTTTCACGCACTTAGCATAGTTGTAACAACTTGAAATTTTCGTGTATATATTTTCCTGAACCGTTTTCGTTTTCGGGTAAATTAATCAATAAAATATTTATCTTATCTAATTATATTTTCTTTTTCTCTATTTGATTAATATTTTAATATTTTAACTTTGAATATAATGCAAATATCACCCTTAAAGTTATTTTTAATCCAATTTGTATGCAAAGATAAACTTTAAGGACTAATATGCAGTTTTTATAAAATATTATAACCATCTTCCTCCTCCTAACCCAAAAATAACCCATTAACCCAGACCCGTAACCCGTATACCCATAGTGTTGCTTGAGCCTTAATCCTCAATGTATATTTGGAATTGATCCTTTCAAATCGTTACTACGCGTTATATGACTCACACCGACATTTTAATTATAGAATAGGATCAAGGGACGATTCGTTTTGATTATTGTACAAATCGTCTTAAGGGGGATTTGGGATTATGCTTTTTACACAATCATAACTCAATTAAACATGTACAGACCTTCATAGTAACCTGACAATCCTAATCCTTAACCTAATCGCACTAAATGACTCTGTATGGTTCCCTTACGAGTTCGGTTTCAGGCCGCTAAGAGGCGTCGACCGTTCACCATCTATACAGCATCGTTTTTGTTAATTTTTACATGCATTCAGATCGTCTTGAACCGCTCATCATTAACCTTAACCTTAATTGAACAAACTTTTAACGGATTAATCAATTGTGATTTCTAGGGTTCTTAATCAAATAGGGGTATTCTGGGTTGTGTATATAATATTTTGTTTGTGTAGCTGGTGGGTGTATGTCTGTTTATGTATTGTGTCGGCCAGGGGCGCAGGAATCCCCGGCCAACACAGTTTCTTTTTGGTTATTTTATGGGGAAATTACCAAAATAGACATGTTTGACCAAAATTTACCAAAATAGACATGCCTATTTTAGCGTCCATCTATCCAATCATTGATTTTTCGACCAATAAACAACTGACACGTCACCGAAGCCGGCTAAGCCTTAGTCGCCACTTTATGGACTCAGAATTTTATGAAAAGTAAACGGGACCAACCTTTAGCCAATAAAAATTCGACACGTGTCAAAGGCGGCTAAACTTAGCCTACATCTATGGTTATTTAGCCGGCATCATTGACTTTTAGCCGGTTTCGGGATATGTGTCTATTCACATAGCCGACTCAAAATATTCCTTCTTAGCCGGCTCCAACTCGGCTTGTAGGCTAAGGCTTCACTTAGTCGTCTTCTTTTTTTTCATTGAGCCGTCTAATTTTAGCCACCAAAATTGAATATTTTACCAACCCTACCAACCTTATTAAATATTTAGCCGGCTACTATCTTTTTAACTCTTAGCCGTCTTCTTAGCCGGTGTAAATTTAGCCCCCAACTTTTATAGCCGTCTTCTTAGCCGTCTTCTTGGCGGCTAAATGAAAAAAAAAACGGCTAAGTGAAGCTTTAGTCCACAAGCTGAGTAAACGACGATGTTAACAAACATATTTTTTTTAAAAAAAATGAGGATCTTGTGTGATAAGAAAGTTAAAAAGTTGGATATGGTGGTAATGGTTTTATAAGATGGAGTGAAGATGATTGTATAGTTTTATAAGAATGGTTGGTGAAAAATTAAATTTGGGTAGGTAATGTATTTATTTCTAATGGCTAAAACATGTCGGCTAAGAGAAAAAAAATTGCCGGCTAAGAGAAAAAATAAAGTAGAAACCGGTTAAGTAATTAATTGATTAGGTCAAAGTATTAAATTTCGGGGGCTAAATTTACACTGGCTAAGAGATAAAAAGATAGTAGTCGGCTAAATATTTAATAGGGTTGGTAGGGTTGGTAAAATATTCAATTTTGGCGGCTAAAATTAGACGGCTAAATGAAAAAAAAAAGACTCATAAGTGAAGTCTTAGCCTACAAGCGGAGTTGGAGCCGGCTAAGAAGGAATATTTTGAGCCGGCTAAGTGAATAGACACATATCCTGAAGCCGGCTAAAAGTCAATGATGACGGCTAAATAACCATAGATGTAGGCTAAGTTTAGCCTCCTTTGACACGTGTCGAATTTTTATTGGCTAAAGGTGGGTCCCTTACTTTTCATAAAATTATGTGCCCATAAAGTGGCGGCTAAGGCTTAGCCGGCTTCGGTGACTTGTCAGTTGTTTATTGGTCGAAAAATCAATGATTGAAGAGATGTAGGCTAAATAGGCATTGTCTATTTTGGTAAAATTTTGGTCCAACATGCCTATTTTGGTGATTTTTCCTTATTTTATACTTAATTCGTTTAAGTGTTAAATGGTTTATAATTCATTTTCATTTATATAAAATATTTAATAAACGTTATTTTATTAACCGGCACTTATTAATTCACGTCTTTAGTCACTTAGTTATATATATATATATATATATAAGAGTTCAAATAAAAAATAATTGTTTTGTGAGAAGTGTGGAAAGAGCTTTAAAATAAAAAAAACCACCTAAATATAACAATATACCATGTAAATATGAAACAATACAATTATTTAGAAACTACCAATCTCAAACACTAGATCATAGATTCAAGTGCCTAGATCTATTCTTATTCTTCTCACAAAAATATTGTTTTTTACATTAACCCTACCATATATATATATATATATATATATATATATATATATATAGGGAATGGATCATGCGAGAAGTGATATTACAGTGAGAAGTGCGAGAAATAGATCTTAACCATTGATCTAGAGTAATCAACGGTGGAAAATAGAAAATGGCACTTTTGTAAATTTCCGTACATTTTGAACTCCTCATTTATAATAAAAAGGGTAAAAGTGTAAGGCCAAAAATATGAAACCTAAAAAATTTATGAGAGTCCCTATTCTATGCCCAACAATCATGCAACTATGCAACTGTTGAAATTCAACTAGCTTCTTTTTTCTTTTTCCTTGTTTTTAATATAGGTGTTATAATTTTTTTCTAGTGGTCAGCTTATAAATGTGTAGGAGTTGCAAAGTTACTAGAATATTTTGTTTTTTAGGTAAATAATATGCATGTATTTCTTATTTAATGTGTAAGTTATTATATTATAAAAACGTATGCGGAGTTTCTGTGTATGGATTTCTTTTATTGTGTGTAAGGTTTTTACAATGTAAGTTATGCTTTGTGTTGTATGTCGTGAACGAATTTTCTACTTGTACATTGTGTAGGTTATGTTTAATGTGTTAGGAATACATTACATAAATAATCCTACACACAATAAAATTTATACATACACAAATTTATAAACTACCTACACTATATATATATATATATATATATATATATGAACCTACACAGGTTAAAATTTACATATACATGATTCGAAATACCACCGACACGTTATATATATATATATATATGAACTGATACACGCTAAAATTTACACATACATAATTCGAAAATACCACCTACACAATACTTATATGTATCTACACACGATAAAATTTACTCATACAAAATTCGAAATACCACTTACATAGTACACAAATGATCCTACATAAGATAAAATTTACATATACACAATTCGAAATACTACCTACACAATAGATATATGATCCTACACGTGATAAAATTTACACATACACAATTCGAAATACCCCTACACAACATACACGAATCTAAATTTATATTTTGTAATTTGTGTGTAGTGTATTTAATTAACATGCATCAAATTTTTTTTCTTAGTCGGTTAAGCAAGTTTTTTATAATTCAAGCATCTAGATTATGATAGAACTTACAACCTTGTACATAGTGTGCATGATTATAATATGCATTGTTAATATTTAACATGTTGTGAATTTTATTGAATAATCGGATGGAATAAAAAGGAAATGGATATTTGTTTATCAAATATCTTGTTCGAATTGTGATTAAGTTGACAATATTCAATTAAAATATTTGTGTTTAAATGAATAATCCTTAAAAAAGGTTTGTTAGAATTTGGTTGTACTTAGGTTATATATCAAATTTTGAAACATAATTTAAAAAAGGTGATAAGTTATGTATAAAAAAAGGAATCTATAACTTTCTCCATTTAATTGTTCTTACCAAAAATATATAAATATTTCTTTTACTAATATACCCTTGTAATAAAATAAAGGATAAAGAAATAGAAAAAATGTGATTGGTTGGATTTATTTCTCGCACTTCTCGTTTTAAAAATATTTCTGAAATGAACCTAACCCTATATAGGGATATATATATATATATATATATATATATATATACATGTATGTATTATAAGTATATGTTAATAATAAACGAACATTATTTTATTAAAACCCGAACATCATTATTGATGTTTCTCGTCGTTGAACACCTTTATAAATTTCGTATATGCATTATTCTTTAAACAAGAATATAATAAACGTGTTAAACGTATTAATTACATCTTTACCATTATATTTTCGTTAAAGATTCCAAAATATATTTTTATGATAATAATTTCATATAAATGTTTATATTATAATTAGTTAATATTATTATATTACATGTAATATCTATCTTATCATTACACATTAAAATTAACTATTTTATCTCAACTCATATATATTTATTTAAGCTAATTATATTGTTTTTGTAATAACCGTAGAGATCAATCGTTCAATCAATAACATATTAAATCCCAAACCTAACTCAAATCACATCGAAATCATAATTCATTAAATCATGTTATATTTTATAATTAACTCATATTGTATTATATTTAACTAGGAAATTATTGTCGGTGCATTCCGAAGGGTTAAACTGTTTACTATCACATCATCATCACTTATACTTCGTTCATC
Organism: Bidens hawaiensis; assembly: GCF_021521415.1. Taxonomy (NCBI): domain Eukaryota; kingdom Viridiplantae; phylum Streptophyta; class Magnoliopsida; order Asterales; family Asteraceae; genus Bidens; species Bidens hawaiensis. The sequence goes on along the minus strand of NW_027494287.1, from coordinate 64,552 downwards.
TAATCAGGTGAGTAATCACTCCCCTATTTTACCTCTTTTGGACTTATGTGTACCAAATATCAATTTACACATTCTATCATATTTTCAAATGCAAACTGTTAATATTTGTGTTGTGTATCAATTGAATGACTACTTGCTACTAGTTGTTTGTTTATGTGTTTATTTATCACATTAGGATGGGTCCATCATTATAATCATATCATGTCTTAGCGGACGGCGTTCGATCGCATGACAATGGTTTCACCGAAAACTCAATTACTCACTCATGGTAACCATCGATCGATTCACGTGTCAACGGTTTAGCCCACACATCATTATTGTTTGAAATATGTGCATGCTATTATTTGATTGTTTATACTCACAGATAACAGCTTTGCAGTTTTCATATATAATATTGTATTTTAAAACTGGTGATTTTCTCACTCAACCTAGATTTGACAAAAAATATATTTTGTACGCATTTGCATGTTGGATTGTATAGCAAGGTGAAAAACATTTAGTGATGACCTATAGGATAAAAATGTATACAAGATTGTTTTAGATTTGTTTGTAATATTATAAGAATTGATGTACTGATTTGTAAATTGTTTATTTAAAATAATTAATTGCATATTGTCACTTTGTAATTGCATGATAGTACCTTGTGAGTTGTGAACAATCAGTTCGCGCCCCGGCATTTCCGCCTTAGGGTGGGGTGTGACAATACGAATATGTTCCCAACTTTCCCGGCGAACCAACGAACTGTTTTCTTGATGTATGTGCAAGTTACGAAGCCCTAAAGTCCTTCAAACGTCCAACCATTTCTATTTTCTATTACGGAAGTCCTACTGACGAGTGGCTGCTTTTGGGTGTCATTTCTATGTTATAACAAACTAAGTGAATGAACTCAAAATCAAGCGTATGAGCTCATGAAATTAGTGAATGAATTCAAACTCATATTCAAACTTTCAAACTCAAACCAATATTCAACACATATCCAAAACATACCAATACCAAATCGATTCCACACAAATTCACACCAAATTTCAAACTCAACCACTAAGCACACAATCCGTACCAATTTTCAACCAAATTTGACCTCTCAAAAGTCAAAATCCATAACCGCAACTATTGTAGCATCCCGCCATATCCAGTTCAAATAGAAATCACTCAAATTCGATCAAACTGAACTAATCGAACCAATAATCGGTCAATTAACATCTAACGATCAATCCTCATCCCAATTCCATATCAATTAACAAGTAATTTGAACAAATTATCCAAATTTCAAGTCCGATACAATACGTCTTCAAATTCTGTCCACAACACCAAATTTAGCCTAATTAATGATTTTTTTAACAAATCAAAACACCAGAAAGCTCTGATACCACTTAAGGAATCCATAAATCAACTAACAAAGGCTAATTGATTCATTTCGTTTGGATCTAGTTCTTTTATATTGTATAAATAATCAATTAGGGCTCACTATGTGTAGTGTGTGTTTTCCAAAGTGATTTTGACAGAGTTTGGACACAGGGTTCATAAATAGCTCAGATCGTTAATCATAACATAATTACAAGGTTTATATAGGCAGGGGACTCATTCGCTAACTTCCTAAGCAAATGACCCATATTCGCCTAGCCATTCACTAACATTCCCCGGCATATGGTTTTTACACTAAGAGAATGGTACATATGCCAGCAAACAGGCGTATGGCCTTACAAAACTCTTCATATGTTGAATAAACAAGCGTATGGCCAAAACTTAACTTCATTCACTTACATCACAAGCGAATGGCCTAAACATAAGTTACAAAATAAACCTTGGACTGCTACAAAATGATCAATACTAATAACAAAGAGCAAGACGACAATAGATGTATCTAACAGGTCTTAGATTCAAACACTCGCTAGTTTAACATCGCCGTTTTAAAAAATCAAACAAAAGAAAACATAAAAATGAATGTTGTGAAAACGAAGGAAGTAAATATCCCATTAATATCAACGTGAAGGTTTTGTTGTTTTATCCTAAAAACACTAAGTTTGAAATGTTTTGAAAACCAAACCAAACCAACCACCAACAAAACAGAACAAAAGACACTGAAAGAGAGAGAGAGGCGGCGCCCTATCTCACTGATTCATTCATTCTTCGTATTATCCAACACAACACTGCCTTATATTATATTCCTTCCTCCGGTTGGATGAGTGAGTTTATCATGTTTTAAATTTGGATCTTGTTGTCTTGTCTTCTCAAGCTGTCTGTCCACATGTCGATTTCAGGTTAGGCTTTCACACTCGCATTTGTTTGTTTCATCTGATTAACACTTAATTTACAAGGATTCGATTTGTGGTTCCGATGAATCATATCCTACCCTACCCTTGTTGTTGACTAAGCTTATGTTTTTCTTGGGACTTGGATCAAATACTACAAATGAGTTTTATCCATTGTACGAATTCAAGGAGAAAAGGGACGCTGTCTTAGTACTCTCAATTGAGTAATTACGATAACATAAATAAATACACAACTTGAGTAATAATAATAATAATAATAATTACGCTACTTGTAAAATGCAGCCTAATTATTATTTACTCTCCTTGTATTTTTGTGGTGGTGAAATGCTCTATTCGGAGTAACTGCGAAAATGCCACCGCCTCCTTTTTTTTTCTTCACTCTGTATTCTTCGCAGGATCATTTCATTTGTATGCTAACCCACTCTATGTTTTAGTATCTTAACCTTTCTTTTTTCTAATATATTTATTATTGTAATTCGCTACTTAATTAATTGATAATGTAATAAATCCTGCTCCATTGTTGAGCATCATGTTATGGAATCAGGATAGATATGTAAAGTTTTTATTATTATTATTATCCCAATATTTGCTACAACTTATGAAGGTTTTCATTTAAGCATCTGTATTGTTATTGTTGATGTTTGTAGGATTGCTTGAGAAGCATAAACAAGAGCTCCAGAGTTTAACCCTAACATCGCACCCTTTTAAAACATTGAAGTTATTCGTTGTGGCCATTGCTCAGTATTTACAAAAATCACTCATATACCTTTTAACACATGGTGTTTGGCTTATGCTTCTAGTCATCGTCACGGTTGCAGGGGTAGTAGTGTTTCTCTCTGCAGATGGTCCCCACGCAACGGTACATGTTATTAAGTTTTCAACTTAATAAATGCATTGATTTGTAATCAAAATTTAATCTTGTAGCATGTTGAAGAGCTTCTTAAATATGTAAGATTTGGATTGTGGTGGATAGCTCTCGGTGTCGCGTCTTCTATTGGTCTTGGTGAGCTCATATAAGCAATCTATTTCATTTACCATATTTATTGTTTATAATTATTTTTGTATGATTATCTCTTGGATATATTTTCTCATTTTATTATATCCTATAAATACAGGGTCACAACTCTGATACCATAAAAGTGTTTTATGGTGTTGATTAATTGATAACCCTAATGCAAGGTATTTATAGGGTATATTACAATGAGAGAATATCCCCAATAGATAATTCTACAGAAATATAATTTAAATAAATATGGTAAATTTTCTTATTACATACCGACTTAGGGGTGTGCCTGGCTTGTTTTTGGGCTCAAACTGAACTGAAAATCCAGTTTTTGGATTTTTGAAAACCATTGAGTTTTGGTTATTTCGGTGTTTCAATTTGGGTTTTAAAATTTTGGGCCGAAAAAAATGTCTCAAAATAATGAATTTGGGCCTAAACCTTTGGTCTAATTTTTTTTGTTAAATGATCATTATACATTTGGTCCTAAAATTTTGATGCTACCCATTTATTGATTTCTTACAAATTTAAAAATCAGTATTTTTGGATATGGTTCAGTTTTTAGTTGATAGCAAAACTGTAACCGAGAAACAAAAACCAACCTGTCGGTATTTTATTGGATTCAGTTATTCACTTATTCGTTTGGTTATTTCTGTTTTGTGCACACTCCTACTACATACCTTTAAAGATGGCAACTAGTGTTTAATTATATTATCTTTTTTTGTATTTAATTAGGATCTGGTTTGCACACCTTTGTTCTATATTTGGGCCCACATATTGCATTCTTTACTATAAAAGCCATGCAATGTGGTAGAGTTGATATTAAGAGTGCGGTTTATGATACGATACAATTAAACCAAAGCCCTTCGTGGCTTAAGAAAGATTGTTCCGAGTTCGGGCCCGCGCTGTTTTTATCCTCACATGAGGGGGTTCGGGTCCCGGTTACTAGCATATTGCCGCAAGTACAAGCGGAAGCTATTCTTTGGGGGCTTGGAACCGCATTAGGGGAACTCCCGCCATATTTTATATCAAGGGCAGGTTTGTTAATTTTTCTAGATCTCATTCCCTTTTAAGATTCATAAAAATGTTGAGATTTCAGATATACTATCAGGCTTTGGTATATGGCTTTTATATCTTAGTGTAAAAAACTGTGAGGGGCTATTCTGTGTACAACCAAATGACTCAATATGCTTTATTTACAACGAGATGCCTTGTATTTTCATCTGTTTTATATATCTTATCCTTTTATCGATTTAAGTTTCATAATTTTTTCATCCCTTTGGTTGTTATTACATATAAACCTCCTGCAGGCCCTAAGTTTCCAATTTCGACTCAGAAGTACATAAGACCTTAAGTTTGACCATAATTTGACCCACAAGTATATGAAACCCTAGTTTGACCAAATTATGATTCAGAAGTACATGAGTACCAACCCTATGTTTGACCAATTTTGACCCATAAGTACATGAGATCTTAATGTTGACACAGAAGTAATGTTGACCCAGAAGTACATGGGAACCTAATGTTTACCAATTTTAACCCACATGTACATGATACTCTAATGTTGACCTATTTTTACCCTAATTTAGCTGGATAAAAGCTTAGGCTGCATTAGTTTGGACAGCTTGAATGGCATTATTAGAATTTAGTAGTTTCTTTATATTGAAAGTGATATAATTTAAATGTTTATAAATAGCTTATTCTCCCAGTCATGTGAAAAACTGTGTAGTGTTAAAGAGCGCGTGTTGCATAATCTTTGAAGTTGAAAATGTGAAGACCAAATTACGTTAAAGCCATTAAAAAAATTAAAATGCATAGTTCCAACTGCCAAGTTCGTAAATTGATGTCTTTTATTTTTATTTTTTATTTTTTGTACTTTTTGCAGCAAGTATCTCAGGTGAGAAAATAGATGCTGCAGAAGAACTTGAAGCATCTTCATCAGATAATCACGGAGTTGAATCAATCTTAAATCGTATGAAACGCTGGTTCCTGTCACATGCACAATATTTGAACTTTTTCACCATTTTGGTGCTTGCTTCGGTGAGTTTCAAATTTGCAGTTCCAAATTTATGTTTATTTATTATCACACTTATTATTAATTAAGTAAGCTGGTTTAATCACTTCATTTGTAGGTGCCTAATCCTCTGTTTGACCTAGCTGGCATAATGTGTGGTCAGTTTGGAATTCCATTTTGGGAGTTTTTTCTCGCGACCCTTATCGGGAAGGCTATTGTCAAAACTCATATTCAGGTATTTAAAAGATTTAGTGTTTATGGAATGACCAAAAAGGATATTAAGAAGTAATTATGATATATATGCATTGGCAGACGGTATTTATCATCTCAGTGTGCAACCAACTTCTTGATTGGATAGAAAATGAGTTAATATGGTTGCTTAGTTTTATCCCCGGGGTGGCTTCTGCACTGCCAAATATTGTGGCTAAATTGCATGCAATGAAGGAGAAATATATGGCCGCCTCTCTGCCTGTTACATCAAATATCAAGGTAAGACTGTAATTTCACTACTTTCTTCGTTCATTTTTTAAGTGAAAAGACCCAAAATGTTCATATTAGAAAAGCAGTCTAAAGTTTTGTCCACTTGGCTAAAATCTTTATGTTAAATTTCAATAAATGTTTGTTTTACTACGCATATATAAGTTAGTAATCACGCCATGTAGTTAGTTGATTTGAGTTAAGGATTAACTAAACAGGAAACAAGGTCAAACGGGTTGAAAAGTGCAATCAAATGCATAGATATGTCATAAATGGTTTTTACAACATTATTTGCTCGTTAAATTCAAAAAGACAGATGCATATATTACAACCACTAATGGTTATATATTTTGCAGGTTAAATCATGGGATTTATCGTTTGCTTCGGTTTGGAACTCGATCGTGTGGCTAATGTTGTTAAACTTTTTTGTGAAGATTGTGAACTCGACAGCACAGAGTTATCTAAAGAAGCAGCAAGAAAAAGAAATGGCTGCTATAAAAGAGAAATTGGAAGAGGAGGATAGTCATTAGTTAGTTTCTGTTAATTAGAAAAAACAAATAGGTATTTTTGAATATTATGAAGTGGAAGCAAAAAATGCACAACAGAAAAGAATCAATGTTCACATTATTTGTACTCATCTACAGTAACAATAGTTGCAGTCTAGTTACAGAACTTAAACTGACAATTGAGTACTGGATGCTGGATACATGTTTGGTTTACATACTCTGTAGGTGGTAATTTTGGTCCCTTAATGAAATGCTGAGATATGATCCCCTATTCCCCTGGCATCATTAGGCACCAAACGAGTTTACTGTCTACAGGACTTGGGTAAACATTGGTGGCCAACACAACTTCTATGTGATTTGGGAATGAGTGACTTTGTAATAATAGTAAGGCTAAGGTGGTGTCTCACCTTTGGCATTTAGGCACCAGCTAGCGCAGTTGCAACACACGTCCTAATGTCATTTTGCCAACTCCATTTTTCTTGATATTTCGAGCAGATTTACATTAGACAATACTCAGGGAACCATCTTTAAGTTAAAACCTTATGGCCACATGGAATATAACATAAACAAACAACTCATTCATCTGTCACTCTCACTCGTACAGAGTCAACTCAACCTCGTTCCATTTTGACATGCACAAAAAACGACGAATCCGTTACCTTCCGAACATGCACAAAAAACGACCAATCCATTACCTATCATGCTGTTTCGCAACCTTCTGATTATTCAACTACAAACAAAGACGCTTATCAAGTTACTGCAATCTTTTTAACTTCAGAAATCGTTCACTTTACAATTCATCTAACTTACTACACAACTGATGATAATCCACTGTTATTACTTCATATTTCAACTCCAAATACAAAATAAACACTAAAGTTCCAATCAAATTATTAAACTTAAACAAGTAAAAGAACCTACTAAGAAACTAATTAGCCTCGTATTTTTCTTGTCGGTAACGTTGACAACCTTTTACTGAAAAACTCATTGGACCCCACCAATACTCTGCTAGCCAGCCGGTAAAACACAGCGTGTGTTGGACAGGTGGATTTGAGCCTGAGACCTCCGATACAGGGCTAATTAGGCTTATAATTTACAGAATGAAACCCGGGTTTTGGAACCTTCTTCTTCTTAAGCTTGATCTTCACCATCACACCATTGTTGATCACAGACTGAACCACATTCAAAAGCTTTCCCTCCAATTTCTCCCCCTTTCTCGGGGTATAAACCACATTATGAATATCATCAGCCAAAGCCCTTTGCGCCAACACCTTCCCCACAGCAGCACAAGCTGCATGACTCTTAGTCGAGCCCAAATCAAACTTCATGTCCTTAGAAATCGAATGCGCAACCGCCACCACGTTACTCGTCGCACGATGCACAACGCACGCCCGAACCGACCCTTTCGATACATAAACATCCAAACAAAATGGCTCATGGTATTGCCCTGTCACCTGATTAAAAGTCATAGCCCTTTTCTTCTTTTCAATAAAAAGTCTGTCATCCGACTTCCGTTCAACAATTCCATGGTTTGGTTTCGGTTCAAGTTCTCGGACTCTGTCCTCGTTTTCGGTGGGTTTCGTAACCCTGGACTTGCTTTTGGAAGATTTAGTTTTATGGAACTTGTAATTATACTCCTTTGAATCTTTATCAAGTTTATAAAACAGCTTTCCACATATTCTCATATCATCAATATCATCAAAGCCTAGGTCATCTGAATCTGGGTGTTGATGGTTAAGGGTATTAACCACTTTATTATTGTTGTTATGAAAAGGTGAGGAGCTTAAAGCAGTTGAAAGTTGCCAGGTGTCGTTATCAACAATATCAATTTTGTAATTATTATTATTATTATTATCAGTGGAGTGAAGAGCAATCTGAATTTTAGAAACTGAAGGGTGTAAGGTGGTAAATGAAAGAGAAAGAGTGTGTTTAATGGGTTGAAACCGGTACCTTGTGATGAAGATCCAGGTCATGCTGGTTGAATTTTTGGAAGGTTTTCAGAGAAGCATTACGTCCAACAGTTGGTGTGGTTGATTAAAAACCACCACAATCACCTCCGGCGTTGGTTATATAAAAGCAGAACTCAGAGCAACTCCGTCATGAATCGTGTGTGGTTTAGAACAAAAAGCAGAGGCAAATCGTTGGGGGGTTTTCCGAACCCAAGTAGTATTTTTGGAATCGAAGCATAAACAGGTCGATTGTTTCTAGGTGTTTTGGGGCTAGCTGGGGTTCCGGCGAGAGGGCTATAGAGGATTGGTGGTGGTTTGTGGCTTTTAGGGTACGGTGGATTTGTATAGATGGTGGTTTCTGGCGGTGCTGTGTATAGATAGAGAGGTTGTGTGTGTAATGTATTTGTATATACTTTTACGATAAAATACATTTTATTGATAACATGAAAACAGTAATAACTAATTTGTTATAGTTGTTATTATTAGGTTATTTGTTACGTTGTTATAAGTATTTGTTGTTGTTATTAGGTTTTCTCTTTTTATAAAATATTGTTTATGTAGATTGGTATTATTTCATGCGTTCTCATTTTTGATAGATTAGTATTATTTTCCTAAGTTTTCATGTTAAGATTATTTTGTACATGTAAATATATATATATATATATATATAGGGGATGGATCATCCGAGAAGTTATATTAACCTATATATATATATATATATATATATAGGTTAATATTGTGATTTGTGTAGGGTACCATGAACTAGTTATGTGCATGTATATTAATATTGTGATATTGTAGGTGATCATATGAACTAGTTTTTTTATGTGTAGGTTAATGTTATGATTTGTGTAACTATTTGTTTTTATGATGGCTAATTTAATTTTTTTTGTAGTATGAGTATGATGGTTTTGTTTTATGTATTTTTTAAGATTAAATCAAATTAAAAAATAAATATTAAATTATAGTTATTTGTAACTTAACATTAATTAGTATTAATTACAAAAAAAAACTCTTAAACCTTTTATTAATATACTTCTAGAATTAAATAATTCAAAATTAAATAGAAAACTTTTGATTGGTTAAATTCTTTTATTGCACTTCTCACCATAAGAACACTTCTGTAATAAATCAAATCATATATATATATATAGGGGCGTATAAGAAGAAAACCACCTTAAGTTGCGAAAACCCCGCAAACCCAAATGTGTGGTTCCTGTTGTGCCACGTATCCCCTAAATATTCATTGTTTTTTTAACAAGAAGGGTATTTAAGTCATTTCAACCCCATGACCTTCTCTCTCTTTTCTCTACTCTGATGTTATTATCTTTCTCTCTCACACAAATCAAAACCTCATTTTCATATTCATCTCTTTCTCTCTCTCTTTCTTTCTCCCAAACTCATACAAGATTTTTAATATACTTCTTTCTCCTCACTTTCATCTTCATATCGTTCTATCTCTTTCACCTAGCCGTCGCCTCCGGTGATGACGGCTAGGGTTCCGACGATACTTAAAGTTGTTTGACCTGAGATGTAGCCGTAAGTCACTACCAAGGCCACCGATGGTGGGATTGTAGCCATAAGTCACCACCACCACCGACGGTGTACATTCAAGGTTTGTTTAGTTATTTATTTATTTTGCATATGTGCCTTGAGTAATGGTTTACCTTTTTGAGTGTATTTTGATAGATCTTTGATGCTTAATGGGATACTATAGATCTGTGAGGCAGAAGCATGTCGATGGTTGTTTGGTGATTTTCATGGTGTTCGAAGATGCTGAAAACAAAGCGAAAAATAGGAACAGAAACATATGGCAAGAAAGAACTCAAGAAGAAACAAAAGTGAAGCATGTGTTATAGTCTTTTTTTTTGTTTTTTTTTCTTTTATACAAATCACAATAACTTATTTTCCTTGTTTCCTTTTACATTATTATAATTTTCCTTGTTCCCTTTTACACTGTAATGTTTACACTTTCAATTTAGCATTATATATGATATAATTTATTTTCCATTTGCTCTTGTTTATTCATCTATTAAGTTTTTTTTTTGTTTTTTTTTATTTGAGATATGTTTTTGTAAATTTTCAAATTCAGAGGCTTGATGGACAATTAAATTTAGCATTATTATTTTATAATTTCTTCTTGTATTTGTAATCTTAGACCAATAAGTATTGTTAATTGAAGTTTACCACATTCACCTCCTATACTCAAAAGTGTATAAAAATTAGTGAAACATAATTCTCAACTGAATAAAAATTGTGTGCTAATTTCTGACTTTGTTGATTTCATTGATCCTTAAACCCACTTGAACCTACATCATTCTTGCTCTTTGGACCATTATTGGTAACTTTTCAGCCCAGAAATCTCTTTTAAAGTGACTTGGTTTGTCACACTCCCAACAGCCCTCTTTTGCCTTCTTGTTTAGACACGTGTTGTTTCCTTGAAACTTACGTTTCTCTTTTTACTTTTTCTTACCCTTGCATGTTCCAACATCCTCAACCATGTTAATAGATTGACCAACATGTTTTTTAACATCATTGACATCAATAGTTTCAAATGTTCTCAAGCCCTCTTCAATTCTGAAGTGACATCCAAGTTCAACCAAACTTAATTCAACCTTCAGTTTCTGATTGTGTTTGAAATATTTTCATGAAGGGGGTAACTTGTCAATGATTGATAAAACAAAAATGGATTCTTCCCTGTTCATTTGTGTTGGGAAAACTCCCTCAAAGATCGACACAATTCATGGTATTGTTCCACAACAGAGGTCTGACTCAACCATCTTCTAATTGTTAAAATTACTCACAAGAAACTTCTTACTCGTAGAATCTTTTGTCATATACTTGGCTTCAAATATATCTCACAGTTCCTTAGTGGTTTCAATGTTTAGATATAAATCAAATAACGAATCACACATACCGTTCAGAATAAGGTTGAGGCAGATGTAGTTGTCATTCTCCCATTTTGATTTCTTCATACTTTGTTCCAGGTTTCCTTCTTCCTCAACCACCGACATGGGCATACTCAACACGGGCACCACTTTCATGGTAGTCAAAAGGAAGTGTATCTTATTTTGCCATATGCAAAAGTCCTGACATGCGAATTTCTCCAGTTTGTCAAATTTGCTCGTCATGTCCTTCAACGATTGCCCGTTCGCCATCTTCAAAAAGAATAGTTTTGAGAGTTGTGATATACTTTCAGATTAAAACTATTTGCTGGTTTCCAAATGTTTTGACCGGATAAAACATTAGTAACGACATTTACAGAATCTCGTTATATTTTACGTATCAGATTGAGTTGATTATAACGATATCATATACACGGACCATGTTTGTTTTTGAAATAATTATTATTAATACAACAAAATTAACACGCTTGTCCATTATTAATTACTAGACGGGTGTCCGTGCGATGCGGCGGGAAACAAAAACATAGTATCATGTAACAATTGGGATGCTCAAGGTTCGTTTGAAACCTTGTAAATATTTGAACCAATCATCACTTTGGGTCAGTTGGTTTTCGAATGTTCAAACCGAATTCTGAACACCCACAAGTAATATGCTAATTTTTTTTATTTGAAAAGTTATAGTTACCATATCCAAATTAAAGAAAATAAAATGCTCATTTTTTGGTGCAATTTTTTATAATAAATATTAATGTGCGAAAAAGTTATGGTCGTTGAAAAACCGTTGATGGGAAGTTATTTACAATTAAAATTAAAATAACTACATGGTTAAAGATAAAGGTTCAAAGTAGTATCTATTTCTTAAATTTACAAAAGTTGAGTAAAATTGAAGAAGCAATGTTGTAACTATTTCAAGACATATTTTTAATGGACAAGTGTGTCTATATATTAGATGTTATATAAGATATATCTTAGACATTAAAAATTGTAAATTATTTAAAAATGGGATGTCTGTCTCATGTATTATATATAGTATAGATATAGATAGACAAATTTGATTTTCGGCATTGTAAAACATTAACTAATCAAAAAGTTGAGGCTGTCACACAAATCGAGTGAGAGAAATGGAGATGATTGACTGATAACTTTTTAGGGTTTACAACCTTTGTAATTAGGGCTGTTAACGAGCCGAGCCGAACCGAGCGAAGGCTTGCTCGTTGCTTGGCTCGTTTACAATCGAACCGAACTGAACGGCTGAAATTCGAACCGAGCGAAAACCGAAACGAGCCAAAATCGAATCGAACATTTTTCGATCGAACATCGAGCGATTTCGAGCATTATTTGTTTCTTTTTCACTTTAAAATTTCCAATAAGAAACAAATTTGAATGTTGTAAATAATATATTTTATAAATAAATTAGTAGTTTTTAAACAAACGTGTAATATGTTGTAATTTTTTATTAAAAATTAGTTTAAAGTTAGATATAATGATCATATAAATAGACTTAAAGTATTTTAAAAACTTGAAGCGAACAAATAAAACTATAAAATTGACGGAATATGAAAAATTTAAAGGGGTAAAAATTATTGTAAGCTTATATTTATGTGTTTTGTCTATATATTTATATATTTGTTCATATATAATTATATATATAATAAATTAAAAAAAATATTCGAGCCGAACCGAACCGAGCAAATCTTTGCTCGTTGCTTGGCCCGTTTACAAACCGAACCGAGCAGAGCGGCTCGTTTTCAATCGAGCGAAAAAATGAACGAACATTTTCCGAGCAAATTCCAAGCGAGCGGCGAGCGAGTTCGAGCAGTTTGGACGGCCCTATTTGTAATAGATAACAGCTAAATAAACTGTGTTATTGAATTGAATTGATATTGATTTCTGAATGATTGATTACAATAGAGAGCATTGATATATATAGGCCTAATCTATATTAAGTAAGTAAACTAGGGCCGGCTCTATTATGTCTAACATTCCCCCGCAAGTTGAGGGCGGGGTACGACCTGCAACTTGGACCGTAGAAGTAAGAAACGTTGAGATGGTAGTGGTTTGGTAAAGATGTCAGCGACTTGATCATGAGTGGAAATAAACTGAACCTTTAGCTTCCGTTGGGCCACTTTTTCTCTAACAAAGTGAAAATCAACCTCTACATGTTTTGTCCGAGCATGAAAGACAGGATTGGCAGAAAGGTAGGTTGCTCCAAGATTGTCACACCATAATGTAGGAGACGACTTTGGGACAATACCAAGTTCACTGAGAAGAGCCTCTAGCCATGTTAATTCAGCAACAGTGTCAGCAAGCGCTTTGTACTCGGATTCTGTTGAAGACCGGGAGACTGTTCGCTGTTTTCTTGCATTTCAAGAGATTAAGTTCGATCCAAAATAGACTGCGAATCCCCCCGTGGATCGACGGTCGTCCGGACAACCAGCCCAGTCAGCATCCGAGTATGCTTTGAGACTATTCGACCATTGGGAATCAGTAAAGGCATGAAGATTTGTTGAGGAAGCATGTCGAATAAACAATCCATAATGCGATGTGCCTTTGAGATAGCGAATGATACGTTTGACCGCCGACCAATGATTGTCCGTAGGAGCATGCATATATTGGCAAACTTTGTTAACTGCATAGGTTATATCAGGCCGTGAAAGAGTGACATATTGCAGTGCTCCGACGGCTTGTCTGAATTTGGTTGGATCGGATAAGGGAGCACTATCACCAAGAGACTAAATCTGAGAACTGCTCATCGGAGAGGGTACGGGCTTGCAATCCGCTAAGCCGGTTTTGGTGATGAGCTCCGAGATGTATTTCCGTTGAGAGAGAATAATGTTCTTCCCTTGAGGTACAATTTCAATCCCCAAAAAATAGTGCAAGGCACCCAAATCTTTAACCGCAAAGGCAGAGCTAAGCTTGCTTATTACCTCGTTGATGGCATTAGGATTATTACCTGTGACGATGATATCGTCAACATAAACAAGGACATACACCAGCGTACCGTTGTTTTTCAAAATGAAAAGAGACGGGTCAGTTGTCGACCCATTGAACCCGATGGAGTGAAGAGTGCCAGATAGCCGATGAAACCAAGCTCTAGGTGCCTGCTTAAGCCCATATAAGGACTTATGAAGAAGACAAACGTGATTGGGTTTGTCCTTATCAACAAAGCCCGCAGGTTGGCGCATGTATACGGTCTCTTCTAAGTCTCCATGTAAGAACGCATTCTGAACGTCAAGTTGGCGTAGTGGCCACTCATTTGTCACTGCCAAGGAGAGGAGAACCCGGATGGTGGTAGCTTTTATGACGGGACTGAATGTCTCCTGGTAATCAATTCCGGGTTGTTGACGATAGCCCTTGGCAACAAGGCGAGCTTTGAATCGAGTGACTTTTCCATCCTGATCTTTCTTTAACCTGTACACCCACTTAGAGTCAATAACATTAGTATTTCGGACAGGTGGAACAAGAGACCATGTGCCATTTTTCGCTAGCGCGGTAAACTCTTCGTTCATGGCATTGTGTCACTCCGGTGACTTGTTGGCGGCGGTAAAGGAGGTAGGTTCAGAGGTGAGAGAATAGTAACATGAGGTCTGAAAGGAAGCGGGAGAATAACGAGTTACAGGGGTGGGATTTGGCCGCAAATTGGCAGGCCGAGGGCGAGGTTGGGGAGGCTGTTGGGGCTGATTTGGGGCTGAATGAGCAACTGAAGGGGTGTGTTGGCTTGAAGCCGAGGGTGAAGAGGGTGGGGATGGGTCATTAGGAGGTGTAGAATGGGTTGGAATTGTGGAGGGATCCGGGTAAGTAGAGTAATAAGGATCCGGGTTGGGGGTAGGTTCCCGTTTGGATTTCTGTGCACACGGGAAGAATTCCTCATCAAAACGAACATGTCTGGCGACATAGACCCGATCAGTGGCTAAGTCAAGGCAACGATAACCATGATGAACGGGGCTATAACCAAGAAAGAGACAAGGGGTAGAACGGAAGTCCATTTTGTGAGGATTGTAGGGACGGAGATAAGGAAAGCATTGTCAACCGAATACGCGAAGAAACGAGTAATCGGGAGGGCGGTGAAAGATATGTTGGTAGGGAGACTTGTTGGAATTTGAACGCGAGGGCATGCGATTGATTAGAAAAACCGTCGTTTCAAAGGCAAAGTGCCAAAAACGTTCTGGTAGGTGGGATTGGGCTAGAAGGGCAAGACCCGTTTCAACCACATGGCGGTGACGGCGTTCAACCGTACCATTTTGTTCACTCGTGTGAGGGCACGAGCGACGATGAACAATTCCAAGGGACGAGAGAAGGGGGGATAAGCTTCGAAATTCACCCTCCCAGTCAGTTTGAACGTTCTTAATTTTTGTGTTGAATTGACGTTCTGCCATGGTAATAAATGATTGAAAAGTCTGGTATACGTCTGATTTTTGTGCCAACGGAAAGTACCACATGTATCTAGTATGGTGGTCAACACACGAAAGAAAATATCGATGACCATCAGAAGATAAAGTAGGAGCTGGTCCCCAAACATCACAATAAATCAAATCCAAAATATTATTGCTACGAAAATTAGAAACAGATAACGAAAGTTTAGACGACTTTCCCATTTGGCAGGGAGTACATAAAGAAGAACAAAGTTTATTCAAAACATGTAAAGAGAAAGCAGAAACAATTGATTGAAAAACACGAGCATGCGGGTGTCCAAGACGATTGTGCCAGATGGTTGACGAAGCTTTAGTAGCGGTAAAGGAGACACGTGGAATAGACTTCAGTTGTAGTAGGCTAAGCGAGTATAAACCATCTTTACTTGGACCCATGAGTAGGATATGCCGTGTAGACTCGTCCTTCACAACAAAAAAAGACGAATGAAATTCAAAGAAAACATTGTTTTCAGTACAAAATTGTTGGACAGAAAGAAGATTCTTTTTGATTTGAGGAACATGCAAGATGTTAGAAAGATTTAACGTTTTGTTTGGAGAATAGAATTTAGAAGAACCAACATGAAAGATAGGAAGAGGATTACTGTCGCCAACATGGAGTGCTTCATTACCAAAGTATGGTTCAGAGTTATCCAAGCTTGTCAAATCCGGTGTAACGTGACTGTTGGACCCTGTGTCAGGAAACCATGGGGAGTGTCCGGATTGAGAAGCATTTTCCGAGAAAGAAGCATAGTTAGCCTGCGGTTGTTGTCGAGCATTGCCTGGCCCGGACTGATTTGGACATTGAGATGGAATGTGAGCTATGCCGCATCTGTTACAATGTCCATAAACTGTGTTTTGGGTGGATGCCCAAGCAAATTGTTGGGTGCGATTGTTGCTTCGACCTTCGTCGCGGTTGCGAGAATAGTTTCCTCGGTTGTTGTTGTTGCGATAGTTGCCTCTTCGGTTGCCACGGTTGCCACGAGCTGCATAGAAAGCTTGCGGTTGAGGATTAGGAGAGGCCGTGGGGCTCAATTGAAGACCAAGTTGAGAGGCAATTTGTTGCAATGATTGAATAGCATTAGGACGAATCAGGGAGTCCGTAGCTGCTGTGAAAGCTTGTGGCACAGCAGGAGCAGATCTGGAATACATGAAATCATGATCATTCAACAAGCCATGGAGTTCAACGAACGATACTGGTGGTACTCGGCCAAGCAGGGAAGACTTTAATGGGTTGTATTCTGGTCGAAGACCATATATGGCGAGCATGACCAATTCTTTATCTGGTACAGGAGCGTTGATATTGGCAAGGGCATTAGCATACTCTTGAGCACAAGTCAAATAAGCAATTGGAGTTTCATCACCTTTTTGTTCAATGCGCATGAGTTGAATCCGGAGAGAATACTCACGTGTTGGATTACTCGGCGCATAGGCACGAGTAAGGGCAAGCCATAATTCTCTGGAAGTCGTGCCTTGAACATGTTGAAAGGACGCTTCAGAGATGGTTGAAGTAATAATCATTCGAACATGAGCATCATTAGTGATCCAGTGGAGATAACTAGGGTTATCAACCGAGGCTGTATCTGTTGTAGCGGCTGTCTTTGAAGGTGGACACTTGATTGTTCCATCCACGTAGCCAAAAAGGTTGTTGGTTATGAGAAATGGTTGAATCATCTCCTTCCAGAACCCATAGTTGGTGGGTGTTAAAAAGAACGCGAACTTATGTGAGTTGTGAGCAGTTTTCTCTGCAGTGGAGAAGGAACTGATCATGGCCATTGGTAAAGAAATCGAGAAGGAAGAAGGCTGCTTGGGCAGCGACTGAGTGTTGGCGTCGGGGTTGGGATTAGGGCTTGTGACAGCAGAATTAGGGTTAGGTTAATCTTGGCTCTGATACCAAAATAAACCGTGTTATTGAATTGATATTGATTTCTGAATGATTGATTACAATAGAGAGCATTGATATATATAGGCCTAATCTATATTAAGTAAACTAGGGCCGGCTCTATTATGTCTAACACAGCTGCTCAAAGATACTATTATGGAGTATTATATATATGAGCTGATAAAAGAGAATTTAAAGTCTATTATAAAATGAATGAACCGATATGCTAAGTGCACGGGCAATGCTTTAATGCCGATTTGAAGTTTTGTGGCTAGAAAAACAAAATAAAACACTCTTTGTATCTTATCTTAAAGTGGTAAACCAAAATACAAACACATCCTGCAAAGACATTGCTGATACAAATCATGAAACATGACCTAAAACTAACAAAATCTACGTCTTGCTTATTCGACCTGACCTCCTTTTATACGATCGTAAATATATACACACAACTTATCCAAAAAGAATTATAGTGATTAGATTCTGTTCAAATAATACTTAGCTACTGTTAATCAAGAAGACCATTAAGTAGTGGAGACCCGATATCAGATGCCCTCCTCACTCGTCGTTCTTCATCCCTGCAATCCGATTATTAAAATTCATTTTTTTCAATAAACACATTTCTTTTAATGATTTAACAACTCTCTTTAGAATATTAGTATCATACCACCTACAAATTTGGTAGTTGTTATTAACATTGAATATTAGTATCATACCCCTTATGTTGAACCACTTGATATAAAAAAAATGCCCTTTTTCAACATTTTTTTAATATATATGTGATACAATTATAAAGTACAGGCATCATAGAGACCTTACACTAGTTGACTGAAGCTCTACAGAAGCTGAATCCTCATTATCCTGCAAGTCAAAAACCTATGGCATTACTTTAAATTTTCAAATACATAAAAGAAAAGTTATAAAAAATACCTCAAATAATAAGTCCTTTCTGGTGATCATACCGATCACACGAGATGCACGTGGAACTACAAATATATGCCTCAAACCTAACTGACGGAACAGATTATAAACCTGCACAGTGTCATGTGAATTAATATTAAATAAATTTACTAAAAAGACAATATTTCACCTAATGTAACTATTTAGTTACCTTTGTTAATGACATATCTTCAGGGACAACATATGGTGATGGATTCACAAAAGGGGCAAGATCTATGTACATTTCCAAATCATCAGGACTTAAATGGATATCATTTATTGATAATCCTTTACTAGTAACAGGCTTCACAAAGTCACCAAGATTGTGTCTGCAATTCAAAATATTATTCAGCATAATAACCATAAAAGTAAATTAAAATGTCCAATCTTAAAATCTTTTATATAACTACCTGATTGGTATACTTTGGCTTCTCATATCAACTGCAAGAGGACTATGTTGAAAATCTGCTTTTGACTGCAGAAGTACTAATAAGTGACTGCATCAAAACAAAAAAAAAATTAATAATTATATCTTTAAGTTATAATAAAAGATACCGTTCTATACCTGCGCAAGATAAGACCAATGACCATTGTTTCTCCGTTTCGTGAGTGATCCACAACCTAAAGGGCAAGTATAAGCATTAGCTAACGTGGAATTAGGTCACCGAAAGTACAAGAAATAAACTTTAAAAAAAAAAGACATACAGGAAAGCCATTGTGATTATTAGTCCTCAGAATAGTCGCTGCATCAGCAACTTTTACCACGCGAGGAAAGTAACAAACCTATCAAATGTAGAAATACAAAACGGGTCACCTCTGGTTTCACTTGTTTCTGAATACAAGACAAAAAGATGATAAAGATAACTTTAGAAACCAACAAACAAACCTAACCTTTTGATTCCCGCAAGCTTCTTTAGCTGTCATTTTTCTCATCAGATTTTTGGGGCGGGATTCAAGTAAAGGAATACCCCTCAATCTAGCCTGTTCTTCATATAAGCCTTCATTAAAAGCATCACCAACCGCCTGAAATAAGTAAATCTTTTAATATTTTTTCCACATAATTAATTCATTCAAAGAAAAAAGATATATATACCTTTGATATGAGAAGAACAAGCATGATAAGAGGTAAAAGCTTTAAATTATTAGTAATTTCAACCATAATAACACATAGGGAAACCGTCATTCGCATTGACCCTCCAAGAAATGAAGCAGCTCCAAGTAAAGCATAGCTGAAAACATATTAAAAGATATGTAAATTGAATTAATTAAAGGAAAGAAATATATATACATGTATATGAACTTACGTTCCTTCTTCAATGTTGGTCTTTTTATAAAGTCTAACAACAAACATGCCAACAAGCCGTCCATATGTAGATCCAATCATTATACCAGGAACAAACTGACCAGCTGGCACAGCAGTTCCAAACGTCACCACAGCTAAGCTATAAAACATAATCTGAACAAAAACCCACATTAATTAACTAATATTTACAAGATTAAATCAAACAATGAGTCGACGGCAAGTGGCGTGTAGAATTGAGCTGATACCAAAAAAGTCAGCAGGCTCTGAGCACTGTACTCGTGTATGGTTTTTGCACTGAACAGATTTCTAATTGCATCATCCTGCATAGTAATATATGCAAAATCATTAATAAGTCTAAAGACATTAAAAAATAGAAAAAATTGCACAAAAGCCCCTTGTAATTTGACCATTTTGCAAGTTTGGTCCCAAACTTTGAAAATTACAAACTCAGTCCGAACATTTGTGAGATGGTTGCACATTTAGTCCCCCACCGTTAATCTCACTAGTTTGTAACAGAAAAGTGATGTCATGTGTCTTTTATGTTGTGAGCGTAATTGTGTCTTTTCAAAACTAAAACCTTAATAAAATTCTTATTCAAACACCAAAAATCCAAGTGTCAACTTCATCACCTTCGATTATGCACCGAATTTCGAAGAACATCATCACCTTCAAAAGTTCAGTTTAAAAACAAATGTGATGAAGCCGATGATAGGAGTTCTAGAATATGGAGTATTTTATTAAGGTTACGATTTACAGGACATGATTACCCTCACATAAATGACACGTGACATCACTTTTTTTAATAAAAACTAACTGGGATTAACGGTGGTAACTAAGCGTGCAACCCTCTCACAAATGTTTGAACTAAATTTGCAATTTTTAAAATTTGTGGACCAAACTTGCAAAATGATCAAACCACAGGGACCATTTGTGCAATTTTCTCAAAAAGAAAAAGCATAATTTATCTATCTGCTGACCTGAGTATTAAAGAAGATGGTTGCAAGATCATTGTATTCATTCTCATTGCTACAAAAAAACTGAAAATATAATGTTAAATCCATCATAAAATCGCCATTCTCTAGATGGGTCCCACCAAATATTACAAAAATAAAAGAAATAAAAGAAACTGGTAATTAAACTTACGTTAACATAATTACCATAAGTCCCGGGTCGACGAGGACATTCAATAGAGCTATCTGAGTCGGGACACGCGCTACATTTTCTAAAAAGAGGCAATCCGAATGAAATTATTGAGGTTATCACGGATACTAGACAAGCTTCAATTATCTGTAATCATAAGTCAGATTTAAAAGTAAATCATATATTTAATGGAAGATATTATTATATAAATTAAACAATAACTTTTGAAAGAAAAAAAAAAGAAACTTACTTTGACTCGGTTTCCTTTTTTGTGTAGATAATTTCGCCGCCAGTGTGTTATATAAAGTGTCAGCTGGTTAAATAATGCTCCTGAAAAAGCAGTTTTGATTAGCAATTTAAAACTGACAGAAAATAGGATGTAAATGAACTAAACGTTCAGTCCAGCGGGAATAATCAACAAACTAACACACATAAAAATAAATGTAGATTTATTTAAACAAACGAACATGAACACATGCCTCGTTCGTTTATTTATGTTCGTGAACGTTCGTTCATTAAAATTCGTCTATGTTCGTTTGCTTACAATAGTTCTAAGCCCGTTCCTTCAATTTCGAGCATTTACATTCATTTACGTATGTAAGTCCGTTTGCTTACCTATTTCGTTTACGTTCATTCATGTTCGTTAGTTTAGATTTGTTTAGGTCAATTCGTTTACATTCATTAATATATTCATTTAAATTGGTCCATTACAATTTAGTCTAGTTTTACCAAATCTTTAGACCCAACACATTGTGGTTGACTTGTTCACGTTTACTTTTACATGGTTTTAGCACTGTTATGTTCATTCAATTATGTTTGTTCTTTAACGTTCATGAACCATTCATTTATAATCTTAACAAAAGAACATAAACAAACACGAGCAAGAAAAACCTGTTCATTTAGTTGTTGCTGTTCGATCATTTGTTCAGTTAAGGGTAAATGAACGAACATAATCATGGTTTGTTTGTATCCATTCGGTTCGTTTTCAGCCTAACAGAAATACCCTTTTTTGCTAGTAAAAAGAAATGCATAAGTGGCAGCATGACATACCAAGAAGACCGCCTATAACACCAATAATGGCCATGGGTAATAGCTCTGCAAATGAGTAGTCCTCTTGACCACTAAATTGGACTTAGTAAGAAACCAATAGATTTAAAAAATAAAACAAGAAAATAACTTCAAAGTGAGGTTCTCACTCTGAAACATCCCATATTATGAAGCCTCCGGAACCAAAATGCCCACACTTGCCACTTTTACACCACCCCATTGCGGTACGCACTACTACGGCCACCACTGCAGATGTGAAGAAAACACGCCACATCAGCTGACTCCTCCACCTTCAATTAGAAACAGTTATTACCACATACTAAATATAGGGATTTAACATAGCAACGTTGCACACGTGCGGAGACTTTTATACACCAAAAATATGTTGGAGAGACTTTTTGCGTGAATGAGAGCGTGTTGGATTTTAATGATGTTAACCCTTGAAAGAAACTAAAATTAAGAAATACAACTAATGTAATCATATTTGCCAATGCAACTTGTTTAAAATAAATAATTAACAGTTTTGCACAAAATCTGTTTCTGTCTCATCCACCCCGACAAAATGTCTTTCAGTCTCAGATCAAATGGCTCAAAAACTTAGGAGATACATCTAACATTGTCCAATAAGTGCTTTTAGGGGGGTCCCACGTATATGTTTAATATTATACCTGTATGTATAACACACAGAAATAAAGAAAAACAAAACTTACCATGAGGTAACTTCCTCTAGAGCAAATAATACACCACCAACTGGAGCTCTAAAAGCAGCAGCCACACCAGCTGCACATCCACATGTTACCTTTCAAAACATTTTAACTCATAAACATCACAAACACGATCTCATCTCACAATTGCAAACTAAAATATCTTTATTTTATTTTCCGTTAAAGTAAAACGCTACAACTATAAATAATTGATGTATAAACACGTATAATGAACATCAATATCACTCACAAGATCACGGCGATCACGATCACTCTTAAAGATCTGTAGCCACCTAGAACTCAGATGGTATTTAGTAGATCCACCCTAAATATCAAATTCATTAATAAAAAGACGTTAGTCAGTCCACAATAGATGAATAAAAGGATATAAAAATTAATAGAGTGTGATTACTTGTCCAAGTAAGGAAGCAATACAAGCACCCGTATGAACAAGAGGCCCTTCTTTACCAAGTGCCAGTCCACCACCCACAGATCCAATGCTTCCAGATATCTAAAACAATTTGCATACAAATAACTTCCTTCTAAGAACATTGAAAAAATAAATAATCATACATAACCTTAGTTTATTTTTAGAAAAAAAAAGGTCACCTTTCCTATCAGGGTTCTGAAAAGAAGGATACCACGAGTGTCAATCCCTGCAAAATTGTTTGTAAATTTACATTAAATATGAAAGGGGTAACTTTATACCATAGTTACCAAGTATCCTAACTGTTCCACTAAAGTCATTCAGCTTTTGTTAGGTGTTCCAAACATATTTATTTTTATGAATGTTAAAAAATTTTAAAATTAAGTGACGCATATGAAACATATATGGAGCTTGTTTACTCTTTAATTATTATTTTTTCAACTTCACTCAATTAAATAATAATAAAACTTGGGCGCTTAAGCACATTTATTGGGCAAAGCGCAATAGATGCGATTACACTGCATACGATATTAAAGCGCCCACCTGGTTTCCCATGTGTATTAAATTGCATCCCCCCCCCCTTCTTCCTATTCTGAAGTAAAACCTAAAACTCCCACTATTTAAGGGCTTCCATATTCCATCTTGTAGCACATAATCATCAAGAATCTCAGTATTTACATATTAGTTTTTTTACTTATTTTCGGATTTAATATTTCTTTCTGTTCCTTATTTATTCTGCAATTTGTGTTCCTTATTTCTTATCTAACTTATATTCTATGAACTAATTGTTTGTTTTCTTATTAAGATGTTCTACTTTAAAAAAAACGGCGCTTTTTTTGCGCTTCTAGCCCGGGTGCCATCAACGCTTTCGAGCGCTTATCAGATTTGATAACTATGTTATTTAGTAAACTTTTTTTCTTCACTATTACCTCATACTTCAAGTTAAATTAAATAAAAATTAACACCATGCTTCATCTGTCTCACATGACATCATTATTAAAAAATGAAAAAACACATAGGACTGGAAGTAGGGTTGTTCAAAAAAGCTCATAGCTCACTCGAAAAAGCTCGTTTGTAAATCAGACAAGCCCAGGCCAGGGTTGACTCGGCTCATGGCTCGCTCGATATACGGATTGTTGGCTCGCTCAAATGGTTCATATAACTTAAACCCCAAATTTTAATGTATAATAATAATGAGATATAGAACTACTGGAAAAATAAAACAAAATAACACATATAATATGGCTCTTGCTCTTTAAAAAATATTAAAAACAAAAATAGTATATACAATGTTATAAAGTCTCTGGTTTATAAATTTTGTTGTTGTTATTAAATGCGCAGACTCACCATTCAAATAGCCCTTAATCTCTGGTATTCCGGATCCTGCTGCTGCGGGTGCAAATTGTGTGATGATATAAACAGAAGAGAAGACTAAAGCGAGATTGAAGATGGTATATACTATGAAACCAGCTACATAAGATTTCTGTATGATTGAAAAGGTCAATGAGTACTTCCATCCAGCAAAATTCTCAACAGATATATTGATGAGAACAGCGGCTAATCCAGTGCCTAAATTCAAACAATAAGACTAGAAATGAAGCTCCTATATTGATGAAAAGCAGATAATGAGTTATGAGAAATGAAAAAAAGAGACCTATGCCAATTAGCAGAGCGAAGAACCATTTAACTCCGACGTTATACCATACATAAAGCTTTCCTCTTCGTGCCTGCAATTAAAAAGTTTTAAGTAATTCAGACTCCATGTAACAGTAACAAACAATAAGAATAAAAGTAAAGACCTGTTCTTGGCGATAGGCATAGTTCTCGATAACTTCATAATCAAGGCTTTCAACAGCATCAAACCCATCGCCGCTTCTCAAACTCCCATCATCATAATAATCACTACTGCTTCCATCTTCGGCGGTGGGCAACCGAGACCAGATAAGCTTACCGGTGCTCTCAAGTTGATTCGAAAGCATAATAATAATAATAACAGCGAGATCCAATCAGAGAGACCTGATCTCGTGAGAGCAAATTTGTTGGATCAATGGTTGATTTTGATGTGTGAAATTGGGGGTTTTGATCCAACCTAGTTATCAAGACTAACTATTCCTTCCTCCTCAATTCCACCCAACTGAAACCGAAAGTGAAACCCTTGTTATTAGTAACAGTAACATTTCTGCTTTATGTTTTTGTTGTTATTATTAATAATTTGTTGTGTATTTTATTTTATTTTGTTTTTGATTTTAATTCTTTTGTTATAATCTTGGGTTATTTTTCTTTATTATTATAAATCGTTATTTATGTTGGTTGAAATTGTAGTTGGTATTGTTTCTAACGGTTCTCATATTTTTATAAATATGTATTATTTTTTACGTTCTCATGTTAAGATTAAAATGCACATGAAATTTCCCCTAAGTAATGGTAGCCAACGAAGATTTATAAGTGTTTTCTTTATTTATACTTTCACTCATTTTAATATAAGGCGATTTTAGCATCGGACACCAAGACAGTAAATGGAGAATTTTGTTTTAACAGAACTATGTATTTTAAAATGCGAGGGTAGCTTTGTCATTAAAAAAAGTTTACAAAACCAATTGTTTGGATCAATAGCAGAACTATGTATTTTATAAAATATTATTTTTTAACCCAAATATTCACTCTATAAAGTATTTGTAGCAACTTTACTGTAAGTAATGTAATATTAAATGAAAGTATATATTGTCACATTTTCAGCTCATTTGATATGAAGTAGCCATCTTTGTCAAAATCACAGTCATCTTTACCACCCGTTCAACACAAATAAGAGTTAAACATCCAGTTTTGAACAACACTTTTCTAATAAGCACTTGAGTAAGAACATTGTACCTGTAATACTATCCAATATAATTAGCATACATTATATATATTACAATTTTTAAAAGTAGGTTGTCTCACAAACTTACTATTCCCTTTAAATTGTGCATGAAACATTGTAAACTATGCTTAATATGTTGTACATAGTTTGTGTGCTATAGATTGTTCATGT
Source organism: Bidens hawaiensis (assembly GCF_021521415.1). Classification (NCBI taxonomy): domain Eukaryota; kingdom Viridiplantae; phylum Streptophyta; class Magnoliopsida; order Asterales; family Asteraceae; genus Bidens; species Bidens hawaiensis. Next base: position 38,554 of record NW_027494287.1, on the reverse strand, counting down.
TGCAATTATTTTTAACCTTTGTAAATAGCTCTTCTTTTTGTTTACTCATGTTAGAAAATATTAGTTTTGATAATTGGATCAAGTACCACTCAAATTTAGTTAAACTATTTCATTAGTTTAGTTACCAATACATGTATAAATATTTTAAATTACTAGAGTTAATGAGCAACTTTCTTTATAAACTAACAAATCCATTGTCTTTTCCCTTCATGTTAAAAATGATACTTTTCATTAGTTTATTTACCAACCTGATAAAAGTTTTAATTTTCGTAAAAAAACCCAAAAATAATTAACAATCTAATGGACAATTTTTTATATTTCACATGGGAGTTACTGTGCTTAACGTGTATGGGTGGTTTAACGTTTTCAAGGCTGTTTTGGTGCGGTTTAATGTTATCGCTACAACTTTTCTTATCGATACCTAACCTTTATGATCATTAAAAAAACTTGCTTATATAAGAACATAACATGTAAGCTTTATGTCAAAATATGATAGAATGTTAATTAATCTAAGGACTAGGGCATTACATTGCTAAAACTAGATTGCTTTGTTTTATATGATTATTTTCACGGTTTACCCCGCCGCAATGCAGGGGTCACATTACTAGTTCACATAAAAAATCCACAAGGATAATCAGGCATAATGCATACAACATACTAGCGATAAACATATACCACAAGTGAATTCACATCGATCTAACCCCAAAAACCCTTTTTTCAATTTCCAACCAAGTGGCCACTTATTTCAAGATGCCAAACATAAAATCACTTGATATTAAGGAATCTTCTTATCATGCAATCTAGTATATCGTTCTACAATCCACATATTTTGCATTTTTAGATTCATTGACTCATGTTCATTCATCAAAATTGTGTTGTGTAAACTTTATGCTGGTACAACATTGTGATTTTTTAGGGATTTTTACAAAGCATCACCTCCCTAACTAGCCTTATTACATATTTCCCCAATTCTAAACATATAATTACACATTCCCCTTCTAGTATGTAATTACCATATTACCCTTTTCAATTTACAGTAACGCTAGTAAACTAATCGTCGTTTCAATGTCCACTAACATATTAGAGAACAAACTAATAGTGTAATTGGACCTTCACGGTCGTTTCAATGTCCACTAACATATTAGAGAACAAACTAATAGTTTAATTGGACCTTCACGGCAATCAGTGTCTCATCTAATCCGGCGAACACCAAACGTCGCCAAACACAACGACGTCGAGGTCGGCGATCACAGCAAACATTCATCAATTTTTCGGTAAGTTCAATACTTTTATTGTTGATGCAAACCATGTTTTATGGATTACGGAAACATGGTTGCTGCTTTTATTGAAACCTAGATTCTTAATAATATGGTTGTTGACCTGTGTGTTCCACCCTTACAACCAAATAATTAAACAGAACAATGTATTATTTGTGGTTGGGATATCAAAACCTTATTATAGTTACTCAGTAAGTTATCCTCATTACATGTATCCATAATGATCCATATGATGAACTATTTTCATGACCCATATAATTTGATTAGATTTACTTTGTAGGTTTAGATTTACATTGAAGCATAAAATTATTTCTAGTCATTTAGATTAACATTCTAGTGGTGCAAGTTATTTTTGTTGTCAAGTTAATTCACAGTGGGCATTACGTTTAGATACTTTTATTATGCATGAAATCTTAAAAAAAACATTTGTTTTTTTGTTTATTCACATTAGGTTATTTTGAAAGATGAAAACATAGATCTTATGGGAAACCACTCATTTACACTAACATGAAAGAATATGGATTGATCACCAACAATCGTGAATGCTAGTGTCCAAGTATTTTCCAAGTACATAATAAAACTAAAGTATGGAGGCTACTTTCGGTTAACTAAGAACTTATCTAAAAAAACGTTATTGTTTTGTGTCTCAAAAATGCATTTACATTGACACATGCATATTCGGTTTTGATGATTTGATTGAAGAGGTTGTCACTCATTATCCTTCATACCGAGAGCTCGTTTTATCAATGTATTACATTGACAAGTACGCGAGTGATCAGTCATATATTAAGGTTGATTCTCATGATACCTTTCAACTGATGCTAAGTGTAACATCGTGAAAATTTCGAGTTCAAAATGTCAAGTTTTCAAAGTATAGGGATCAATTCTGCCAAATTCCAAACTCCAAGGTTAAAAATGAAAATTCTAATTTCTTGTTCTCTTGCGATACGCGAAGGGACAAAAGACAAGTCCATCGCGTATCGCGATGGGGCTTGGTCAAAGTTTCTGGAAGGATCAACAGCGATACGCGATCGCTATTGAACCAACGTCATCGCATATCGCGATGACGTGGTCTGACATGTTGTGACACGTGTGCCATGTGGCACACGGTGGCAACGTCTGCTGCCACGTGGCAACACGTCCGCCACGTGTCGCCACGCGGCACAACGCCTACCATGTGTCGCCACGTGGCAGGTCTACGTGGTGACGCAGAAGGCCTACGTCGCGATACGCGACAGGCCTGGCCAGGAGGCCATCGCGTATCGCGATGGGCTCCAAAATTTTGTCTATAAATAGCAGGTCCCGGGTCTTCACATTTCATACCAAAATCACACACACAACTCTCTCTCTCTAACATCTCTCTACACCTCGATATTTGTACCCTCGATCTACCTCGATAAACGTGCCATAGTTCCCCGATAAGTGTGCCCGATCCATCGTTTTCCTTGCCGACGTTTCCTCGAAGTTCCTACCACCCTCCACCCACATTCAACGAAGAAGACGTTTGTTATCATGGCGATGAGTCTCGAGAAGCGTGCCAACGAGTGTTTGACGACAAGGAGGAACGTTGATCAAGTGGCGTTGGAGTGTTGCTCAAGTTCCTAGGGTTTCTAAAACGCCAACAAGGTTAAGCGTAACGACAAATATAATAAAATATTATTAAAGGCTTAAACCTTAAGTCGAGGTTATACTCGATACCTCGATAAAAGAGATATAAACATAACGAAGAAAAGAATAAAGGATTGAATTGTAAATATGTTATGTATATTCTTTGTTATGAAAATATTATTTAAGTAATAATGAGTATTCTTAAATAATAAAAGAAAAAGAATACGTTTCTTAGAAAAGAAGAAACGTCGGGTTTTATATATAAACTAAAGGTTTATAATTACTTTTAAACTAAAGGTTTTCAAGTAAAAGAGATTTATGAACTAAAGGTTCATCGAGGTAAAGTTTATAAAATAAGACTAAAGGTCTTAAGCCGGATTGTATATCCGACTAACAAATGTTTATACTCGTACTATAAGTGCGAGATAGCAAGGGAAAGACCCCCTGACGGTGTTTGAAGCCGATCCCAAAGCGATAAGGTGAATACGCCCCCAAACTTTTACAAACTTATTTTAAAATGAGTCAAACGTGTTATATGAAATTATTTACAAGGAACTACGTGTTCCTAAAACCGTTATAAATAAGGGTATAAGCCTAGCCCTCAGGCTGTAGTATATATGTGTCTGGATCCTTACATATGTGGTAGTACGCGGTGGGCACATCGCACCACGCTTGGTCGTAGGACGCTTTCTTATAGGAAGCATGACCATGTGTATACTTACGGGTACTTAACTAAGTCGAACGCTGCGGTGTTTGCTGAGGTGACCTAGTGTAGAGGCTCGAGTTTATAATTGTGTTGTTTTAACTTTGTTATTCCTAAGCCACGATGGGCCGAGGCAGGCGTAGTCTCGAGGGGTAATAAAGTAAAAGAAATTATTTTAGCGTCAGCGTGTTCACCAGCATTCGTTGCTGACGTATTTTATTTACATTTTGCAGGTGAACAAAGTTAGCGGTTGGAGTGACGAAGTGCTATGAATATCCGATGGCTCGGATTTGTTTTGTAAAAACTTAAATGGTGGTTTGTAATGTAAAACAAATAATACATTTTGTTATAACTCAAACGGGTATTTTTATAATCTCGTCTTTTGAATATATAAATATATATGTTACATTTTGATCCTTAAAGTTTTATAAAGTCTTCCGCTTGCAACGTAACTCTGATTTATTTACAAATGTGGTACCAACTGTTGATCGCACTCCTAGGCCCTAAGACGGGGGTGTGACAGGTTGGTATCAGAGCCATCGATCTTAGCGAATTGGGTATTATAAAACAATATCCAAGATTCGATCCAAGTATAGGAAATAATTGTTTATTTGTTTTAGGGATAAGATAGGTTGGTAACCTTTTCTTTCCCTCCACAATCTAAACGGCCCCTAATAGATTTCATTAAAAGCTTATATGGAGAATTATGTGCGCAAGGCAAAAGAGGCTGGAATTGCCGAACCTTACCTCGAGGATAACATGAGTGAAGGATACTATGAAGCGTACTTTGACCAAGATGTAGAACATGACTTAACCAAACCTGTGTACTACCCCGGAAGTAAACACTATCCAATAAATGTCCCCGATAGTCCACCAAAACAAAGAATTGAACCACCAAGGCACTCAAGCTACCATTCACCAACAATACCAATGTACCATCCCTCTGAAATACCGACATACCACCCATCAGAAATCCCCACATACCAACCCTCGGAGATACCGCAGTACTATCCAACTGGATACCTACCACCAAATCCTCATCCATCCTATACCTTTCTTTCCAACTTACCCATTGAGAACCAAAATCCCCATCCTCCGACTGGATGAAATGCCACTCCGATCAACGACGATGGCATACAGGAAGCTCCACTTTCAATGAAGTCAACTCTCAATCCAACAATGATGGAGGGCCATCCCGCAAACCTAGAATGAGAATAATGATGCCCTATGAAAATTTCTAGATGTCCCCGATAAACAATGAAACCACTCAGCATATGGAAGAGGAGGAACCTGAAGAAGATGAAGAACCCGAGGAGGAAGAGGAGGACCCCGAAGAAGAGAAGGATCCTGAGGAAGAGTCTGAATCGGAAGAAGAGCATCCCAATAATCCCAATGAGATATCAACATCAATGGATGGATCACTTACTTCCCAAAACCCAAGCTACGGTTCCTTTGATCCATATGTCTAATACCTCGAGAAACTCAAGAACCAAGCTTCGTCAAGCTTCCCACTATACCAAGGTGTAATCCCAATAGAAGAAGAGAAAGCTGATGAGATTCGAGAACAAAATCAAGCTGCTAGAACTTACCTTTACCTTTCATCTGACATGACTTACGTTCCGTATCCAGAACCAAGGAATCACTATGAGATGGTGACATTGGGTTACCGCGACCCACCTCCATGATATGGATACCCCAACGAAGTCCCACAGTCATATGAAGAGCACTTAGACCGCGCTCTGCACGAAACAGATGATTGGAGGAAGAAGATGGCCATTGAAGGAGAAAAGAAGAAGAAAATAGGAAAGACACTTCTTCGTAAGTGCAACAAATTAACAAAAGTGGTGAAGAAGTTCTTAAAAGATTGAAGATGGTGGAAAAGAATGCAATGTGAAGTTGTATGTAATATAGTCTTGTATGCTATGTGAAATATATGTGTAACAAAGAACATTGAGACGTTCTTTGAATAAAGATAGGTTGATCAATATATATATATATATCAAACGATATATATATATATATATATATATGTGCATATATAATGTGAAATGAAATATATATCTTTTCATGGTATATATATATATATGAAATAAGACATATGTTTAATATAAGAAATTTGCTAAATTTCAGTTAAAGACATATTGAAAGAAAAATGTCTGAACAAAGTAATAACGAGAATGCACGGATAGAAAAAGAAATAAAAGAAAAGGGGAAAGGCCCCGAGAAAGAACAAGAAGAACCAATCCCCGATAAATATTTAAATCAAATCCAAAAGATGATTAAGAAAGCGGTTAGGGAAGAATCTGAAGCTAGATCTCAATCTAGGCAATCTAAACGTTCCCGATCTGTTATCCCCTCTCAAAAACCCGTAAAATCTCGTCCGAACCCGTATCGTGTTGAGGAAAGCGTTAATGAATCGAATGTTGATGGAATTGTTGGACAAAAGTTTAAGAAACTCAAGATTGGTGGGTGTTCATTTAAGGATTTCAAATATTATGGACCAAAGGAGTTCCATGGAGACAAAGGAGCCATCACAACCGTGAGGTGGCTTGAGGAGATGGAGACAATTGTGATTACAAGTAAGTGTTTCGATGAAGAGAAGATTCAGTATTCTGCTTTAATATTTAAAGGAGAGGCGCTCGAGTGGTGGAATACAATGATTATGAGCAAGAGAAGAGAGGTGATGTATGGTCTAACCTGGGATGAGTTCAAGGCGATATTGATGGAAAAGTTTTGTCCCATGCATGAAACCGACCAGATTCAAACTAAATTTCTTAATCTTAAGGTCGTGGGGACGAACCTTCGTGAATACAACACCAAGTTTCATGAATATTGTAGTCTGGTTCCCAGCTGGTGAATCCGGAATCCAACAAAGTTACCCTGTACATTTGGGGACTGCCGCGGGAAATTGATTGTTTAGGTTTGTTTGGTGTCCGGTGTTCGGGAACGATTGAGAGTTTACGCTCGATTGGTTCGTGCATGGCCCCGTTACCGGTGCCCTACTTTGGACGTTGGATATACTCATAAACACAGTTCTAAATATCAGAGTTAATTAAAACTTTCGCGAAATAATATTAAAAGTCAACCATTCATTACAAAAGTTCATAACTTGTCTTTTTTAAAACATAACATATAATATCAATCATCATAACAGATCTTCAGATGCCAGTCTCTTCCAATCCTGCCATGTGTCTCCTTCAAGCTAGCTGTTGCAATCTATTCACCTGCGTGCATACTAAAAGTTAGTTGCGCTGAGTGAGTTCTAGTTAATCAGATAACTTACTTTACATACACATATACGTGCTAGAAGGTACGCTTTACATACTTAACCTGTTCATCATTCTTCCATATACATTCATAACTATCCTTACATTATAAAGAGCATTTCGCCCTACATACCTCAGATATTTTTAGGGTCCGGTACCCTCCATCCTCGGATATTAATACGGTCTGGTCTCCCTTCATCCTCAGATATTATTAGGGTCCGGTATCCCTTCTTCCTTGGATATTATTAGGGTCTGGTACCCTCTATCCTCGGATATTTTTACGGTCCAGTCTCCTTTCTTCCATATCACTATGCCATGCCTTACCATATATATAATTATAAGTATCATATGTATATACATCATTCATTCATCATATACAACAAACATATCATCAAACTATCACCTACATGCAATATCCGAAGATCATTCACGCACCATCAAGCATTCATTCATACAATAATCATACGAGGCATACACTCACCACTTAAGGTAAGTGTATTAACTAATCACATCGCGTATGCACACAGCCCCGAAAACATAACAAGGAATGGGGCTAGAAACTCACCTAAACTCGGTTACGTTCACCGTTAATGGTTATTCATTTCTTGAGCTGTGTGCGACTAACTGTATAACAATTACACGTATCAATTAACTATTACTACCCATATCGTGTTTCTAGTTTAATTATTACCCTTAACGAACGAGAGTCCGGGGGCAGAGCCCCTAGACGCGGGGTTCTAGGGGCGGCAACCCACTTGTAGGGTCCAAAGGGCAGAGACCCTGGCTGGGGTTGAGCTGCCAGGTCAGCTTGGAAAAATTTTAATTTTCATTAACTTTCTTAACACATTTTCCATTAGGATTTTAATTATTATTTTATTCGCTAACTTAAAAGTTTGAGGGCTTCTTTGTAATTTATCCATTTTATTCTAAGTCTAGGGACCTTTCTGTCATTCTTCAAACTTCTGTTCATTATCCAGTCCTTAACAAATGGTGGGTCATAACGAATGAACTCATTCGTTACTTCATAACGAATTAACAATTATAACGAATCTCCCATCATGACGGATTGGTTACTATAACGAACCGGTCCTCATAACAAATTGGACCTTATGACAAACTGGTCCTCATAACGAATTGGACCTTAACGAATGGGGCTAGTTTGCCATTCTTTCCTTAACGAATTTGAATCCGAATTAAGGCTAGTTCGTTTAACTTGCGTTAACGAATTAGGGTTAGGTCAGAGAATGTCAGAAACATTCTCCGACATTCCCTTACCTCGTACACCTTTTCCGGCACCATCATCTCTGGAAAAACGGGCGGTGGCAAGAAAAACGTATTTTCGCACCGTTTTTTACCGCTTTTCGTCCCGTTCGATCCAGATTTGAGCTAGGGTGACCCCTAAGCTCATCCTTTGATCGGTTTACACCCGATTCCACCATGATCTCGTGACTTTCATGGTTTAAGGGTGTCGGCTCGCCGTTCACGGCTAAATCTAGATGGTTTGAATCCGTACACTATCATATTTTCATTACCTCGGGTCGGTGCTTGGTTTTCCTTCTTGGTTCGGGTAAGAGAAAGAGAGAACTAGAGAGAGAGAGAGCTTAAGTGTGTGTTTTGGGTGGTGTATGGAATATATGAAATGAATGAATTAATGGGTAATTATGGTTTATATATTATGGATCATGGGCTTAAGCCCATGGTCTTTTCTTCTTTCCTTTTTAACCCAAGTCCATAACTCATATCTATTTAACCCAACACAAGCCCAACTCATAATAACTCATAATTTATTTTATTAACTGAAACAAGAAAACGGAATGTTACAGTTCGGTTGGTTTTGCGGAGCATGGTATTGCCTGAAAGCGGGGAATGGATGGTTATGGTTGTTTCTAGTATTTATTTTTGTAATATTTTTAGAGAAAAGATGTATTTTTGTATGAATTGATGTTGTGGGAAATGACATTGGAGAAGAAGATGGTACATATATATATATATATATATATGTATATATGTATATGTGTATATATATATAGTCTTATATTTTTTTAAATTTATGACCATTATAATGGTCAAAACATAATAATAATAATACTATTATTATTATAGTAATAATAATATTCTTCAAACCATCGCCATCGACAAAAACTTATCCCCCCTTGCCGTCGGTTGGCTAGACCAGAACACCGTCATGGGGCTTTGGGGGGTTGAGGAAGTTGGAGTACATGTTTAAGTTTGGGCCGGGAAAAGAAAATTGATAGTTTAAGTTCGGTTGGTTTCCTGTGTTCGGTAACCACTGAAAGTTTACGCTCAGTTATTTCGGTTGATTTTGCGGAGCATGGTATTGCTCGAAAGTGGGGAATGGATGGTTCAGGTTATTTTTAGGATTCATTTTTGTAGGTGCTTTTAGAGAAAAGATGTGTTTTATGTTAACTTAGTCCAAAAACTCCAAAAATTTAAGTGATATATTATATCGTGTTCGAAAAGTTAAAAGTCCGAAAAAATATTCTCAAACGTCGGAAAAGACCTAAAATAATATATACTCAGCAAAAATATTAATAATAGGTCACAAACAAAATTTTAGAAGGTTCGGTTCGTGAAAAATAGAAGTTAAACGAGTAGAAGTAGTACAGGACATCGTAGCAGCGCAAACCAAACTGACTCCAAAAATTTATCTTTATATGGTATTGTAGATAAATTTATGATGGATCTTGTAGCCAAGTTAGCTGTCACACCCCAACCTACGGCGGAAATTTCGGGGCGTGAACTGATTGCCCACAACTCTCAAGGTTATTATCATGCAACATTATAAATTTCAATATCTATTTAGTAATTTCAAATAAAACAAATATTCATTACAATATCCCGAAAAAACAAATCAAGCATCAAACAAATATAACCATAAAAATAATTTTCACATTAAATATTCTCTAATATAATTTCTTAAGTGATCTTCCAACTTCAACTACTTCATACCACACGATGATCTGCATATGCGTTGAAAATAAAATAGATTTTTCAACACAAGGTTGAGTGAGCAACACACCAGTTTCGTGTACATATAATATATCAAAATAAGTAGTGCAACAAGTCATATGAGAATAACAAATTAACCAATGAGCAATTATAAATGAGATGTTGAGAAGCACAATAGCTACAACGACTGGCGTATGATCATACTATTTATGAGATTATGCTGGACCTTTCCGAATGCGATTCAAAATGAGCACATAAGCACATAACAAGTATGGTGTACAATTCGTTAGCACATAAGACAATAGTTGCAGTTTTGTGTATAAGTATATATAAAAATATATTTACGCATATGTCCCCAAAACGTGAAAAACGAATAATATATGGGGAATGTGGTACTCACCTCAAAGACGTACAAAGCCTAATGAGGAACAAAGAGAACGGATACGCTAAGTAAAGTACATGATTTATTACGACAACTAGATAAACAATATTAATTTAATAGTGTAATAACATAATATTATATATAAGGACTTATTATTTAAAATAATTAGTTTGATTTATGAAAACATATGTTGATAAATATTATTATTAGTTTTATAAGTATATATAAAAAATTAGTTTACTTGATTTATAAATATATCAAAACATTAGTTTTTAAATTATATATATATATATATATATATATATATATATATATATATATATATGCTTATATGCATATATACATGAACGAAAACTAGAGAAAAACGAGTATTACAAAGTCGGTTTTTATTAAAATGGTTTTAATTAATTATTACTATTAATATTATATAGTTATTAAGTGTTTAAAAGAAAAATAACCAAAATTAACTAAAAATAAGGGGTGCAGAGGGTCGAACCCATGACCTGCCCCCCTGTGATACATGTGGTTATCCAGCTGGGCTACCAGCGACGTGCGATTAAAATTGGTTTCCATTAATTTTTTATATACAAAAGCAGACATAACAGATTGATTATACAAACCCTAGAAATCGATTTGATCAATTCTGTTATATTTGATCAAATTAATCATAGGGTTAATGAAAAACAAGACAGCACGATCATATCTATGTGTTTAATTACCTCAAACAGTGAACAGAAGAGGGTTAATAGATCTTGACAGTGGTCGGTGATGATGGTGTGTCAACGAGTAATTAAACAGCCAAACTAATCAAATTATATAAGGGGTTAAGGTCGGCCACTCAATAAGGAACGTATCTTTGTGATTAACTGAAATATCATAAACAATTTCGTGATCAAAAGGTCAATAGGTTGACGGTTAGGTTAATATAAAAAACAGATCACAATAAAATAATTAACATGTATAGATCGTCGGTTAGGCCGAGGTTGACAATATTAAATGATACACAAGATCAATTTCATCAAATAAACGAGAATTAATGCCCAAGATAGTGATTCTTGAATTCGGGTTAAAGAAAACCCAAGTGGATACGGGTATGGGTTCCTGGACATCCATATCAAGAAATGGGTTATAACACAAAGTCACAATCTGATCCCCGAAGTTTGAGGTTGGATACATAAGAGATAAGATTATATAATTTGGGCTAAAAGTGTAAATATGTTAAAGATTTAATTATAAATACCTAATTATTAGCAAAATAATTAAACTATCTCGGTAAATGCGGAATATTATTAATGAACTAGCCCTTGACCCATAAATGGGTCAGGTAACGGTTACATTGAGATGTGGTAAAACCCGAATGGTTACAGTATCCCTTACTTTTGGGAATTTCGTCCCAAAATTAGAGAATTAGTAAAAAAAGAAAAGATGAGGGTATTTGAGTTTTATCTAGTCTTCATGCTCCCACGTAAAATCGGTGCCTTGCTTGGAATTTCAACGAACTTTAACTAGAGGAATGCGGCTTCGCTTAGTAACTTTGTCCTTATGATCCATGATCTCAACGGGTTGCTCAATAAAATGCATAGTTTCGTCAATACTAACTTCATCGAGAGGAATGTGGAGACTACCCTTGACAAGACACTTCTTGAGGTTAGAAACATGAAACAATGGTGAATATTAGAGAGTTCAACAGGTAGTTTGAGTCGATAAGCAATAGGACCAACTTTATCAACAATCTCAAAGGGACCAACAAAATAAGAAGCTGGTTTTCCTTTCTTTCCAAAACGAACAACTTCCTTCCAAGAGGAAGCTTTGAGTAAGACAAAATCATCAGCACTGAACTCTAGGGTTTTACGTCTCTTATCAGCATAACTCTTTTGACAACTACGAGCAGCAAGGAGGTTTTGACGGATTTGAGCAATACGGTCAGTAGTTTCTTGAACCAATTCAGGACCAGTGATTTGAGATTTACCAACGTCGTTCCAACAAATTGGAGAACGACATTTACGACCATAGAGCTCTTAAAAAGGTGCCATACCAATACTAGAGTGAAAGCTATTATTATACGACAACTTGATAAGCGGTAGATGAACATCCCAATTGCCTCCAAAATCGAGAACACAAAAAAGGAGCATATCTTCTAAAGTTTGAATCGTGCGCTCGGATTGACCATCAGATTGCGGGTGATAAGCAGTACTAAGATCCAATCGAGTACCCAAAGCGGATTGAAGAGACTTCCAAAAACGAGAAGTAAAACAACCATCACGATCGGATATAATAGATAATGGAGTTCCATGATGACAAACAATCTTCTCAACGTAAATACGCGCCAACTGATCAACATAATACGTCTCTTTGATGGGAATAAAATGAGCAGACTTGGTTAGATGATCAACGATTACCCAAATACTATCATGTTGCTTGCGGGTAGAAGGAAGCTTAGTGGTAAAATCCATAGCAATTCCTTCCTATTTCCACTCGGGGACGGGAGGTTGCTCGAGTAAGCCAAAAGGTCAATGAAGTTTGGCTTTCACTTTGGAGCACGTGAGGCATTTAGAAACATACACAACGACATCTTTCTTCATTCCAGGCCACCAATAGATAGAATGAAGGTTAGCGTACATCTTATCTGCACCGGGATGTATGGAATATCGTGACTTGTGAACTTTGTCCATAATAAATGTGCGAAGATTATCACGATTGGGGATCCAAAAGTGGTTCAGAAAGTAAATCAGACCATTGGGTTTAGTTTCGAGTTGGGTTTCAGCACCACACGACATCTCATCACATATTTCCCTCGGTAAGCAATTTTGAACAAGAACAAAAGTAAGAAGTATAGATTTGAGTGGCTTCTTACGACTGAGAGCCTCGGCCACGACATTCTCCTTTCCAGGATGATAGCGAATTTTGCATTCGTAGTCTCTAAGCAACTCGGCCCATCGACGTTGTCTCATATTGAGTTCTTTTTTATCGAAAATGTGTTGGAGACTCTTATGATCACTAAACACCACACACTTCGTACCACAGAGATAGTGTCTCCAAATTTTCAAGGCAAATACAACAGCACCAAGTTCGAGATCATGCATCTTATAATGTTTCTCATGAACCTTGAGTTGTCTCGAAGCGTAAAGGATAACCTTGCCTCGTTGCATGAGAACACAACCAAGACCTTGGTTAGAAGCATCGCAGAAAATGATAAAATCTTCACTTCCTTCTGGAAGAGAAAGGATAGGAGCATCGCAAAGCATGTTCTTAAGGGTTTCAAAGGCTACTTCTTGCTTTGAACCCCACACAAAGGTCTTACCTTTGTGTGTTAAAGCGGTGAGGGGCAATGTGATCTTCGAAAAGTTTTGAATAAAACGACGGTAATAACCCGCCAAAACGAGAAAGGATCGAACTTCGGTAGGAAAAGTAGGTGATTTCTGATTCTTAAAAGCTTCGATATTTGCGGGATCAACGAGAATACCCTTTTCGTTGACGATATGTCTCAAAAACTGAACTTCTTTCAACCAAAACTCGCACTTAGAAAACTTGACGTATAATTGCTCCTCTCGAAGCAGATCAAGGATAGAATGGAGATGATTCTTGTGGTCGCTCTCGGATTTCGAATAGATTAAGATGTCATCATTGAAAAAATAACGAACTTGTCCAAATATGGTTTACACACACGGTTCATGAGATCCATAAAAACCATGGGTGCGTTAGTTAACCCAAAAGGCATAACACAGAACTCGTAATGCCCATAACGAGTACGAAAAGCGGTCTTGGGGATGTCTTCTTCACTAAATCGGAGTTGATGATAACCCGAATGGAGATCGATATTCGAGAAGCATGCGGCTCCTTGAAGTTGATCGAAAAGATCGTCGATTCGAGGGATAGGATAACGATTCTTAACGGTAAGCTTGTTGACTTCATGGAAATCGATGCACATGCGGAATGAAACATCTTTCTTCTTAACGAATACCACAGGTGCGCTCCAAGGAGAAGAACTCGAGCGAATAAAACCATTTTTCGAAAGTTCTTGAATTTTGGAAGGTGCAAGACGGTAAGGGGCTTTAGCTACGGGGTTAGCTCTGGGTATAAGATCAATTCGGAATTCAACTTGACGAACCGGAGGAAGACCAGTGACGTCATCGGAAAAACGTCGGGAAAATCGCGTACTATCAGAATATCGAATATTTTCTTTTATTTCCACTCTTTCTCCATTACGAGAGCTAGGAAGGCAACACATTTCTTGCGTAAATAACGTTGCACTTGAAATCACGACATAATATTAAGCTTAGACGTTAGTCATCGAAAACTTTAATAATACAACCATTCTCGAGGGGTATACGAATGAACTTTTCGAAACATACTTCCGCACGATTAAAGGTCAACAAATCCGTCTCTACGATAACATCAAAACTACCCATTTGCATCGGAATAAGGTCAATAAGAAACTCGACTTAGTTGAGGACTATGATGCAATCCCTGACTACCAAATCAATCATAATTGAATTCCCGTTGGTTACTTCTACGGTAAAAGGTTTAGATAACTTATCCCGAGGCTTATCAATAATATACGCAAAACCCAAAGATATAAAACTCTTATCGGCACCCATATCAAACAAAACCGAAGCATAATGATTTTCAATGAGAAACGTACCATTCACCACGCTGCTAGAACTTTGAGCTTGACTCACATTCACCACCATTGGACCCTTGGGGGGTTTGAGAAACTTGGTTCAAAGGAGGAGCTTGAACTGCAGGATCTTGAGTTGATGGAGGAGCCATAAGCTGAGGCATATGAGAAACATAGGTTTGCGGTGCATAAACGGGAGGGGCTTGAGGTTGGTAGGTTTGTACTTGGTAGGATTGAGCAGTATAGTATGGTGCATGGTACACTTGGGCTTGTTAGTGCATGATTTGTGACTGGTGATTTGTAGTTAAAGTATTCAAGGTTAAAGTACTCGATAGCCACGGAAAAGGGGGAGTTTATTAGTGCACAATTTGGTGTCCGTAGCGATTGAATAAGTTAGAGATAGTCTCGTCTGTTTATTTAATGCAAAATGGCCCATCCGCTATGGATTGTATAGCGAATGAGGTCCATACGTTATAGACTAGCTATTCGTTAAGGTATAAGCCCATTCTCCATGGACTGTATAGCAAATGGAGGTTTAATCGTTAAGTTAGTCCCCATTCGTTATGGAAGCATAACATATGAGATTAAGTTAACGTATGGGAAGCCATTAGTGAAAAGGATCACCCCATTCGTTAGTGTTGTATAACGAATGGGGTCTATGCCTATAAATAGGCTGATCCTATTCATTGAATGTGAGAGAGATCCAAGCCTTAAGTTATTCCACACCGTTACAATGTCGGATTCTCTCCATAACTTATTATCCACCATTAACGTAATGAATAGTATTTAACGTATCGATCTTGTGTTTATCGTATTTAATGTATCGATGTTAGTGGCTAGATCTTGGCTTGTGTTTAAACGTTTTAACAGGGCTTGTGGTGAATAGTAACATGGTGAAGTGCAGGCATAACATGGACTTGGTTAGCATGGGTGAGTAATGGGCAAGCGTTACAGAGATGGTTAGGGTCTCCGCAATGGTAGCAAGCTCTGGTATTAGGAACACTGGGCTGAGCAGGTTTAGCAGTAGGGGGTGCAGACCAGATTTGGACAAATTGAGAACCAGGCGGTGCACGGCAAAAGTTAGCAAAGTAGCCGTAATGGTTGCATTGAGTGCACAACCGACAACGAGATTGAACTGGATGATGACAGTTACACTTGGCACAAAGGGGATGAGGACCAAAGTATGCTTTCTTGTTCGGGGCATTAGGGTCGTTGGGAGCTTGGTTGTTGGGTTGGTTTACGGAGTAGATTTGGTGGTTGGGCTTACGTTTGTTGTTGTTGTTCTTGTTGAAGCGGTTATTGTTGTAGGAAGGCTTAGTCTCAGCTTTGGCATCAGTAGAGGAGTCAGTCTTAGTCTTGTCGGGAGTAGGCTTGGAATCCTTGTGAGACAAGTTTCCATCCTGAACATGGCTATCGATGCGAGAGGCAGCTAGTCCATCGCCTCACCAATGGTTAACGGGTCACGACTTACGACGACATCACAGAAGTTGATCGGAAGACCACGGATGTACTTCTGGATACGGCGAGTCTCGAGGGTTACCAAGTGGGGCACAATACGGTTAAGCTTGCGAAACCGGTTAGAGTAGGTGGAGTTATCCCCACCAATCTGCTTAAGTTTCCAGAATACAGCCTCCAATCTCTGCAGTTCGTGTTCCGAGCAAAATTTCTTCTTCGTTGTCTCCTTAAGTTCTTCCCAAGGCATAGACACAACCAAATCAGACCCTTGGTCATTCCTCAGGGCATTCCACCAGATGACCAGCTCGACTCTCGAATCGGCTTGAGGCAAACTTGGTCCGTTTGGCATCCGGACATTCGTAGTGGATGAAGATGTTTTCCATTTCCTTGAACTATTGAAGCAAAGCGGTGGCATTTTCCTCACCACAGAAGGATGGAGGTTTGGTGCTCAAAAAGTTACGGAAATCATAGTTATTTGGTGCGGCCGAGGAGGCGGATTCATTGGAATTAAGGCTCTGGACCTGTGTGACAATCGTGGGCATTGCAGCAGCAAATTCTTTTTTGATCCTAGAAGGCAAGCGACGATCGCGTGAACTATATGAGTGTTGGTGACGATGGTGATCTATGAGTGACAACATTGTACGAGAAAATAAGAGTAAAGATTTATGAGTTGAGGGATCATATGTGTAAATATTCATGAGTTGACGTAACTAATGAGGTTAATGTGAGATAACTAGGATGAGGAGATGGGGTTAGTTAAAAGTATTAAGTTTCTGTTAGGTTAGCTTCATAATAGCTAACGAAATGCATTTGCGGATGTTGGCCTCCCATGAGCTTTCCATGGCAATTTGAATGGCCCAACAAAATTAGCAAATAAAAGTAGGGTAGTTGGACGGCCCATGAACGTTACATGGCATTTTTAACTGTACCAACTAAATAACGATTAAAACAGGTGGGTTGGATGGCCCATGAGCAATACATGGCATTTTAACTGTCCCAACCAATGCAATGAAGTTGGACGACCCATGGG
Source organism: Bidens hawaiensis (assembly GCF_021521415.1). NCBI lineage: Eukaryota > Viridiplantae > Streptophyta > Magnoliopsida > Asterales > Asteraceae > Bidens > Bidens hawaiensis. Next base: position 21,245 of record NW_027494287.1, on the reverse strand, counting down.
CGTTCCATGGCATTTTAATTGCCCTAACTAAATAACGAACCATCGATATAAAATAGGGTTAGTTGGAGTATCTCGTGAATCACCACATTGATTACTTCAAAAAAAAAAAATAAGAAAACAAGTTGAGAAACCGGTAGTTAGGATTCCCGACTAACCATTTAAAATAACATAACACCATAATCGGAAGGTTACCGAATTTAAGCCACGAATCACCGTGAATTCGGTTTAAAATAATATTATACGGAATGCAACCACTAATATGGTCACGACTGATAGCCTAGGGTGTTGGTCATATGGCATTTTTGGGTCTCGCTCGGGTCCATTGGGCCGAGTACTGTGGTTAGGTTACCTCCCAGGTAAGGAATAGCGTCTTACCTTTGGTTCTTGGAACCGTTTTGCCAATGCCCAACTCACAGTTTCTCTCCCCCTTTCATTTATTATAGGGACATGTCACATAACCTAGCCCTAACGTGAACGAGCGAAAACAACAGGTGGGAATTCTTAAGAAATTTTCTGAAAATAAAAGCAATTTAGTTATTGATTTTAAATTTAAATAAAAAATTTAAGTTTTGAGGCACAGACTCGGAGCACTGTGTGTGTGCATGACAATAGTATAATAAAGAAATTATTAACTAAGGAAAGCAATAAACAATTAAATAGAACACGTAAGGTAGACAGATAAGCACGTATAGGGCTCCTAAACATGTGTCTACGGCAATCTCTAACGAGCAATCTTAAACCTTCGGCTCTGATACTAATTTGTCACACCCAACCTACGGCGGAAATGTTGGGGCGTGAACTGATTGCCCACAGCTCTCAAGGTTACTATCATGCAACATTATAAATTTCAATATCTATTTAATAATTTCAAAGAAAACAAATATTCATTACAATATCCTGAAAAAATAAATAAAGCATCAAACAAATATAACCACAAAAATAATTGTCTTATTAAATTTTCTCTAATATAATTCCTTAAGTGATCTTCCAACTTCAACTACTTCACATCACACGATAACCTGCATATGCGTTGAAAATAAAATAGACTTGTCAACACTAGGTTGAGTGAGCAACACGCCAGATTAGTGTGCATATAATATATCAAAATAAGTAGTGCAATAAATCATATGAGAATAACAAATTAAACAATGATCAATTATAAATGGGATGTCGAGAAGCACAATGGCTATAACGACTGACGTATGATCATACTATTTCTGAGATTATGTTGAACCTTTCCGAATGCGATTCACAATGAGCACATAAGCACATAACAAGTATGGTGTACAATTCGTTAGCACATAAGACAATAGTTGCAGTTTTGTATATAAGTATATATAAAAATATAGTTACGCATATGTCCCCAAAATGTGGAAGACGAATAAAATATGGGGAATGTGGTACTCACTATAAAGACGAACAAAGGTGATTGAGACAATAAGAATGCGGGAAATCACACGTGAACGTTAAAGCCTAATGAGGAACAAAGAGAACAGATACGCTAAGTAAAGTACAAGATTTATTACGACAACTAGATAAACAATATTAAGTTAATAGTATAATAATATAGTATTATATATAAGGATTTAATAGTTAAAATAATTAGTTTGATTTATGAAAACATATCTTGATAAATATTATTTTTAGTTTTATAAATATATATATATAATTAGTTTAGTTGATTTTTTTATATAACAAAACATTAGTTTTTAAGTTATTATATACTTATATATATATATATATATATAGACACACACACATGCATATATGCTTATTTGTTTATATACACGAACGAAAACGTGAGAAAAACGAGTATTACAAAGTCGGTTTTTATTAAAATGGTTTTAATTAATTAGTATTATTAATATTATATAGTTATTTAAGTGTTTAAAAGAAAAATAACCAAAATTAACTAAAAATCAGGGGTGCAGGGGGTTGAACCCGCGACCTGCCCCTGTGATACATGTAGTTATCCAGCTGGGCTCCCAACGACGTGCGATTAAAACTGGTTTCCATTAATTATATACAAAAGCAGATCTAACAGATTGATTATACAAACCCTAGAAATCGATTTGATCAGTTCTGTTATATTTGATCAAATTAATCCTAGGGTTAATGAAGAACAAGACATCGCGATCCTATCTATGTGTTTAATTACCTCAAACAGTAAACGGAAGAGGTTTAATAGATCTTGACAGTGGGCGGCGATGATGGTGTATCAATGAGTAATTAAACAGCCAAACTAATCTAATTATATAAGGGGTTAAGGTCGGCCACTTAATAAGGAATATATCTTTGTAATTAATTGAAATATCATAAACGATTTCGTGATCAAAAGGTCAATAGGCTGCCAGTTAGGTTAATATGGAAAATAGATCACAATACGATAATTAACATGTATAGATCATCGGTTAGTCCGAAGTTGACAATATTAAACGATACACAAGATCAATTTTATTAAATAAATGAGAATTATTGCCCAAGATAGCGATTCTTGAATTCGGGTTCAAGAAAACCCAAGTGGATACGAGTATGGGTTCCTGGATATCCATATCAAGTAATGGGTTATAACACAAAGTTACAATCTGGTCCCTGGAGTTTGAGGTTGGATACATATGAGATAAGATTATATAATTCGGGCTAAAGTGTAAAAATCTTAAAGATTTAATTATAAATACTTAAATATTAACAAAATAATTTAATTAACTCGGTAAATGCGGAATATTATTAATGAACGAGCCCTAAATGGGTCAGGTAACGGTTACATTGAGATGTGGTAAAACCCGAATGGTTACATTAGATTTTCATAAAACATCACCTAGCTTGTTATATTTTATAAAGACAGGAAATACAAATTTTGTCCTTTAAACATTGCTGATTTACGGATCAGGTCATTTAAAAAGTTTATTTTTCAGGCTATGTCCTTTATATGACTTATTTATTTGATTTTCGTCCTTTTGACTAACCACCATCCAAAATCCTCATTAAGTTATGGCATGTGACTAGCACATGAGGGGCTTATTGGCCTTTTAACTTTCAAAGAAACATGTGAACTCTCTTAACCCACCTTTATAATTCAAAATAATGTGATCCCACTCATCATCATCTTTCTTTAACCATATCATCTCTCTCTTGAAATTCACAACCTCCACAGCATTGTTATCGATTACCACCAAGATGAATCCTTCACCCCATACATCGACCTCCACGGCTCCACCATCAATCACAACCACTGCTACCACCTAAGACGCAAGCTCCTGCCATCACAGTATGCAACAACCGCGAGTCACCATTTCTAGACCTGAATCATTCTCATCCCCCACTCAGATTGCAAACATGATTGAAAAACACTTGAAACAGTTCATTATTTCTGATCTAGAACCTAGGTTATGTCAAACCGGTGCGATTGCTAGCAATTCAGTTACTTATCAACATTTTCATTTTCGTCGACAAATCGATTGTTATTTGCATCGAGGGTTTGAAAACCTCCATAAGGTTTTGGGAGTTTCTTTTTCTGCATGGTGCGGGTAGAATATCAACGTGTTGGTTGAAGGTGGGAAGGGGTTGGAGACAGAGGGTTTTGGTTGGCGGTAACATTGGTGGTTGGCTAGAAAACTGACTTGTGGTGAGGGAGTCGGTGGTTATTTCTCGGGTTAGTATGGTGGTTTCTAGTTTGCGAAAACAGATGATGGAGAAGAGGTAGAGAGATCAAGCGGAAGTTGCAGGTAGTGGGCAGAGAAGATAGCAGTTGCCGACAAAAAATGTTTGCACCTGTAGCCGTCGACAAAGAAGTTAATGGTTGTTGTAGTTGGGGGCTCCGACGATGGTTGCAGGGGGTGGTGGTGGATTGGTGGTGTTAGAACGACATGGTGGAGACTGTTGGTATAGGTTGCGAATCAGATTTGACTTTAGTTTATGACTAAATTAATATTCATTTATCATATGTATTAATTTAATTATATTAGTTTAAAAAAAGGATTAGAATTACATTTATACCCTCATGTGATTGGCAAATACCATAACTTAACAAGGATTTTGGATAGTGGTTAGTCAAAAGGACGAAAATCAAATAAACATGTTATATAAAGGACAATGCCTTAAAGTAAACTTTTTAAATGACCTAATCAGTAAATCAACAATGTTTAAAGGACAAAATTTGTATATCGGTCTTTATAAAAAGTGACAACAAGGGATAGATTAATACTTGGTTTTGCAATAAAAAAAATTATGCAAACTCACCCCTCCCCTTGCTTGAGCCGCCCACAACCCTAACTGTAACATCCCACCCCGGATGAGCTGACGTGCCACTATCATTCTCACACTTAACCGTTTCTTTCCCCCAAACAACACCTCAAACAATATATTTATTTTTATTTTTAAATTATAGCCACCATACATACCTCAATTCCGGTTTAGTCAAGATCCCTAGTCATACCCTATTCCCTATTTACTATCGGTTTGCACAAGTATACTTGATATTATATTTAAACCATAGAATTCTAATCAACCCTAACATGATTTCGGTTTTTACCCATACATAACACACCTTCATACATTAACTCTCTTCTTGATGATCATTCACACATTTTCAACTATAATCGATTCTCTTAGCATACGCTTGTACAATCATCAAATATTCACATATATAAATGCTTTGACACAAATGCAAATCAAGAGGGCTTAAAATGGGATATAACGGAGCTATGTGTAAGGGTATTGAAAGAGAATATTTAAAGTAGCTCAAACGATTCGATTCAGCTTATTACAAACAAACTAAGTAAAAAAATGAAATAAACAACTATATACACCACTAACTTCTATTTTTTTTCACTCAATACATAATACTTTGAATATTGAATCTCACTTTTTTTTAAAATTGCAAATATACATAATGCCTAATATTTCCTGTTGATTAGTACTAAAACAATTACAAATACAAAGAAACACCTACTAAGCCGGATCGTCACGCAATTTAACATCGGGTTTGATTGAATAAAAAGAATAACTCCAATAATGTTTTCTAAGGTAACCAACCCCCGAACCAATCATTAACCACGCTCATATGTGTAATGTATGAGACCCAACCCCCAAAGCCCACACTCGCACTCATCCAGACGAGGCTTTAACCTAATTGCCTCTATCACTTTTGCACCCATGCCAAGCTAAGGTCTCGAAATGCATTGATTGCACAAATTCTATCGGAGAATATCAATTCTCTCACCAATCTTCACTGGACATGTTATGCAGGTTATTGTACCGAAAGCATGCTAACCTTGGCTAGAATACTACACTACCTCACTTTTAAAACAACTAGGCAAACTTGTCCACAAGGGAATTGTGACCATATAAAGGGACCAAAACCTTACCCCACCATCTTACCACTTTCCGGTTTTCTTTTAATTTATTTTTTTTTTATTTTATTATTTTATATTATTTTTTTTATAAAAATTTTGAAAACGAAAAATTCCCCCATCCCCACACTTGGGATACATTGTCCCCAATGTATGGATTGTAGAGATTAAAACAAAGACATTACTAATTAAAACTCCACTTCCATTCATGAAAAACTCGTGTTTTCCCCAACACAGTGTCGAAGAGAAATCCATAGGAATTTCCCCACAATTAGTTTTTCCTAAGATGGTAGCTTAGAATACCATCAATAACAAACAAACTAGAAACTATAAAGCAAACTAAAAATAAAAATATACAAAATATACAATTACCACCTTTTTGAAACTTTTATGACATTCAAGGTGGGTGACTGGCCAACTCCCATTCAGCCTTCTCGTTATAAGCACGCTCTTTTTCATGCAGTTGTTGCTAGTTTTCCGGCAAACCAGGGTCGGGCCCGAACATCCTCATCCTCCACCCTGGATCATTTAGGTTAGGTGGATGTCTCACTTTCGTCTTCCTTGGTCGGCCACCTTTTTCTACCACCTTCTCACTTTGTTGATGCTCAACTTCTTTCTTCTCAGCTAACCTGTCAATCACAAAACACTTCACTTTCGTGTGATCCTTGCTCAAGGATACACACCTGTTAACAAAATCCGCCTTCAGGCTTTCCTTGTCAACAAGAGTGTCAGTAGTATTTTCAAATAATAATAACAGTTTATCATGATTCCCATATTTAATTCCAACGTCCCCTTAGCACAATCAAATACTGCAACTGAAGTGGTAAGGAAGGGTCTACCCAATACGACTGTGGGTTGTGTGCTAGTTACATTTTTAGCATAATCAAGTACTAAAAAGTCAACTGGGTAACATAAATCCTCCACATGTACCATCACATTATATATCACGCCTCGGGAAGTGTATGGGTTTGATAAGCTAAAACCACGGTGGTGTTCACTTTTTGTAGTGGACCAAACTCATACAAATCATATAAACTACCGGGCATGATACTAACACAAGCTCCAAGATCTAGCAGTGTCTAATCTGTTTTAAATTCACCAATTTGGATTAATAAAAGGGGCACTCCTGGGTCTTGAAGTTTACTCGGGATAATATTATTATCAACCCTCTCATCCCTTATTTTGGTTAATTGTCATTTAAACAGTTATTACAAGAACAATTTTCACAAAAAGATGTTTCATTCGGTTGTAATTCAGTGGTATTTTGAAAAATTGTTTTATAATTACCCATATTTTCAATCTCATCACTAATATCTTCCACCACCCCCTCAACAAATTGTGGTGTTGGATCAACTTGAACACTAGAAATTCCAAAATTAGATAAAATACTTACTGCATTGATATGCACGTTGTTCCCCTTCTTTAAGCTCGAGCTGTTTTTCTTTAAATTCACCACATCGGTTGCAAGTTGACCCATTTGAGTGGTCAACGACTGGATGGCTTTGTTACAGACTTCATCCTTTTGCATGCGCACTTCATCAAGTTGATTTCTCCTTTGCATGTCTTGTTTCATTATCCTAAGCATATCCATGACTTCATTCCCACTTGAAGAACTTTGACCCAAAGACCCACTTTGACCACCACCCGTTTGTTGAAATTGACTTTGAAACCCTTGATTGTTATATTGTTGGTGAGGAACATAATTTCCTTAATTCCCTTGGAAATTTGGATTGGATTGAGTAACCGGATTCCCATAGAGAAAGTTTGGATGATTTCTCAATCCAGGGTGGTAAGTGTTTGAGTTCATATCATAGTTTCTACCACTTCCCCCTTGACCTTGAAGTGCATTCACCTCCTCCACTTGTACCTGTCCCACTGTACACACATCCGATGCATGACCCAATTCATTACAACTCGTATAAACATCAATTACTTGATTCGTGATTTGTACGCCTCCATCTTCCACGGCATGCACTTGTGGTCTTCCAATTGTCAGCCTTGCTCTTCTTGCGGTTTGGGCCTTTCTCTTTGATGTGACCACCATTTGCTCCAAAAATGCCCAATCATCTTGTTCATAATTAGTACCAAATGTACCATTTGTAACTGACCTCAAATCACGCTCACCTTCAATGCTCAACCCCTCATGAAAAGCATTAAACAATTCCCAAAGAGCAATACCATGGTGAGGACAATTCTTAATCATCATGTTAAACCGCTCAAATGCTTCATGAAACATCTCACCCGGTTGTTGTTGGAAAGTTCTCAAGATTCGTCTTGCATCATTGGTCTTTTAAGCCGTGTAAAATTCTTCTAAAAATCTTTGTTGCATCTCGGACCAAGTATAAATGGATGCGGAAGGCAATCTGTAAAACCATCTTTTCACCTTATCTTTAAATGATAATTGAAAAAGAACCAACTTAACCTCATCTGATGAAAACCCTTAACCCCCCAATCGTTTTGCAAATGGAGTCATACTCCGCCAAGTGAAAGTAAGGCTCCTCCGTTGCTAGACCCTTATACTTTGGTAAACTTTGGAGTGAACTGGTTCTCACCTCAAATGTTCTTCCATGTTGTTTTTATGGAATAACCACCGGAGATGGATTATTAGTGATGACCGGTCAAAAGTGAGCTTCAGTTCCCCTTACCATCTCTCTTGCATGCCTACTTGGTACACCCATGGGTACTCTTGGTTGACCCATTTGCCTATACATGGGCCTTGGAGGTGCAAATTGTTGAAATTATGGTTGGCGCATTTGTTGTTTCCCTTGTGGATGAACTTGTTGTGGAACTTGTTGTTGAACAACCGGTGGTGGTTGTCTAATAAATTCTTGCACCGGTTCCGTTTGTTGCCTTTGAGCATAGGCAAAGTTCCCTTGATTCACCCTTGGACTTCCATCACCCCCCATGTAGTAACCTTCCACTTCATACCCCTTAGACTCTCCGTCAAACCCATCACCATAACCATCACCTTCTATGTCTTGAAGATTGCACAAAATGCGGTGGTTGATATCGGAAACTTGATTGTGGTAGTTGAAAAATTGGTTGTTGGTTTTGTTGGGATGATGATGGATCAAAAGCAGAAATAAGATTGGAAGTAGGTGGCAATGCTGATGACGCTGAGTAAGTGAATTGAGTGTTTATAGGCTCGGTTGTGTAAGTTGGTTTTATTTCACTCGATGAAGTAGGTATGGTAGTAGTAATCGGTGGAGGTGTGGCTGGAAATGTTTGACCCGTAGTGGGAGCCGGTAATTCAATTGTGATGTTTGATGCAGTCGGAGAACCAATAAGTTTGTTCTCCCGGAGTAACACTCGGTTTCGTCTAAGAGTCCATTCAATCTCGGGATCAAAGACTAGTGGTGATGACATGTTGGAGCCTCTAGTATGCATACACATTTAAGTACATGCACACTAACACAACCAACGTAAACCTGAAAATAACAAACAAGAACTACAAAGGTTAACACACGTTGCGCACTACTCCTCGGCAACGGCCCCAAAATTTGACGTGAGGTCGAAGACTCACTCAAAAATAAACCTGATACAACTAAATAGATAGCACTAAGTGGGTGTCGAACACAGAGAGTTTGTGGAATGTGTGTACTAGTAGCTTTAACAGATAAATAATTAAATTAAACTAAATTGCATGAAAAGTAACTTCAGATTTTGATTGATTTGAACTGATTACTAAAAAAAATAAAATAACTTGCACCAACGATTAAGACTGATAAACTGATTAAGAATAAGCGACCATCTTAGATTTCAGGTTTAAATCAACACAATGTTCATGCTTACTAGAACTTAACCACATAGACATAGTTCATGTTTGATTACTTGTTTGTGATGAAAGGGAACTAAGTACTTGGATTAATATAATGCAAGGTTGTTACCAAATGATAAGTTAATTAATATTCAACCATAATTCCTCCCATATATCCTGATTACCAATAGGACCAAGAACGTATGGTTTGGATTATGATCAAACACAAGCAATAATTTACAAACAACTAATCAAACACCATAACAACCAAACAAATATTGCAAAGTCATTATTCTAGAAATTCAAGCATAAAAAAGTGTATCAATTAAACCTTACATCCAAGATGATCACCAATGGAAATAGCCACTCATGGTTAGGTTAATCATCATCACTTCAATTGTGTTAATCATAGAAATCAAATACCAAAACAATTGATTACAGTTACCCACACTAATGCTTTGCACTCCCAAATTCGCCTAAAATCGTTGCCAAGTGAAGGATATGTCAAAAGGCACCTAAAAACGGCCTAAAAAAGAGGAATAAAAACTGCAGTTACGACTCGGACTGTGATCTGGTCCAGCCACGGTGAATAGAATGACCACGGTACGGTGAATTATGTGGTTTTGGTGCCAGTTTGATCGTGGCCCACTGTCAATACAGCCACGGTCGAGCTCTTGCTCAGTTTCTTGTTTTCTTCATATCTTTCTCGTTTCAACTCCGTTTTCTTCGTCGTTTTCGCCCACGTTCTCGTGGTTTCATCTTCTATCTCCTCATACCTGCAATTATACAAGTAACCATAGTCAAATAATTCCATGAAATTAATTGGTTAAGTATTTGCATTTATATCTTTTAGCTCGCTTAACGGCTTCTCTACGTTCACCCGTCAGTGGTTCATAAACAAAAGACATAATTTCCATTAATATAAAAATTGAAAATACAACTGAAGGTAGTTCAAACTCAAAATACAAACAAGTAGTTATCCGAAAATACAAAGCTAATAACTTCTCCATATTAGTCATATGGTTTATTATTTTCTTTTCACCCCACCCAAAGTAATGAACCAGCGAGTACAAAAGTTTTACGAAATGAACTGAATGCCCAGTACTGAATAATAGGCTCAAATAATCACAATAATCATTAGAAATGATCTCAAGGTATCATATGGTACATGGTTAGTTAAGATGCAAGGTAAGACACTTCAATGAATTAAATCATATCATATGGATGTATCCAAAAGCCAAACAGAACTCATGACAACATACATGTAGCTAATACTGTACTTTGTCACACGAGATGGCGAGTTGGCATACCCGTTATCCACCTACTTAAAATAACTAGGATCGATCCATACGCCTCCTAATAGACATATGTACCACACGTGTACTTAAGAGACGCCGTGAGCTAGTCTCTCCGTCACAGAAGGAGCACATGTTATCGATGCCTTAATAACATACGAGTGGGACACTCCATGAGAAGCGAGCGCTTAGGGTAACGAAGTACAAATTGTTGTATTCATATTCGTTACAAATTGTTGTATTCATATAATTCCAAAGAATAGCTATAGTAATCTTATATCACTATAACAGTATAACGAATAAACATGCGATTATATGTACAACTAATCATAATCTTATCATGTGGCATCAAAGTCAAAAGTAATTTAGAACACAAATGAATGGTTACTCAAATGAATCGATATTCCGAAGATCTTAGGAGCCTAAAAAGTACATGAAGTACATCGGGTTATATGAATCAAATATGAGAGCAATAAGTGGTGGACGAAGGATCGGTACCTTATATGTTGATCAAAGCAAGGTTATGAATCAAATATGAGAGCAATAAGTGGTGGACGAAGGATCGGTACCTTATATGTTGATCAAAGTAAGGTTATCTTTTGATTGCTCGAGCTTTCGTTTGTTCGTCGTATCCTTAATTAGTATATTGATCGTCAGTGGTTGTAGTAGAGGTTCCCATCACTTCACAAGATATTGGTTGTAGATGTTCTATTTTTAGGTGAAAGGTATAGTTTGAGAAAACTTGAGATAGAAAGAAGTTGGTGTCAAGTAAACTCATTATAATTGCACCATTTTAACCACAAAATGTTTCTAATTTTGGACCCCCAAAGCTTTAATGCTACAGATGATATCTTCAATTTTCACATCTTTATCTTTAAAAATCTTCACGGTAGACAATTTATAATTGCACACAAAACACCTCAACCATAATATATTAGGTACAAATTATCTAACATACAAATCCTTGCCGATTAAACAAGACAACACATCATTTTCCGCTAATTTAGGCATATATAACAATTTCACCGGTATTAATTATATTCAAACTGTGGTCGAAGTTAATACATTCGGACAATAACTTTAGTTTACTTCCAACACAAAATGAATTTTGATCAATCAATATCATATACATAATATATGATAAGTTTACGCCCCTAGATGCCCATTTCATGATTTAGTTAGAAACCTTCAAGAACATAAAAAATTACTAACCGATTAGGATGAGTATAACAACCAACACTTTAGTTTTAATATTAGCTCAAAACCGCCATATTTGATATAAACGATTTCTATCATGTTTAAATCATCTCAGGTAATGTTTCTAACCCATTAATTTCACAAGTTTTGATATGGAATTATAAAGTATATAACATAAAGAAAACTTGTATAGATATCGTTCCCCAAAAGTGTGTATTTACAGCACCATTAGAACCGATTTGCGTCTCCAATTTGATGGCTAATTTGCAAAAACTCTAACTTGGGCACACTACCACAAGTTACGAGTCGAGTAAACTAGATCTGTATCAATACACCGCTAACCAAAAATATTTATAGAAATATTGATACACCCTAAACCAAAAACAAGGATGTTACAAGTAAAAAAGAAAAACGATAAAAAAACATGGCCTTTGTTTCATGTACCATTTTGGCCATGGGATGCATCTCTAAAAAAGACTACCAAATAACCAAAGCGAAATGTCATGGAAAACTTAACAAACTTGATCAAAGATCTCTTCCTTTTGTTGATTAAAAATACACATATTTAAAACTAACTAAATAAACAACCAAACCAACCCATGCATACCCCAATAATAGTCTTGACATATAAAATGTGACATCTTTCAGGTTATATCTTTCAAAACAGCTCCATCAACTGTTGAACAACATCTGCAACAAACAAATATACAATGTTACCATCTTACATGTTACTTCACCCATTAGCAATCATATGTTATTTAAAAAGCAAATGGGATGCCGCAAATTAACCTATTTATTAACAGATTGTAGGGGTCGGTCTGATCAGTTTTAGTTTAAAACTGGAGAAAAACCGGTTTTAGGTTTTCAGTTTTACATAAAGGTGTGAATGAGCCAAGCCGGCTCGTGAGCTACACGAGACCGGCTAGTTAAAGGCTTGACTCGAGCAAATCTTAAATGAGCTGAGGCGAGTTCGAACTTTAGAGTAAACTTCTTTAATAAACAAGCCCGAGCTTCACTTATGAAGCTCAAGATGGCTCTCGAGCCTAAACGAGCCGATTATTAATATAATTTTTTTTAACTAATATATTAAGAACATATTTATTATATATAAAATCATGACAAAATAACTAAAAGAAAACTAAAAATGTATACAAATAATTAATAAATAGTAAATGAGCTGAGCCCAAGCTTGAGCATGAAAAAACGACTCATGAGCCGAGCTTGAGCTTTTACAAAGAGCTTGAGCTCTCATAAGTCAAATGGAGTCGATCTCAGGCTCGACTCGTTTGCACCCCTAGTTTTACATTTATGGTCCGTTTTCAGTTTACACTAACGATTGAGATGTTTGAGCCAAGAAATGAGTTTGAGGTTTACACTTACGATTGAAATGTTTGAGCCAAAAAATGAGTTTGAGCCGAAACTTTTGAGGACAAATAACAAACATCATAAGCAAGTTTGGTGAAACAAGGCATAACCAAAACGAACTGCAATTTTCAGTTTAAAAAACAAAGCCGAACCACTGGTTATTAGTCTTGTCGGTTATTTCTGTTTCTGTTCGGTTAATCGGTTTTACCTACTCTTAATAAACCGGTTGATATGAAAAACAAAATAAACTGCTAAAACAAAAGCGGGTCAAACCATAGTGATCAAATGCGATAAGCGCTCGAAAGCGTTGAGGCTTTTCCTAGCGCCCAGAATAAAAGAGCAAAAAAAGTGCCCGATTGAAAAAAAAAGCGCACATTAAAAAAACAAAATTTTAACTAAAGTAGAACATCTTAATAAGAAAAAAAAGATTCATTCTTGAAACAGTTCATAGTATTTAGTCATGTTTATCATAATTTGATATATAAATTAATAATAGTTATACAAGTATATCTTAAATTTAATATATACTTATATAATTATTATTATTTTATATATCAAATTATGATAAACATGACTAAATACTAAACATATACTAAACAGCATATATTGTGTTATTTATAAAAAAACTAAATAATAAATATAAGAAAAAGGAATTAAAACGTATAGAAAATATTATATTATTAAATAATAAACTAGTTGAACCCTTAAATAGTGGAGTTTTAGTTTTATTTGAGAATAGGAAGAGGTTGAGCCTTAAATCATGGGAGTTTTAATTTCGCATACCATTTGGGAACAGTTACAGGTCAGCGCTTGAAGCATTAAAATCGCAATTAATTCGCTTCGCCCATTAAATGTGCCTAAGCGCCAAAAGCGACCGCTTTTAATGTAACATCCCGAAATTTCTATAAATAAATAATTAATATATTATTTATTTAAGATGGAGAAGTTTACTTAAGTTAGTAGAGAAATAAAATAATAAAGATGGAAGGATAAGTAGGCTAATTAGATGTAATTAATTATGGACCAAAAAGGAAAGATGGGCCTAAGGTCCATGGGCTTAATGGAGTATAAATACCCCTTAAAACCCTAATCCTTTCCATTTTCATACATCTCCACACCATAGCCTACACCATCAAAACACACACTTAACCCAATTCCCGTTTTTGAGAAAAACACCCACAAAGACAAAGATTCCCGGAGATCTAGCCGTCGGATCGGTCTAAATTTTAACCGAGTATTCCTGACATATAAATGAAGATTTCCACCAAAAAGATCTTCGATCAGAGGTTTGGAAGTCCGGTTTTTATCAGTAAAACCGCAGCAGCTCAAAGGTGAAGATTCCGGCGACTGTTCAGCTATTCCGGCGACTGTAGCGGCGGGTTCCGGCGAAGGTGAGCTGATGGGTTTGTAGATCGGGACGAGACGGTTCCGTGGCCGTTTGAATCACTCAAATCGGAGTTCGTTTGATATGGTTTTGAGCATCTCGAGTGATTTCATACAAAAACCTCAAAGGTACGTTTTTGTTAAAAAAGGTTACTTTTTATGAACGGATAATCTTGAGACTTGAATCTAGGGTAGATCGGTTATAAACGAGTATTAAAGTAGCAAACTTGATGTTAGAAACGAACTTAACGAACTTACGGCTGCATACGGCTCGTTTAAAATAAAACGTAGATCTAATATTGAACGTTTTAGCTTAAAGGTCCAAACTTTATGCTTTTCCGGGCCGAGTCTTATCCGAAAATGATCATGGGAATGTTTACGGGACTGGTTAGCATCATATCATGTTGGAACAAAGGAGCTTACGGGGTTAAAATCAAACCTGTAGCCGCTGCTGGGCAACTTCGCTTACTAATAAGTTCGCTCTAGCTAAGTTCGCGTGCGGCTAAGTTCGCATATAGCTAAGTTCGCACGTATATAGGTTCGCCTCAAACAATTTCGCCTGATGATAAGTTCGTTTAATGCTAAGTTCGCTTAACATGAGTTCGCTTACTGATATGTTCGCTTAACATAAGTTCACTTACTGATATGTTCGCTTAACATAAGTTCGCTTACTTATATGTTCGCCTACATATAAGTTTGCTTACAACAAGTTCGCTAAATGCTAGGCTTGCTTAAAATCTAAGTAAAAGTAATTTGAAACGATAGGACGAGTATTGATACGTGTAACTCATATACAGTTAGCAGAGCTCAATTAAAGAAGGGGTTCACAATTAATGGAGAAAGAAACAGGATCCAGGTGAGTTTCTAGCCCCATTTCCTTGTTATGTTTTCGGGGCTGTGTGCATACTCGATGTGATAGTTAATACACTTACCTTAACTGGTAAGTGTATGCCTTATATTGTTTATATGTTATGTAAATATATCTTAAATGTGAATGAAAGCTTGTCGGTACGTGAACGATCTTCGAATATTGCGCGTGCTAACAAGGGAGGTATGTATATTGAAAGCTTGTCGGTACGTGAACGATTTTCGGATATTGCACGTGCTAACAAGGGAGGTATGTTTATGATTATGTTTATGATTATTGAATGTGTATGACAGATATATGTACAATATATGAATATGTATGAATGATTAAAGAAAGTATGTATGTTATGGGTATGTAAAGACATTATGTACGAAGATAAAGAAAGAGGGACCAGACCCTAATAATATCTGAGATAGAGAAGAAAGGGACCAGACCCTAATAATATCTGAGATAGAGAAGTAAAAAGGGACCAGACCCTAATAATATGTGAGATAGAGAAGTAAAAAGGGACCAGACCCTAATAATATCTGAGATAGACAAGAAAGGGACCAGACCCTAAATAATATCTGAGATAGACAAAGGAAAGAGGGACCAGACCCTAATAATAACTGAGATAGACAAGAAAGGGATCATACCTTAAATAATATCTGAGATAGACAAAGGAAAGAGGGACCAGACCCTAATAATATCTGAGATAGAAAAGGACAGTAATTTATATAGTATGAAAGTAATAAAGTATGAACGTATTTATAAACTTATGTAATGAAAGTAAAGTAGTAAAGTAATTATTATGTGTCTTCGGATGCATAATTGAAGGTATGTGTATGTATGGTATAATGTATGATTAACTAGAACTCACTCAGCGTAGCTGACTAATGAGACAGCTGGCTTGAGCGGGGACACATGGCAGAAGAATAAGGGTCTGGCATCTGAAGACTGATGAAGTTTTATATTTAAATGTTTTTGTTTTGAAAAACAAGAATGTTTTAAGACAAGTTAAGATTTAATATGTAATGTTTGTGAAAGTTTTATATTCCGCGAATGTTTTTAATTAACTCTGATGATTAGAATTATGTTGATGAGTAAATCCAACACCCAAATGTGAGGCACCGGTGACGGGGCCTTACATTTAACAACTATGGGTCAAACAAGCTGACCGAGACAGTTAACCAAGTTGCCCGACCCGTGAAAGTACATACCTTTTAGCACAGATGGAGGTGTGTAGAACTCTTGCCAGACATTATGACATGAAGTAAGATCCATATTTAATGATCTTGCAGCAAGATATGCGGCTCCAGCAGCAATCTGGTGTGGTTTGAACTGAAGCCAAAGCGAGCTACGTAGCCTACATAAAAATGATGAAAATTTAGAAAATAACACGAAACGCAAAAGACGAGTCGATAACATATTATTAAACAACTTATGACAATTAACAAACCATTTGTAGCATCAAGATCTGGCACATCAGCTTTAAAGTTCTTAGTAATTACCAAAACTGTAATAAGTATCCCAAGTTAGAATGCGGGTGGGCCAAAGCAATTTTCTCTTACCACAAAAGAAAGCAGCATCTGGTGTACATCATCTTGTGCAGAATTGAACCCCAGCAGGCTAATTGAATAAGCAAAACCAACTAATTTGACTAACATTTTGTCATCCTATGAAAGCCTTCTTTCTATGGATGTGTGCCAATATACATGTTTTAATATACGAATTTTATTTTATCTTTTCTTACTCGAGCAAAACTTGCAGCAGCTCTAAGCTAACCGGGCCACTTATGAGGCACACAGACTCCAAGCATGAAATGTGCTTATTGGAGACTTTGACCCATTTGTTTATGCCTTCCCTAACATGTAAAATGGGTAAATTCAAATAAAATGGTTAAGATAAACGAGTCGTACAGATCAAAATACATAAAACCTCCTAAACCATTTAATTTCAAAATCAGAGTATCATTTTAGTAAAAGGTTACTTTAGACATACTTAAAACTGTTGATTATAAGTAAAATTCAGGAAAAGAAATGACCAATTGACTATGAAGTGTTTCAAACCCGACCAACCCAACCATTTTGACGCGTTTTAAGAATTAACTGTTACGATCTGAACAACATTACCCAACAAGCCGGTAAAAGAGACCGTAAAATAATATCCAAATTGAATATGTGATTACAATGGAGGAGAACCTGACCAACCGAACCATTTTGACACGTTTAAAATATTAACTGTTACGACCCGGACAATCTTGGACCTGTTACCCAACAAGCCTGTAAAATTATATCTAAATTGAATACTATGATTACAATGGACGAGGAATCCTCAATATACAACCCTAGATAAACCTAACTCGGGCCTGTTGGCTAAACACAACTAACTTAATAATAACTAATTATAATTACAAAGCCCGAACCATCCATTTTGCTACCTCTAGTGCTTATCCTGCATACCCTTTGCGCAAGACAACCCTTCACATATGTTACATCTTTTAGTTGCCTCACTATTATCCAACAAACTATAAGACTTTAGATTAAGCAACTACATCAACTATTACACACAGTTGGAAGTCAGAAGGTCAAGTCAACCGAAAAAAATACCAATAAAAGTATTGGGTTAAAGTGAGCAATGATTTTTCCTTTACTAAGTACTAACAAAGTGGTACTTATATAGAAAGATGACTTACTATCAACACCATTGAACATCTAGATGCACGTATCAAGAACATCACTCACGGTGACAATAACCACATAGCAGTATCATTATGCCACACTACCAAAATTTTATTAAACAATTATTGACACCTATATACAGTGAAGAATGCATTCTATTTAAGTCAACTTAGTTATATTTTATTGATAACATGTCACATACATAAAACTAAAAATAGCATGCGTCAACCTAAATTTTTGACCCAGCCAAAAGATGAACATAGTTAAAATAAAACCTGAACAAGTTTAGAGCCCTTATCCAACATTCCAACCCCATACCTAGCATGGATATAACTACCAGAGCCAACAGACATGCACATACTAAACTAATTTTACATTATATTGAAATCTCGAAGCTCGTACTAAATTTCTTTATTCTTTTCTTAGTCTATTCAGATACAATAAAAATTCTTTTGGATGAGGTAGTTGATCAGAGTATAATAATAATAGTTATAGATTTATAATTTTGTTTTGTGATTTCATTTTAAGAAATTGACCGCCAACCAAACTGTAGGTTAACTGCAATCTTAGATAAGCCAAAATGAGGTTAAGTTAAATTTCATAGAAACTGCATCCAAATTCCAAACACATCGGTTGGTCAACTTCAGTGAGAAATAAAACTGCATATCCACCAGCTAAGAAAATCATAAAGGCGTGCATGCATGCTACTCTTCTATTCATCCTACAATTATATTTCAATCCAAATAAATCAATATTTAATAACGACAACTACACATGCCACATGTACAAGAGAACACAAGAAAGATTACTTGATCAACTAGAAAAGTGCACAATCTTCATATCCTGTTCTATAAAATTATTTCATATGTGATCATTATCAAACAACATACGCACCATAAAATTTGAAATTCACATATAATTCCATTAATCTAGTTGGAAAGGAAAATGATGACTCACCCTTCACTAACCAAGCTCAAAGCAAGGTTGACCAAAAGAGTCTGTGCAAGCCCTAATTTGTCAAGAATTGATGTAAGATGAGCATACGGATGCTGCACGTTAAGCTCAAAGTTTAAAGTTGTTAAAACCATTTGCTCAGCTTCAATCACCCTCTCCCGGTATTGATCAAACCAATCCTGTTAAATTATGGGTCATTAGACATACAATATCATACAGATTAGGCTTTTAAACGAACCGAAGAATATGTGTTCGTGTTCGCTCATTTAACTTTAACCGAACAAACAATCGAACAGTCGAACACGAACACGATTTTCATGATCGTGTTCGTTTGTTATGAAAATGAAAGTGTTAGTGTCCGTTCATTAACTGCAAAAACGAATGTAAATGAACAAATGTAAACTAGTGAACGTAAACGAATAAACATATATTAATTTAACTGAACAAATGTTCACGGACATAAATGACCGAACGACATGCCTTCATGTTCGTTCGTTTAACTAAATGAACGAAAAACTTTGTTTATGCTCCTTTGTTTGTTAAGTAAACGAACTTCAAGTCGAACGGTTCACTAAACGTTTTGTTCGTTTACAGGCCTAATATAAGTCACGAAAATATTACAAAAGTTGTGTACTCACCACAGGGAGTGTATAGCAAAGCACATTAAAATCCTGCTTGTGAAAAATTTCAGAGGATATTCTCAAAACGGTGTTCAGAGAGCAAGGTGTCTCTTCAGACTTTGCAGCAAGAAAAAGAGCAGCAGTAGCAATCAACTGCACAGTAAATTGTTCAAAAAATTTAAAAATAATTCTAATAGAAATATAACTTCCATGCAATAAGAAACTATGTATAAACTTACAAATCTATCATGTGATGCATGCGACCGCCTGACAAAAAACCGGTGGCATAGAACCATAGCAGTTGCAATAGTAGTTTGTGGCCTGCAATGTTGAATGTTGTCAAGTAACAAAGTGAGCACAATTACACAAAGGTCTGTATTGCCTAATTTAAAATTAATATTAACAATAAATTTAAACGCTTCACTTACAGTTGGAGGCGAAGTCCAAGGTTCTGAAGAAACGCACAATAAGAGTAGCGTAAGTGCGTTTCCTGCAAAGCATCAATGCCATCTTTTCTTGAAGGAGAAAACCTCTCAATTTCATCACGTGACATAAATTGAGAATCTTTGTCTTCAAATCTTGCACGGTCATGTTTATAGCTAGTTGAAGTGATCCTAGAGCCTGTCGGGAAAAACTCAAATGCTGAGGGTTGATTACCATAAGTTTCCCAATTAGTTGCTGAAAATTTCCTCCTTTTATGAGAAGGTAAAACTTCAGGGTCAACATAATTGTACTGCTTTGAGAAGTCATGGGTGGTGTTATAGTTTGTGGCATACATGTAAGGATCATTTCTTCCCAATGAAAATCCAGGATATTGACGACTGTTTTCTGTGTGATGAGGTCTAGGTCTAGGTCTAGCAAAAGACATTGTTCCTGTAGAAAGAAATGCTCAATAGCAAATAACACCTAGATTAGATTAATATCATCAAACTCAGCTTTATATAAGCAACAGATTCTTTCATGATAATAATCCATACATATTGAATTATAGGTTTTCCTGAATAATCAAAGTCATGATGAGTTTATAAACCCTAAGATAACAATTACTGAAAATCCGAAGCTAAAGATGAACCGAAATCATCAACAATGAAGAATGAATTATACCGATGACGAGGAGAAGAGATCGATCCAATTTGGTTGGAATCAAATCAATGAAGAAAGGTTTTGAGATTGGTGGAAACAAACCGTCTTGTCTTGTCAAATCAAATCAAATCAAATCAACAGAGAGAGGATGACCGAAACAAAGAAAATAATAATATCTCCTCACTTTACGTTTTGTTTTGTTTTGTTTTTTTAATATTTGTTTGCTGGATTGGATATTCATTCAAATTAGGGCTATAAACGAGCTGAGTTGAGTCGAGCCAGAGTGTGCTCGAGCTCGAGCTCAACTTAATCGAGCTGGCTCGAGCTCGGTTCATTTTATTTGTCGAGCTGAAAAATCAAGCTCGAGCCCGGCTCGTTTAAAGCTCGAGTGATACACGACATCATGGTCACGAATTTAGAGTAGGATAACAAAAGATTTATGATTTAAGCTACATAGTTTCCTACTTTAAATTTTATGTTCTTCCTACTCTTCCTACAAAACTATGTATTTTTATTTAAACCCTTTTCTATCTATCTATTTATATACTAGTTTTTATCCCCGTATTACGGGGGTTGTTTATATTATTTGTTTTAATATTTATTTATTTTTTGACTTTATATTTTTTTATTGTATGAAAGTTAATAATATACTTATGATTTGGTGATGAATTGTTTCACAAATAAATGTGATGTTATAACCCGATTTAAAAGC